>NC_089587.1:114662174-114976067 GCF_019320115.1 Miscanthus floridulus | reverse complement strand
CACAAGGAGGTCGGAGGTCCCCATCCATGTGTGGGGCTCACTACGTCAGATATGATTTCCAGGGGTGGCTACAGTACATTTATAGGGGCGGTTTGGCCAGCCGCTCCTACCATACCGTCTCTACAAATCATGTATTTGTAGGGGCGGTTCCCAGACCGCCCCTACAAATCGATTTGTAGGGGCGTCTGGTGTTATCAGCCGCCCCTACAAATCGATTTATAGGGGCGGTTGGTACTGTAGCCGCCCCTACAAATCGATTTATAGGGGCGGTCTGGGAACACCAGCCGCCCCTACAAATCGATTTGTAGGGGCGGCTACAGTACCAACCGCCCCTACAAATCATTTTTCCGCCAAAAAAAATTTAAATTTACAATTAAAATTCGACCAGAACATATATTTTTCATGCACAACTCCATCATGACTTATCTGTGTCTGAACTTGTACATGTAGGATGGGTGTTGGTCAGGCTTGATAAGCAAATCTGAGACAAGTTTTCAGATGCTTTGCGAAGACTAAAAATGAATATAGTCAAGTACTCAACTAGATCTAATAGCTACACATCAAGAAAAAATAATACTATGAGCTCTTATTCTTCTCCAGACACACCTGCTACCCGACCACAGACAGCTCTATCGACATTATAGATTTGAAACGCCTTGGAAACTTCCTTCTCATTCTCAATCGCATCAGCTATCTGCAAATTAGAAATGTGAGAAATGTAACATTACAGATACTATAGAGGAGAAATGTAACAAGTTGGGAACAACATCATCAAGCATGAATATAACCTAAAGAGGAGAAAAGTGAATGGTGCTGTACCCCTGAAACACTGATCAAGTCACTGGAAGAGAGAGAAGATCCAAATAAGCGAGCTGCACTCTGCAACAAACCAAAAGAATATAACCTAACTGATATGCTTATTGTAAGGAATTATGAAAACCAAAAAAACTGCAGTGAAAGTAAGAAGAATACCAATAGTGTCCAAAATTGATCCAATTTTGCCCGAACGACTCTCTCTAAAACTTGATACATATTTCCTGTTAAAAAAAAGTAGATCAATACTAATATTGATTCGTCTATCAGAGAATCCTGGATAAGCACAACTTGTTTGCAGTACATATTGTTTTCCAAGCAGTTACTAAGAATAGAATTGATGTCTGTGAAGTTCTTCAGGTTGACAAGCACAAGCATCAAAAGCAATTGGACAATTCGCCAATATTCAAGTATTCTTGGTTATCCAGGACTATGAGAATGAGACACAACACAAGGCCAAAGAAACTAGTCGAGTAGGCTAGGAGACAAAAAGCACTCAACAGAAAACTTAGGGAAAATTAACCCACAGCATGTAGGCACTAAACATAATGTTTTGAACTGCTTTTTTATGTAGCTTAAATACAGAAAAGAGAAAGTTTGGCATTCTCTATGATACAAACTGATTTATGAAATCATGGAACAGATTATGAAACTTTTTTATCCAGTACATATTGATTTAAATTCATTCACCTGGATAGAGATACAAGAGAAATAGAAAAGGTTGTGTTAGCTCTTACTACAAAAGGCCGATGAAATCATGGAACAGATTATGAAACTTTAAGTAACACAGAAACAGCAACATACATGCTCATCAGGTACTTGGGCAATCTCCAAAAGCTGCATAAATATCATAAAATGAATGAGTATCATCTTATTCTAGAATACCAGAATGAACAAGTAAGCATAATTGTCTATCATAAATACAAAGTTCTAACTTTCGAGTACTTTTGAGTACCTAGAATAAATACAATTTTCTGTGCTGATTAAGGATACAATTTTCAATTCAAAGCATATGGCAATAGTAAGTAGTAACACAGGAAATAAATTATGCAAATTTGATCATTCTATTTAGATACTGATGTCGACAATAGCACCCAAGTTGTCTGAGTTTGCAACGAAGACATACTCCTTGCCCTGATATAGGATTGGGAAACAGATTAGCAAAACAACAAGATAAATGCTCAGTTAAAGCTATCAGTGTACTACTGTACTATTGTGGTTTCATTTATTAGTCCATAAAAAGGTTCTGGAAGTTGCATAGTTACTTCAGTATATATTTCTCAGGAAGAAAAGAGAAACAGCCTCAATATTCAATTGCCTCAGAAACAAGCTTGTCTTTTATTTTGCCACAACTTGCACTCTCTTTACATAGAAAGCATTGAAGGGCCTCAAACAGTGAAATATGATTTATGAATCATGCACAAAAATAGTACATTGTAAAGGAATATAACTTATTTTCCTTTTCATGAAGTAACCCTTCGTAATGTAGAAGACTATAGCAATTAATATTTAACTGCAATCTAAAGCTAAAAAGATTTAATATCTGGAAACCATAGTACAAAATCAGTTTTCAGATCACTTATGCTTGCCAACTACAGAGGAGTTTCACCAAATCTTTCTTTAGTTTGCAATTCATGAAGGTGAAGCACTTGAATATTCTGAATGGTTAAGGTTTATAATCATGTATGTATACATCGATGTCACTCCATCCATCAATTATTTAACAAGACAAGAGTTTCACAGTATATTTTTTTAGTTCGCAATTGATCACAGGAAGACAAGATACCCTGCAAAATCAAAGCGCAGCGGCCATGCCAGCCAGCCCCAGTAGGCTTCCCTCCCTCTACAACGGACCTGGGCAAACCCAATCCTAACCCTAAAACTAACTAATACACCGGGGCTGCAGCCAAATAGAAACAGGACCAGACGGATCTGAGGTGCAGTTAAACTCGACCAAAGAAATTTGGCAATCAGTCAAACGGAATTCTAGCAAACCCCCAAAAGAACCAACTTTCTTAAGCATGCCCCATTAATTCCACGGATCCGTAATTCCTGGGCCCAATACAACAGCCATGGTGTTCAGTTGAGGTCAGGTCGCCTAACTCGACGAACCCTAACCAGTCGAGCCCCAATACAAGGAGGAAGAGGAAGCTGGAGGAGGAGATTCCTTACCTCGGTGGGCACGGAGCTGCTGAGGAATTGCCTTGCCAGAAAGCACCGCTTCTGCTCTAGGGGCTGCCGGAGCCGGAGCGAGCGGGCAGCAGACCGGAGCATCGCCGCCGACGCCATAGGCTAGAGTGGGGACGAATGGATGGACGGCCGCATTCGATGGGAACCGCAGGTCTGGATTCAGCTAGTTATGCGCCTCGTGGCGCGACGGGGAGGGGGCGCGAGGGGGGAGAGGCGTGGAGGAAGAGGAGGGCGGCTGCGGGGTCCGCTGGCCCGCTCGGGCCAGCCGCCGTCGCCGTGGCCGCTGCTCGCGTCGGGAGGGGGAGAGAGCGTAGAGGAGAGAGAGAGGGGAGGGGAAGAGTCGCCCTGGCCGCTGAAGATATTTTTGGACTGTGTTCTGAATATATAGTCAGAGTCATTTGTAGGGACGGCTGGTGATTGAGGCGCCTCTATAAATAAAAACACTAGGGGCGGCTAGTGAGTGAGCCGCCCCTATAAATTAGACTCATTTGTAGGGGCAGCTGGTGATACCAGTCGCCCCTGCTGTTTCATTTGTAGAGACGACTAGTCTCTGGGCTCCCGAATACATCACTATAGGAGCGACTTCATCACAAGCCGTTTCTAAAAAAAAATTTGTCCCGTTACTACAAACGGTTTTTCACGTAGTGGCTCGAAGTCGATGCACGCCATGATTGATGGGACAGCGTGAGCCGTGACACGTGCTCGTCCTAAGCATGTGCTCCTCAAAAGATCACTTCGATCCATCCGACGGTGTACGTCGTCGTGTTGACCGATCGAGCGATCTAACATCTGCGCAATGCGCTCCGCTAAAGATTTTAGCGTTAAATTCTGATTCCGGACTGATCATATCTCGAAGCCTCCCTTGAACAAAACACTGGAGAGAAGTACAAGAGTACCACGATGACGACGCACTATCTAATACCCGGGTGTTTTAGCATCTGGTAACACTCAAATTATTTTCCTCATGGATCATCTTCCTCCTCTCCTCTTCCTCCTCGGCACAAATACCAAATCACAAGTAATAATTTTTTTCTATGAAAGAATAAAGACAGATCTTGGTGGAGGCGCCGAAGTTGGGAAAGAATAAGGTCGCCGGAGTTGGAGAAGACGTTGGGCGCGGCGGTAGCGGCGGCGCGGGGACGGGCAAGCGCAGCGGCGGCGGCGCGGGGACAGGTAGGCGCAGGCACGGCAGCGATGCGGGCGCGGCGGACGGGCGGTTCTACGGCCAAAAAAAAATTCGTGTGCAACACCCGGTTGCTGTATAGCATTTCTGTTTATTTTATTTCTAAGTTCTTACCGTGTGTACTGCCACTAGATATGCTCTACTCTGCGTTATTTGTTGGATTTGTTGTTTCACAAAATCTTGTTAAGCTGCTTTAAATTGATGGTTATGACTGAAAAAAAACAGTATAATGTGATTCCTCTTGCAAGCAGATGCATCTCACTGCACGTTCACAAAAAAAAAAACACAGTATAGCATACATTAAATTTTGCAGGTTTCAGTTGCTTCTTCTCAGATTCCAGTAGCCCTGCATCACTATGTGAATTAGCCCTTGTTTAGTTCGCGAAATTTGGATTTTGGGGCTACTGTAGCACATTCGTTTTTATTTGGCAAATAGTGTCTAAATATTGACTAATTAGGCTTAAAACGTTCGTCTCGCAATTTCCCACCAAACTGTGCAATTAGTTTTTCTTTTCGTCTACATTTAATGCTCCATGCATGGGCCGCAAACATTCGATGTGACAGGTACTGTAGCAACTTTTTGGATTTTAGGGTCCAACTAAACAAGGGCTTAGTAGCTTGTAATTGACCAGTGACCACACCACTAGCTTCTTCCATATTCACAGAGACATCATAGCATGATTCGCATGTCCGAAAATACATAACAAAACGATGATTAGCTAGAGCAGCATTTTGGTGAAACGCGTAAGCAAAAGATGTGAAGGCATGGTAAGGCTACCCTGACATGACTCCTTGCATACTCCCTCACTCCCACCAAGAATGTCATTTTCACTTTCCAAAGTCAAATATTTTAAATTTTGATCAATTCTGTATAAAAGATTATTAATAGTTATAATGCAAAATTAGTATCAACAGATAAATCACGAAATATATTGACTCAAAACCAAAGGCTGAGGGTAGCTGCAATTACAAAATATATCTGATTGATACTAAACGATGATTACAAAATGTCGACTTCAAACATCCAACCTGGGTCAAGGTCAAGAAGTATCGCTTCTTTAGGTGAGAGTAGTATTTTGAAGTGTATTTTTTAGGACCTTTCTGTAAGAGACTATTGCAATAAATACTGTTTTCACATTTGCAACTGCCCGTATCACAGTATTAATACTACCGCTGTGCATAAAAAAAATACAATTCTAGGTGTATTCTTGGTTAACGTGCTTAAAGTTTGACCAAATATATAGGTAAAGATATTAAGATTTATGACATCGAATAAGTATAAGTATATGAAAATATATCTCACGACAAATCTAATGATATTTATTTGATATTATAAATATTAATATTTTTTAATTATAGTTAGTCAAGCTCAAGATACTTTTACCTTAGTACTATGCTAGAATTGTATGCTTTTGTGGATGGAGGGAGTAGCTACTACTTCTCCCACTTCCTTGTGTTGAATATTTTGACCGCCAAATGATCTCAAATGAAAAAAATAACTACAAAGGTTTTTTTTGTCTTGTCAAGAACTACAACTTTGGTATATGAGGTGTCTTCATCGAATATTGTTTGAAAATTTCGAAGATTTGAATCTCAAAATATAAAAATAACTTAAAGTGAATATTTAAGACTCTAAACAATTTCTAATAAAAAGACTTGTCAACTACAAAGTTATGACTTTGAATAAAAAATTTGTCAACTATAGAGTTGTAGATTGCATCAGCAACTACAAATTTGTTACTGACAATTCAATATTCGAGGTCGTCGGAAATTTTTAAAATTTCAATTTCAAAATCTAGGAACTTCAAACACATATTTAGGACTCTAAACGACTTCTAGTCAAAAACTTGGCTACTACAAAGTTGTAGAACACACTAACTAAAATTGTGGTGTAGACTATGTCAACATCTAAGACCATTCAAAAAAAATTAAATTAAATTTCAAATTCTGAGAAATTAAAATAATTTTTCTAAATAGTTTCAAAACAGAAAATTATTAACTACAGTGTTGTAGATATAATTTTGGAATAATGTCCATCTTCATATGACTTCATATAAAAAAAAGTTTTGAATTATTTTTAATACAACTATTTCTCCAGAGACCGGCTCCTTATGGGTGTCGCCTCTGTTAATCGATTTGTAGATGTGATACCCTTAGAATGTATAATTCTTTGATAGAAAAATTCAACATCTTGAATAGTGGGAGAGGCTATTGTAGGACAAAGATGGCCGTGACATTCTTGGTTTCTAAAAATTCCCTTGAAATTAGTATTGTTGGCCTGACCTCACTCTTCAAGCTCACCGGTCTTGAGCGGTGTGGTGAAATCTTGAATTACCATTTACACTATCATAGTAATTAAGACTACAATAAAAGAAATAAAGTCCTTATTTTACTAAGGAATTTTAATAAAATAAGTATAAAAATTTTAACTTAATATGCATATAAAAGAACTGTTGGAATTAATAAGATAAATTTTTGAAAGTCAAAATTTAGATTTTTTTTGAGAAACAGTCAAAATTTAGATTGATAACGTCATGGGGCATGGGCTGCAACATGAGCCACCATAGTTTAAACTAAGATTTAAACTAGACGCATATTGAACAATCATGAAGTGGCATACAAACGGTGAAAAAATATGTATATTGATTGGAAAAGTAACACACGCAGAGTAACTGATAAATTAATCACAGCTAGATAGATATTATATAAATTAAAGTATCTAGTTAGAAGATGAAGCAAAAGAGAAAGAGCGAAGAAAAAACGATTTTGATTGGTTATATGAGTTATGTACTTAGAGCAAGTATAATAGCAGGTTGTAAGCCGACTAAATGCTGAGCTGGAGGAGAGAGGAGAGGAGAGAGAGGAGAAGCAGGCTGTAAGCTTACAGCCGACTTAGGCACAAGAACCAAGAAAGTCTGTGAGAGAGACAAGTGGGCCATGTATTAACTGTAAAGAGCCAACTACTATATGAGTGGGCTGAGAGAAGGCTACAAAGAACCTTACAGCCAGCAAGCCGGCTGTATTATTAGCCTTGCTCTTATGTCTCTTAAAATTTTACCCCCTGGGTTAATGGTCTAGTAAAAAGCCGAAAAAGCACGTCCCTTGTCATCAGGCAAGGCATGGAGAGGAAGCCAAGGAGGTACGCCTGTAGAATTTGAGCTGTTTCCGTCCTTCTGTCAAATTTTTGTTTTTAATGCAACCCCTTAGATTTACAATGTCTCGATGCCTCATTGGTTAACTGTATTTCAGAGCACACAATATCTGCTCACTTATATATATCTATACACCTTTAGCGTCGGCGAATCTAAGGGGGTTCATCAGGGTCCGCCGACCCCGATGAAACTTATAAAATTCTTTGTAAATTACTGTTCAAACTTACGAAAATTTATATCACATAATAGAGTTGACCCCGATGACCCAACGATGTTTTCGGCTAGATTCGCCTCTATTTAGCGACCTCGCACACGGCGTGGAACACCGCCCTCACTGGCCGGTGGTCAGAGAGCCGGTAGCCGCCGCAGCTCTCGTACCGGGTCTGCATCATCCCATCCCCGCGCCAAAGGATACGGTCGCACCTGCAAATCACAGCAGCAACAGCTAGCGTGTCACTACTGATCGCCCTATCATGGCATGGAGCGATTCGATCGATCGATGTGTGATGTGTCGGGTTCGGGTGTCAGACCATGCCGGCGCGCGGTGCTGCTTCGAATTCCGATGGCGGCCCCTGTCGGCGCCGTCCGCGCACCAGTAGAACTTGTCGGAGTTGCGGTGGTACTTGTAGGTTGGGGCGAAGGTGACGAGGCCCTCGTGCCAGCCGTCGAACCGCCGGCCCTTGGAGAGCTCCAGCAGCAGCTCGTCGTTCTCCAGCAACATGCTCCATTTCCTGGTCCTCACCAGCGTCGTCGTATCCATGGCGATCCGGTAGTTGAGGTCGCCGAGCAACACCACGCGGCTGTGAGGTGACAGCGAACACAGGAATTCCATCAGACGACCTACTCACTCAGACGACCTACTCACTCATGGTTAGTGAGCTGCCGCTTCTGCTTTCTAGAACGCCTAGAATACTAACTCAGACGACCTACTCACTCATGGTGAAGAATCTCCTTGGGCAGGGGCAGCTCCTGCGACGCCTCTGCCTCCGTGCTGCCACGGCCGTGGAACCTTGTCCGCGAGAGGATGCTCCCCGCGTCGGCGTTCCTGAGCAGCACGTCGCCCTCGTCGCTACCGGAGGACAGGTGGCAGCAGACGAAGCAGAAGCTCGTTCCTTGCAGCACGAACCGGACGGTCACCGCCCCCTGTGCGTACGTGCACGGTCATGGATCATGCGAGTTGCCTTGTTTACTACTACATTTCGGCGCGTGTGCATCTGTGTCCGTGCGTACGTACCTTGTTGCCGAGCAGGCCGCGGACGCCGGCACGAACGCAGGAGACGGCGAGGTGGCGGACGTGCCGGCGGAGGGCGCTCCTCGCCCAGACCGAGACGAAGATGCCCACCATCTGCTTGCTCGTGACGCGCCTGAACACATCCTGGTCTTGGTGCCGTGTTGACTGCGCCGCTTCTCTGCTTCCTGACATGGCTCCTCCTCCTTGTCTTCTTCTTCTTCTTCTCGTGTTGTTCAGTGCGTCAGCTATGAGGGAGTTCCACTTCATGGCCGCCGATCTCTTCTTAGGGCCAAGCACGTTCCTCGCATTCAATGGCACGATTTCTTGGAACCTAAAGTACGTTCGTGAACATCATAAACTGTACTGCTACTAGAGCAACGCAACCTGACGACAGCACAGTTCAGAATCAGAAGGATCAGCAATAAGTACCCAAGAACATATATGTCGCAGGATCCTGCCGTGGTGTCCAAGTCCAACCAGTTCTTGAGGTCCAGATCATCTGGCGGCGCAACGCCACCCACATTCCATGTACCAGCAAACACCCTGCATCAGAATCAGATCAGGCCGTGGAAACTTATTTGCCAATTGCATATGACACGAACCCAGTTCATCTTCATCTACGCAAGATGCTTCAAGGGAACGAATCCTCACTTGTACTTGATGGACTCGTTTTGCCCAGGTTGCAGTTGCAGCAGGGTGCTGCTCTTATCCAGGCCTGCAAACTCGGAACTGAGACGATGGTGCAGAAGCTTCGCCACTGCTTGGCAAGACCATCTGGAATAGATGAGAGACGAGTTCATGTCAGTGATGCACAAGTTATCTGAACATATATTTGCATTTCTGCAGAGATAGATGGAACTCATGGAAGACTTGTGCAAGCTCTTGGCTCTTCTCCATGACAACGAAGAAATGTTTGACAGATCACCGACTAGCGGCCTTGGCGCCTCTTTCAGCAAGGACTAGGGAGCATTCAAGGATTAATTGGAGGGGATGAGGTAGCAGGGAAGGTTCAGAGGTGAACAAGTCTGGACAGATACCATATATACATAGGTGGCAAGGAAGGAGAGAACGCTGGCACAATAACAATGTGCAGGAGGCGCTACCACGCTAGATATGATGGTGACAGGAGGAGATACATGATCAGCATCTAGCCACCCACACGTTTAAGTGGAGTCGTCAAAGTCTCTGCATGCACCAGCGTACTTACTGAACAAACCTAGACCTCACAAAAATCAGCACCTTTGTTACCAAAGAAAAACATAATCAGAAGGGCCCAAGGTTACAGCCCCTAGGAGACATCTAGAGGGATGCAACGGTGGAACTGGTTGTGGACGACGGTTCAGGAACAGAATGTATCTGATGTCATGTACCACCTCCGTCCCTTTTTTAACTATCATTTTAAACTTTAACCATATATATATATATATATTAATATTTATGTACATAATTAGTACAATTATATAAATCGTTGAATTTATTTTCATAATTAACTTATTTGGAGATACAAATGTTGTCATTTTCTACAAATCTAGTCCAACTTAAGAAAGCTTAACCAGTACGAATACCATAGCGACGTTTAAAAAAGGACAAAGGGAGTATGCATGTGTACTCCTAAACTAAAAGGGTCAATATATTGCATCGAGTTGACATATTGAACCTCGTGGGCATCTTTAATTGAGTTAAATTATCGTCAATGCCTCAAGCAATTTAGAGATTTGATGGAAAACTAACTCTATCTGATCCCAAAAATTGGATTCTTAGCATAAAAATTGGATCCAAATCCATCCGCAGAGCACGCACCACGCGAGCCAGGCCACGGAGAAACGAGTCTCATTTTCGTTTCCTGGGAGCTTGGCCGGCTGGGTGTGCTTGCACCCCGGGAGCCTGGCCCAGGCCATAGAGCAGGCATCCAAACGGACTTGAGGTGCATCTCGGGAGCCTGGCCCGTCCAAAAGCAGGCATCCAAATAGGCCCTTCGTGCATAAAATCGGTTTTTAGTTTTTACGTAGATTTTATCGTAGAGAATCATAAGAATTAATTCCACACAGGAACATCTTATGAAAGATTCACTTCCCATAAAGAGTCAGGATTAGAAGAAGCTCTATCAAACAAGCCATAATACTCTTTCCTATCTAGATTGTCCCAATCTCTGAAGAATGCCCAAGTTTTTATTATGAACTAGAAGCTAGTTGGCAGTTGTTGAAAGCGATGATATGTTTACTTGCTCCTAGTCTTACTTTTATATTTTTTTTCTTTGGGAACAGGCTAGTCTCACTTTGAAGTACTGAGATGATCATCATAGCAGCACGCATGATTGGCCCAAGAATTACCTGAAACATTGACCAACAAATGAAGAACTGTTGCACACTGCTACTGAAAATGCCCAATAATCAAACTTAAAACTGTTGCTCGATGGATCTGAATCTAATCTTGTGGTGGTAATCTTCTTCACATTGTTGTTCCTGTGTGACTGGACTCTGATGGAGCACACGTCAGATTGGAAGCATCGAGAATTAGCATCTACCAGTCTTGAACAACTGGGTCATCACAAAAGTCGCAAACTTTATTCATCGGCCTAACGATGGTGAGTTTTAGGGTCCATATAGGAATCATGTATGCCGAAAATGTTGACGAGAGTAACGCGTCCATTGAATTCGCGGCTGCAGAACTCGTGAAACATAAACGGACGCAATAGGCCAATAAGTCAATAGGTAACGGCCAACGTTCTAGTCCTAGCAAGTCGGTATTACTTTTTTTTTTTTGTTTCCGAACACACCTTTCATAGATCATAGATTGATCCAGCAAATATGTTGACATTGATGAATTAGCAATAGACGTATCGCTGTCGACGGACACACCACATAACAGTATTTAGCGCCATTAAATCCTAGTATAAGAATACGAGCACCCTTGCTAAATTAAAAAGACTTAATTAAAATCGAGTTTTACTACCAGGAAGTTTGAAGCAATTTGATAAAATACTTGTTTGTATTTCTTAATTGAGACGATAGTATTATATTTTGGTCATTTTTTATAATGGAAGGGGAACAAGGTGCTTCGGTTTTGCTTTGTGTATCCTTTAATTTTTTATAAGGGATCAATTTTTATTTTCCATTGTAATTTTGTTTAGTCCCTGATTAGAAGCACAGATTACAAAGCCAAGACACAAGCTGAGAGAACCACCGATGACCCAAAAAGAGCAACCACAGAGTAACTTATTTGTTAGCCATACCGTGGACATTACACATTCACACCACTCCTTGTGGCTAAGCCGCTCTTCTCCTGAGGGGCCGCCCAACAAAATGGGGACAAAAGGTGACGAGTGAACCGAATCTCACCAAACACAATAATTTCTCTTCAAACTATAGACAACACCATTTACAGCACATCCAGACTCCATGTACCACCATCCAACTTCATATAATATGAGGTTGCCTTGAAGAAGAATGACAGAAGAGGTGGATTGAACACCACCTCTAGCACTTGATTTGGTAATGCCACCAATACAGACGCCAATGGAGCAGAGGCACCAAAAGAGTACACTTACCGAACCAACGGGGCCCATCAACCAACATCAACCATACCCAAGAAGTGTACTTCTTTGCATAGATGAGGATACACTCAATTAAGAAGCTCCAACGACCAAGGAGCTTGCCAAGGGAAGAACTAAGAGTCGAGGCCAAAGCATGGCGAAAGAGCTTGACACCATACTGAAAGGATCAAGATGCCCAAGAAGGGGGGGTGAATTGGGCTAATTCTAATTTTTTTGCAATAATTAAACCCTACGGTTAGCCCAATTAACCCCTTGTGCCTAGAAAGTGTTTCTATTGATCTTAACGCACAAAAGTTTAGCAGCCTATATTCCAATCCTACTCTAGCATGACAATTCTATGAATCTAAATGACAAGAATTAAATTGCTCAAAGTAAATGCTCAAAGTAAAGAGAGAAGGAGGAACGCGGTGATGTTTTGCCGATGTATCGGAGAGTCGCCACTCCCCACTATTCCTCGTTGGAGCACCCACGCAAAGGGTGTAGCTCCCCCTTGATCCGCGCAAGGATCAAGTGCTCTCTATGGGTTGATTCTTCGACACTCCGTCGCGGTCAATCACCCACAACCGCTCACAACTTGAGTTGGGTCGTCCACAAGCTCCGCCGGATGATCACCAAGCTCCCAATCACCACCAAGCTGTCTAAGTGATGGCGATCACCAAGAGTAACAAACGTGAACTCTCACTTGACCACGACAAGCCTAATGAGAAGGGTGGATGTACACTTTGCTACTCTTGATCTCACTAATGAGGGCTTTCTTTGGGATTCTCAAATCTCAATCACCTCACTAGGACCTTGCTCTTCTTAGCACTCACAAAGGTATTTTTCAGCAGTTGAAATGAGCAAAAGTACCCCCACATACGAATGGAGGAAGTATTTATAACCATGGCTGAAAAACGAACCGTTATGTGCCTCTGCGGGGTGACCGGACGCTCTGGTCAGTTCACCCCGAACTCCAGTGATCAAGTGGTGACCGGCCGGTCATCACTGACCGGACGCGTCCGATCATGATTTTTCCTCTCTGGAACCTTACTAGAGTCGACCGAACGCTGGCCCTCAGCGTCCGGTCACTCACCTCTCAGTGTTCGGTCACTTCCAAAAGACTTCACCTTGATCAAATGAACTGACCGGACTCTACGCCAACGTTCGGTCACACCGAAGCCAGCGTCTGGTCAGTATTTGACCCTCCATTCACTTTCAACTCTCGATCATACGTGAATGAAGTTTGCTCCAATGGATCTAAGGGCTTTTTAGGAGCTACCTAGTGCTAGGTTTAGTAAGTGTGCACCACACCTAACCCACTAGACTCATCTAGGTCAAGCTACCTGTCCATACCCCCCTTAATAGTATGGCCAAAGGAAAAACAAAGTCCTAAACTACTCTAAGTGTCTCTTCAACTCCAATCAACACTTAGAACTAGTCCATCCTTAACCTTGTCGTCCATCCTTTGAAAACCAAAATGATTTCCATCGTAGGGGTATGACCACCATGATAGCCCAATCGATCTCCATTACCGTGACCTAACTTAATTGCCTCTGCAAAACACACGTTAGTCACAGATCACGTATTGTCATTAATCATCGAAACCCAACTAGGGGCCTAGATGCTTTCAATCTCTCCTTTTTTGGTGATTGATGACAATACCACCTCGAGTATGTGAAAGAGTTGAGGTTTTTAACATGCTTGGTTCATATAAGCTTTTGTCAATAAGAACAAAAGAATTAGGCAAGCTTATATGACCCAAGCTAACATGATGTACTCAAAAGATATGAAATAAGCATGAGTACAAGTAATAAAGCTCGTTTGCATCGGAGTAAAAACACGGAAGCAAAGCAAATGAGCATAGCACAAGTGATATGACATATAAATAATTCAAAGTAGAGAGCACACATGTCATATATCATGATCACGTAGATATCACTATCACAAAAATATAGTTTGATGCATAAAAGTAAACACACGAATTCATAACAGTGTATCACACATAAAAACCAAATATGATAGAATACTAAGCTCCTCCTAAGTCGCTCCCCCTAAGTCTAACATACTCGATCCCTCTCCCCCTTTGGCATCAAACACCAAAACCTAAGGGTCGGTCGGCAGGGCTACAGCGGATGAGTCAGGCGCTGAGGTACGAGGAGCGAGCTAGAACTGTGTGTCATCATCATCTGAACCAGAGCTCTGAGCAGTCTGACCCTCTGTAGCTAGAAGCGATGCTGAAGCGGTCTAGGTTGGGTCAGGGACTGGAGCGGCCATAGACTATGCAGGAATCACTGAAGCAGGCGGCTCTGATGATGCAACAGAAGAAGGGAGCGTCTCTGTAGTCCCGGTAATAGGTGCAACTATAGAAGGACATGAGACATGCAAATATGGTGGAGTAGGTTGCCCTGTCAACTCACTAAAAGTCGCTCCAAGACTCCTGGAGACTGAGGTATCTAGCACTAGCAGCGATGAAGTCTGAGCCGGTGTGAAGCCCGTCTGAAGAGATGTGAACTGCGGGGCTAACATCGGTGAGGCAAACCACTAGGACACCTGCTCTGTAGGTGAAGCAAACTGTGCTGGTGGCTGTCCCTGACTCTAAAGCCCACTAGGCTGTAAAGTTGGAGTCATAGAAATGGTGGCGGTTAGACAAAGCTGGGGTGAAGGCTGTGGCGGTGGAACCCCAATAGCTGTCACAACATGCTGCATAAACCCAAGTAGCTGCTGCTACATGAGAAGCTGCTACCGATGCATGGCCTGCTGCTGCTGCTGTATGGCCTACTGCTGCTGCTGAAACTCATCATGCTGAGTCTAAAACTATGCAAAAGTAGCAGCTGCCTCATCCGCTCAAGTATGGCAAGTAGAGCGGGGTCTGTCTACGGTGCAGGTGGAGCTGAACTGGAGCTACCGGCCTCATGGTCATGTTGACGTGGAGGCATATGAGGGATATCACGGTAGTCCTCATCTGAGCTATCGCTGGGGTCACTCTCGACCATCCCCTCCTGCTGAGCATCAAGCTCCTCCTCCTCTATAGCTGTTATGCCCCTGATAGTATCATCCTGCTGGGCTGCAGTCTTTGGCACCTCTAGACGACAGTGCGGCTGGCTAGGTGCACTCGATGTACTATGGCGGATCATCTGAGTCAGGTTGTATGCAGGGAACTCTGTAGTAGCACCACTGTACTCTGCTAGCATCTCAGGTAGTCTCATTGTAACCGCCCTATGAATAAGAAATGTGATCTAGTGAGCATAGGGCAACTGACGGTGACCTCTGAACCCCTCAGCAATAGTATCCTCCATCTCTGATAGAAGAAGATCTCAAATGTCAAACATAGTCTGTTGCATCAGAGAGTTTATAAGTCATAACTGAATACGAGTCAAGCCCTCATGATACCCCATCCTCGGAATCAGGGTCCTCCTCATAATAGCATCCAACACTCTAGCTGTAGGAGCGAGATCACTTGGAGTCCTGCTCGACCCCTCACCAAAAGGCTCTTTGAAGCAGTGGTGGACTAGATTTGTAGGAGGTACCAAACCGCCATGAGGGCATCTGGGAGACGCTATCTGTCCATAGCAAACATCATGTAGCCGGATGGGCTACTCTTGAAGCCTGAGAATCTCTCTGACCCTAGTGCTCGCCGGCCTGTAATCTCTGCCTCTGAATGCAAAGTGTATAAATCTATGATGCGGGTCAATCCAGAGTGTAGCATAGAACTGATGGACCCAAGATGGAACATATAATCATATCTGTCCAAGTAAATCTATCAGCCCTGGTAGATATGCTAGGTAGGGGCGAATATGCTCTCCAACTGCTGCTATAATGGACTCAATGTTACATACCCTCTGTGACCTAAATAGTGCCCCACTGTTAAGATATGCATTATAGAAGTCTTCCTGCAGTGGTGTGTAGAAGCCCTCTGAAGCACGCTCATCCCGCCTCGATGGAAACCACTGCTCAAAGTCCACAAATCTGAGCTGCTAAACCTACTTGGCCGTGACGGCCCTCCAATCTAGATGAGTCACTAGCGGCGGACCCTGTGGTCTAGGAGGCGGACGAGAACCCCTCCGCTGTGTCTCTGACCTCGGTGTGATTGGAGCACGGGTACAACCAGAGTGGCGAAGCTGTGGCTGAGGTGCCTGCTCTGTCTCCTCGGCCTGCTCTCCCTCCTGAGTCTGCTCTGCTGGCTGTGGTTCCTGCTGTGACTCCCCCTAAGGCTGACTCTCATCAATAGCCATACGCCGTCCTCCAACCATGATAGTCCCAGCTGGACCACCATGACGGCGCTCAACCTACTCTAGTGCAACCCTCGTAGATGGAGAGAGCTAATCTGTGATCTGGACTCCACTCCTAGCACCTCCTGCCTCTGAATGCTCTATTGCTACTACAACTACAGCTGCTCTAGCTGTATCTACATTTGGATACTTCCGCTTCTTTGTAGCAAGCTTCTTCGTTGCCTTGCCTTTTGGATTAGCAGGCAAGCGAGGCAGACGCCTCGGATCCTCATCACCTGGACCACCTTCGGCGTTCTTAACACGAGCCATCTGATGGAGCTAAAAAGAACAACTACCGCTGACAAAGATTAACTACCAACTGTCACTTTCGAGGCTTGGCCTTGATCCGTACTCGCGAGCTTGGCCCCGAGTTGACTGACAACTACAAATAGGACCTCAACAGCACCAACTCACTGCACGATAGAATAGAGGATATACAAATAATTTTAATTATTCATCTAGAGATACAAAACCCTAAGAAAGCAAGCAATTAGGTGCGAAATTAGAACCGAGGGCTTGCTACCTGATGAACCGGCGAAACGACGAGAATAGGAATAGATCGGGGAACCACCGGGTCGGCAATTAGGGTTCCAACGTCGCAACTCGACACTAGATGAAGTTGGCGTCACTGACAGTGAGCAATGCGGCTCAAGTGCGGGGAGCAGAGGCACGGTCTTGGTGACCTAGGGCACGGCGGCGCGGTTAGGCAGGGGAGGCGTGAGCGGCGGCGAGGGAGAAGACGGCGTGGTGGCGGCGCTGACAGGGCACGGCGTAGAGGCGCGGGCAGCGGCGGTGCGGCTACAGGCAGGCAGCATGGAGCAGAGGTGTGGCAGCACGAGCAAGGCGGCGAGCGTGGTGGCACGCGGTGAGCTACAGAGGATGGCGCAGTGGAGCTTGCTACGTGGCTAGGGCTCGGGAGCGCGGGCACTGCGACGTGGACAGGCGGCGCTGAGAGGTTGTGGCGGCTCGGAGATGACGGCATAGCGAGGATAGAGATTAGGTCAATGCGCACGGAGATTATATGGTGGCTCCCATGGAGTAGAAAAGGAAATGGATGAGAAGTCCTGAACCCGCACGTTTTTTACTGATCGGACGCTCTGGTGGCAGCGACGGGACACTGCCACCAAGCGTTCGGTCGATTCCAGGGAGGTCCAAAACCCCTTGAATCATGGCCGGACGCGTCCGGTGAACCCCGACCGGATGCAGCCAGAGTCCGGTGCAAGCTGTCTCCTTTGTCTTCGATCGACCAGACGTTGGATCGCCATCTGACCGGACGCTAGGAAAGCACTATTTTAGCGTCCGGTCACTCCTTCTCAGCAGTAGTTCACCTCCTGTGAACTGACCGGACGCTGGACTTCAGAGTCTGGTGCAGCGTCCGGTCACTCTTTTTCTAGCAAATCTTCAAAGTCCTTCGTGGTGCCTGTTCCCAATCAAGTCCCAACTCCAATAAGATCCAAATAAACACCAATTGGGACTGATGTGAGTGACCTCTCTTAAACCCTCAAAAAATTTTAAAATATTTTGCCTTAGGCTATAATTCTTTTTAAGAAAATAGGTAATAAGAGGACAATTGAAGATAAATGGCAAAGCACCATTCATGCATATGCAATGCAATACTTGAAAGTAAATCTAGTTGCTTATCAAGTTTGATCCAAGGTTAAGCTTCTTCACATGCTTTACGGCGGTTATCTTAACCATGTTAGACAAGCCCTATGTGCATTGCCATAAAGTAAACATGTTGTATATTATAGTGCAATGCAAGAGACAACACAAGCTCATCTTTTAGTGAAGTTACTAAAATCAAGAACATTGAGCTCATTCCGCAATCGACAAAAAGTCGCCTCATCTAGCGGTTTAGTGAAGATATCCACCAATTAATCCTTGGTCCTTACACCTTCTAATGAAATATCATTCTTTGCAACATGATCTCTAAGAACCCCTTGTGCCTAGAAAGTTTATTGGGCTAATTCTAATTTTCTTTGCAATAATTAAATCCTACAGTTAGCCTAATTAACCCCTTGTGCCTAGAAAGTGTTTCTATTGATCTTAACGCACAAAAGTTTAGCAGCCTATGTTCTAATCCTACTCTAGCATGGCAATTCTATGAATGTAAATGACAAGAATTGAATTGCTCAAAGTAAATGCTCAAAGTAAAGAGAGAAGGAGGAACGCGGCGATGTTTTGCCGAGGTATCGGAGAGTCACCACACCCCACTAGTCCTCGTTAGAGCACCTGCACAAGGGTGTAGCTCCCCCTTGATCCGCGCAAGGATCAAGTGCTCTCTACGGGTTGATTCTTTGACACTCCGTCATGGTGAATCACCCACAACCGCTCACAACTTGAGTTGGGTCATCCACAAGCTCCGCCGGATGATCACCAAGCTCTCAATCACCACCAAGTCATCTAGGTGATGGCGATCACCAAGAGTAACAAGCACGAACTCTCACTTGACCACAACAAGCTTAATGAGAAGGGTGGATGCACACTTTGCTACTCTTGATCTCACTAATGAGGGCTCTCTTTGGGATTCTTAAATCTCAATCACCTCACCAGAACCTTGCTCTTCTTGGCACTTACAAAGGTGTTTCTCAGCTATTGAAATGAGCAAAAGTACCACCACACACGAATAGAGGAAGTATTTATAACCATGGCTGAAAAACGAACCGTTATGTGCCTCTGCGGGGTGACCGGACGCTCCGGTCATGTTGACCGGACGCTCCGGACAGTTCACCCCGAACTCTAGTGATCAAGTGGTGACCGGATGCGTCCGGTCGTGATTTTCCCTCTCTGGAACCTTACTGGAGTTGACCGGACGCTAGCCCTCAGCGTCCGTTCACTCACCTCTCAGCGTCCGATCACTTCCAGATGACTTCACCTTGATCAAATGAACTGACCGGACTCTGCGCCAGCGTCCGGTCACACCGAAGCTAGCGTCCGGTCAGTATTTGACCCTCCATTCACTTCCAACTCTCGATCATACGTGAATGAAGTTTGCTCCAATGGATCTAAGGGCTTTTTAGGAGCTACCTAGTCCTAGGTTTAGCAAGTGTGCACCACACCTAACCCCACTAGACTCACCTACCTCAAGCTACCCGTCCATACCCCCCTTAATAGTACGGCCAAAAGAAAAACAAAGTCCTAAACTACTATAAGTGTCTCTTCAACTCCAATCGACACTTAGAACTAGTCCATCCTTAACCTTGTCATCCATCCTTTGAAAACCGAAACGATTTCTATCGTAGGGGTATGACCACCATGATATCCCAATCGATCTTCATTACCGTGACCTAACTTAATTGTCTCTGCAAAACACACGTTAGTCACAGTAATCACGTATTGTTATTAATCACCGAAACCCAACTAGGGGCCTAGATGCTTTCACATACCACAATGCCCAGGGTGTGGTGGTTGAAGGAAGTTGAATGGCACAACCGTCTTCACCAAAACTAGCTAGGACGAGGAGTCCAAACCAAAGCCCCTCATTGTACGTTACACCATTGTAATTTATGACCCACCTAAGATTTCGTTTAGCTACACTCTAACCTAACTCAATCTATATGTATTAGGGTGGATATGGTGAAAAACTAGTTGATTTTGTATCGCAATATATGTGGATTGTGGCGGATTGAAGTGGCTGGATAAACTCTAATGTGTTGACTAATCATCGATGGCATGTAAAGGTTGGGATGTTATTTTATATAATGGTATATAGGTCAGATATTCAAAGAATTTGCAGCAGCCCAGGAGAAGTTATCTTTGGTTTAAGACTCAATACTTTTTTCTAGATATATAAAAATGACGAGACTTTTTATTTCTCTCTCTCTCTCTAGCTACAGCGCACGTTGACGCCCCATGGTATCCGGCCCAACTCTGGCAGGAATAATGGTCCGACCCAACCTAGCTTTTGACCCGCGCAACTCCTGAGATGCCGAAAGGCCTACAGAGTGCAAAGCCCTCGTGCATAAAAAAAATTCTAAAAAAAATCACATATTTTTCATTTCGCTTTAGTTCATTTATTCACGAAAATAAAAGGTAGTAACAATTGGAGTTAGCATCACCTTCACATCTGACCAAACTGCATCCTGAAAACATCGCATTTCTCATATACTCCACAAAACTGCAGCACGTACAAGACATGTTTTAAAGTGAAATGTTTTATATTGCTAAGCAACGAGACTCAAAGTTTACCCCAGGTTGTTTACCAAAAAATCAATCATTCTACCAGATTTCTTCTTTGCACTCAAACGTGCATCACATGCAGCTAATTGGCGCGTCCAGTCACTAGACGCAAGCACAGCTAGACATACCCCCTCAACGAGTAACCTGCAGCTAATTGGCGCAAGGTCGAATCTTTCATGGGTGCCACACCGGTCCGTCAACCAAGCATCAACCGAAAGTCGGGCAGGCCATGGCTGCTGGCTGCATGGCGCGGAGATGCTCTGGACAAGGAGGCATCCATTGTTTTGGTTGTCCTAAGAGCAACTCGGAGAGTTCCTTAAACCTCCTCCTAATCTTTAAATTTTAAAAAGATAAAAAAATTCTCTCTAACAACTCCTAATACTATCTCTTGATATTTTAGGAGTTGAAAAAAATTCTCCTTATCTGCATAACTTTACGCGTCGTAGAGTCGCGCGTATCCTTGTGACTCTCGCTCAGTTTCCTTCGCCTCCCACGCGCGAACGATAAGGAGATCGTCGCCGCTGCCTACTTGCTGTTCCTGGTACTGATGGCTACCTGTTGTTGCTACTTGATGACTGGCAAGGCGGCAACTACTGCCGGTGTCTGCTACTGCTACTGCCGCTTTCTGTGCTTGCCGCTGTCTGCTACCACTGGTTGGCCGACAGATGTTGTTTGCTCATGTGCTTTTTGTTAGGAATTTAGGCAATTTCATTATCAGTTTAATCCAGAAAAATAACATCAGCAGGCTTGTGATGACATATATGTGCATGCGTATATTTTTTATGAACACTACAGCATGTAGAGATGACATACTGGTGAATACAGTAAAAACACAAAGTACAGAAATCACAGAGATTAGACTGTACCCAGCGGAGGGTCCCATGCCGAGGGCATCGGAGGCTCCATTCGCACTAGTCGACATAGTGCGTTGCTCGAAGTCGCGGACCACAGTCGATGCAGGAAGATGTTCGCAGTGCAGTCCCACGAACGGATCACCAGGAAGAAGACACCTTGACGTTCCGTAGGCAATCACCGGGAAGAAGATGTACGTGGACGAGTATTCGCGGATTGCTCTCCAAAAACCTAATCGCCGCTCACCCCGTGCACGGTTCTCAGGCGGACGAGGGTTCTGGATGCACCCGCTCTCCCGCTATTCTGTGTGCGCAGAGTTACGGGACGGGGAAGCTAGGAAACTACTGATATGTGGTTGTCTCGGGAGTGGTTGCGGTCTACAGGTCCAGACTCACGGGATTACGGATATATGACTGTGACAAGGGAAGGAGACGAAGGCAGCGGAGAATTCCAGGAGACGGTAACTGACGCAGTCAATTCGCCTCCACCATCAAAGAGCGAAACTCCCGTGATAATGTGGATTTAAGCGGCAAAAGACTGGCCACGCCCGCCCATCGACCGCCTGCCTGCCACGCCACGGCCACGGCCACGGCCTCGGCCCTGCCCGCGCCCGCGGCCATGGCCCGGCCCGGCCCGGCCGCCGGCGGCGGCGCGTGCGCGTGTGGCACGCCTTTATCCTTTTTCTCAGCTTCTTAATTTATATGAATAATTTCCAACCATATAAGCTGAGTCAGCGTTCGGTCAAAATCTCGTATGGTATTAAGCCATACAACACTTAATGTTACGTACCATAGAGTTTTATTTGATTTATTAAATATTATATGGGCCAAGCCCATATTATATCCAACAATCCCCACCAAACTCTAGGGTTTGTAACAAAGTAGTCTCAGAACCACATTTATTTTACATACCAGTATTTCGATGGAGACTGTTAAGTTGAACATCCATCTAGAACAATAGTTTCACTCAGTCACAACTAAATAATGGACTAAGCCTTGAATTGACAGTTTTGTGTGAGGTGAATGTCACTAAAGTCCTTAGCTGATATTGGGCAGCAAAAGGTATCCCCTCTATTTGAAGCATATAAGTCATACTTCAGTGCCTTTCATGAGTATTTAGAGATCACCCAAATCTCATAGACTGTGACCAGCAGTCTGACTCATATAGGTGTGTTCCTCAAAAAATATTCTGTAGGACAATATCTTTGCTTTGACAAGCCACTTGGAACGCATTAAGGCAAAAGCCAGCCTGCCTTACAAAAAGGAAAGATATGCATCAGAAATGAGTTTTACTAAGGATCTTTCCTCATAATTTACTACTAGCTTGTTTCACCATCCTACTTCATGGGATCTCCGATCATATAGAACAGGTTACCACTATAGTAAATTTCAAGTGGGTCTCAAACCCATCTCTCTCGATGCACTTTCTATCACATTGCGTGATAGACCCTTAGTGAACTGATCTGTTAGATTGTTAGACGTGTGGACATAGTCCAACGCTATTACTCCAGAGTTTCTCAATTTTCTGACAGATTTTAGTCGTCTCTTAATATGCCTTGTGGACTTCATGTTATCCTTGGAACTGTTAACCTTTGTAATCACAGTCTGGTTATCGCGGTTTATAGAAATAGCCGGTATGGGTTTCTCAACAACCGGTAAATCCATAAGGAGATCACGAAGCCACTCAGCCTCAGATCCAGCAATGTCTAATGCTGTGAGTTCTGCTTCCATTGTAGACTTCGTTAAGATAGTCTGCTTGCAAGACTTCCAGGAAACAACACCACCTCCAAGTGAAAACACATATCCACTTGTGGCATAAAGCTCATCAGCATCAGAAATCCTGTTGGCATCACAATAGCCTTCCAGCACTTTCGGATGTCTGGTATAACAAATACCATAGCTCATGGTCCCTTTTAGGTAGCGCATCACTCTCTCAAGAGCTCGCCAGTGATCATCTCCTGGGTTTGACACAAACCGGCTTAGCTTGCACACAGCAAATGAGATGTCAGGCCTTGCTACACTAGCAAGATACATGAGCGAACCAATGATCTAGGAATATCTTAACTGATCCCTTGCTATTCTTCGATTTTTCCTCAATAGCACGCTAGGGTCATAAGGTGTAGGAGTAGGTGCATAGTCACTGAACCCAAAGCGACTCAGCACCTTTTCCACATAGTGGGTTTGTAACAGAGTTACCCCACCATCACCTTCTCTTAGAAGCTTGATATTAAGAATAACATCAGCCTCTCCCAAATCTTTCATCTCAAAATTTTTAGATAGAAATTCCTTCACCTCCTCGATCACTTTGAGGCTGGATCCAAAGATCAGTATGTCATCAAAATATAAGCACAAAATGACTCCTTCACCCCCACCATACCGATAGTATACACATTTGTCAGCTTCATTCACAACAAAGCCAGCAGAGGTTAAAGTTCTATCGAACTTCTCATACCATTGCTTAGGAGCTTGTTTTAGGCCGTATAATGACTTTAATAATTTACACACCTTGTCTTCTTGACCATTTGCTACAAACCCATCAGGCTGATCCATATAGATCTCCTCCTCCAACTCTCCGTTTAGGAAAGCTGTCTTAACGTCCATTTGATGAACGATAAGACCATAAGAGGTTGCCAGGGAAAGCAACACTCGAATTGTGGTCAATCGGACAACCGATGAATAAGTATCAAAGAAATCCTCACCTTTCTTTTGGGTATAACCCTTGGCCACAAGCCTTGCCTTGTACCTCTCGATAGTACCATCAGGCCTAAGCTTTTTCTTGAACACCCATTTGCAACCTATAGGCTTGCACCCATAGGGACGATCAACTATTTCCCAAGTTCCATTAGACATAACAGAATCCATCCCACTCCGTACTGCTTTCTTCCATAAGTCAGCATTAGGAGAGGAATATGCCTCTTCAATGGTCATTGGTGTGTCATCCACAAGGTACACAATATAGTCATCACCAAAAGACTTTACAGTCCTCTGTCTCTTGCTTTTTCTGGTGACTATAGTGTCATCCTCCTTCAGGATTTTGCACATAGGGTTTCTCAATTTGTTCTATCGGAATAAAATTTTCATGCTCATGGGGAATTATAAATTCATGACCAGTTGTGCTAGGTGCATTTTTATGGGAAACTCATTCTTAAAAAATGTAGCGTCTCTAGATTCCATGATTGTATCAACAACCATCTCAGGAACACTAGAGTTTATAATTAAAAATCTATAACCCACGCTGTGAATAGCATAACCAAGAAAGACACCATCAACAGTCTTTGGTCTAAGCTTTCGCTTTTTGTTTATTGGCACATTCACATTTGCCAAACAACCCTAAGTTCGTAGGTAAGAGAGATTTAATCTCTTCTTCTCCCATTCCTCGAATGGCATGATTTCTTTGTTCTTTGTGGGTACTCTATTCAGGACATGACACGCTGTCAATATAGCCTCACCCCACCATTCCTTAGATAGTCCCGTAGTCTCCAACATGGTATTAACCAAATCAGTTAGAGTGCGATTCTTTCTCTCTGCAATCCCATTGGACTGTGGTGAGTATGGTGGCATCCTCTCATGAATAATTCCATGCACCACGCAAAACTCAGAAAATTCATTTGAGAAATATTCTCCCCCGCGATCAGATCGCAAACGCTTGTTTTTCTTCTCAAGTTGATTTTCTACCTCAACTTTATAGACCTTAAAATAATGCAACGCTTCATCTTTTGTTTTCAGTAAATACACGTAGCAAAATCTAGTGCAATCGTCTATAAATGTCATGAACTATCGTTTACCGCCTTTAGTCAATTCATCATTCATTTCGCATAAATCAGAATGAATGAGTTCTAATGGCGCCAAGTTTCTCGCCTCAGCAGCCTTGTGAGGCTTGCGCGGTTGCTTGGATTGCACACACACCTAGCACTTAGAATCTTTGACTAAGTTAAATTTCGGGATTAAATTCAGATTTGCAAGCCGCGTGAGACAACCAAAATTAATGTGACAAAGTCGTGAATGCCATATATTCGACTCATCCAAAACATTAACATTGTTCAGCACTTTATTACACACATCATTAAGCAAAGATAAGCGAAACAAGCCTCTGCAATCATAACCTTTTCCAACAAATGTTCCATGTCTTGACACAACACATTTATTGTACTCAAGCACAATTTTAAAGCCATCGCGACACATCTGAGAAGTGCTAACAAGGTTCTTTTTTATGAAGGAGACATGCTGCACGTTCTTTAATAGCACCGTCTTTCCCGAAGTAAACTTCAAAATGACCATACCAGCACCAAGAACACGCGCATGCGAACCGTTTCCCATCAGCAAGGCTCCACTCATGTCGGCCTGATAGGAAATAAACAAAGAAACATCAGCACACACATGAATATTAGCACCGATGTCCATCCACCACTCAGGTGAAAGACAAACTGAAAGAACAAAGGGTAAAGAATTACCATACCCAGATGTTCCTCCTCCAGTCTCGCTAATGACCACGTTTGCTGATTTCTTTTCTTGCTTATATTTGCGGTCTGGGCACGCACTTGCCCAATGCTCATCACTCCTGCAAACAAAGCAACCTCCACCTTTCTTGTTGTTTTTCTTCTTAAACTATGCAGTTTGCTCAGGCTTTGCATTGTTGTTCTCTTGCATGTTCTTCTTCTTTTTATTACGATATGCAAATGAGTTTTTCTTCTGCACCATATTGGCGGCGGAAGACTCAACTCCTTTTCCACGATTGTCTTTTACTCTCGTCCTCTCCTCAACATCAAGAGATCCAATAAGCTCAGCCACGCTAAACTCTTGTCTCTTGTGTTTTAGAGAAGTAGCAAAATCCCTCCAAGAAGGTGGCAGCTTAGCGATTATATCTCCGGCCACAAACTTGTCGGGCAACAAACATGGGAAATGTTCTAGTTCCTTTGCTAGCACCTGTATCTTATGAGCCTGTTCAACCACAGAACGATTTTCAACCATTTTGTAGTCATACAGCTGCTCCATAAGATACAGCTCACTGCCAGCATCAGAAACCCCAAACTTTGCCTCAAGAGCATCCCATAACTCTTTGCCTGATGTGCAAGATATGTAGTTTTTCTCATACTTGAGATAAAGTGCAGTAATCACGGCGCCTCAAAACAGGTTATCGGTAGCCAAGAACTTTTTCTCCTCATCAGGAGTAAACTGTTCAGGCTTCCCCTGTGCAGCGTGAAAGCAGTTCATCGCAGTTGTAAGGAAAATGGACCCTTGGCCCATCTACTTTGGATTTTGGTGTTTGATGACCAACACAACCAAATTGGACTAATGAATTTGCAAGTGTTTATTTTGTAGTTCAAAAGGGTGCAAGATGTGACTTGGACAAAGGCGATGTGGTGATCCAATGATCAACACTTTAAGAAAGACCTTAGAAGCACAAGAGAAGACCCAAGATATCAACTAAAGTCCAAGCACGAAGATTGGAACCAAGCCGTACGCAAGATCGCGAAGAAATGAGCTCACTGTGGTGACTAGATGAAGGACCGGATGCTGGATAAGCAACTGGACGCTGCGACCAGACGCTGGGCAAGTGGCTCGGCAGACAGGCGACCGGATCCCTGACCGGACGCTGGCGGCAACCGACCGGACGCAGGACAGCAGCGTCCGATTGATTACAATAAGGTTCCAGAGTGACACATCTGCGATCGGACGCGTCCGGTGGCAGGCGACCGGACGCTGGCCAGCGTCCGATCAGCATATTGCCGGCTCAACGGTTGGGACGATCGAACATGTTCGGTCAGGACGATTCAGCGTCCGGTCAGTAGCAGTTTCGTGGGAATTCAATCCCAACGGCTACTTTCTCAGTGGGGCTTATAAATACAACCCCCAACCGGCCATTTGAGGTGTGTGGAGCTGAGGAAACATACCAAGGGTGTTGATACACCATTTTAGTGATCTCCACTTGCATAGTGCTTAGTGTTTCATCAGGTGATTAGCGTAGGTGCTTTGTGAAGTGTTTAGGTCGATTAGACCACTGCTTATGCGCTTGCTCTAGGTTTAAGCCTAGTGTTTAGTGAGGTTTGCATACCTCTTGCCACCCTGTGCTTGCGAGCACAAGTGTTGTACACCGGAGGGGCTTGAAGTCTTGCGAGATCACACCAACCGCGTTTGTGGTGTGGCCGCCACCGTGTACCGGAGGGAACAAGGTCCGTGGCGTTTCGGCCGGAAGCTTGATAGTGAAGACGGCGGGGAGCATCCGGGAGAGGCTTGGCGGAAGGCATGTCGGAGACCCACTTGCGCGTGGGGAAGGCCCGAGGCTATCCACGGAGTTACCCGACCGGGAGCTTGGCCCTTGCGAGGGATTCCTTGCGAGGGGCTCCAACGAGGACTAGGGGGAAGCTTGCGCGCTTCTCGATACCTCGGTAAAAATACCGGAGTCGTCGATGGGAGTTTGCATATCTCTACCTTGCTCTTTAGCTTCCGCATTTACATTGATTTCTTTACTACGTTTGCGGTAGAGATAGCAACACACTAGCAAAACCATAGTTGCACATCTAGATAGCTTATCTATTGCATAGGCTTTGCTAGGGTTAGAAAAAGAGGCCATAGTTTTAAAAGTAGATTTTTTAAGTTGCCTAATTCACCCCCCCCTCTTAGGCGTCACGGTCCCTTCAATTGGTATCAGAGCTGGTTGGCTCATATTTGGACCTTTGGCTTAACCGCCGTTGAGCCGACGCTATTGTAGAGTGGTTGGGATAGATACCGCTAGGCCTCCTCAATTTGATGGCACTAACTTCCTCTACTATAAGGCTAGAATGGCTTGCCACCTTGAGGCGGTTGATTTAGGTGTATGGAGAGTCACTCGTGATGGGATGAAACCCATTAAGAATCCCAAAAAGGCCACAAAGAGTGACGAAAAAGAAATGCATTTTAATGCTAGAGCTAAGAATTGCTTGTTTGAATCATTTAGCATGGATGTGTTTAACCAAGTGTTCACCTTAAATATGGCACATGAAATTTGGTTAAAACTCCAAGAGCTCCATGACGGCACAAGTAATGTCCATGAGCAAAAACATTGTCTAGCTAAGCAAAATTATGATTCCTTTGCTATGAATGATGATGAGCTTGTTCGTGATATGTATTCTCGATTGAATCTAATTATCAATGAGCTCCATTCAATAGGATTATTAAAGCTAGATGATGCGGACATCGTGAGGAAGATCATCTCCGTTCTACCACAAAAGAAATATGCAAGCATCATCATCATTCTTCACAACATGGAGAACTTGAGCACCATGACCCCGGGCATTGTCATTGGCAAGCTAGTGACATTTGAAATGTCATGTAAGATGGGTCAAGGAGAAGCATCTTCATCAAGCAAAGGCAAAGCTCTCGCTTGTAGCGAGAAGAAAAAGATGAAGGGCAAGAAAGTTGAGTCAAGCTCAAGCTCAAGCTCCTCAAGTGAAGAAGAAGAAGATGAGGATGATGATGATGATGAACAAGAATCAAGTGATGATGATCAATCTTCCTCCACCTCTAACCTTGATGAAGAATCAATCAAACTTATCAAAAAGGTGGAGAAGATGATCGTAAGGCTCAATGTCAAGGGTGTGCCCATCCAAATTCAAGACCTCGTTTTCACTAATCAAAGAAACGAGCAAAGAAAGAGAGGATGCTATGGATGCGGCGAGTTGGGGCACTTTGTGGAAGTTTGTCCAAACAAGCCCACACCCAAGGCAAAGAAGAAGGCATGCAAGAACAAAGCCCTCACATCAATAAGGTCATGGGATGATTCTTCAAGTGAAAAAGATCATCACAAGAGGCGAGGGCGCAAGCACTCATCATCAAGCTCTTCTCGTGTGTGCCTTATGGCACGAGGTAATGAAAGCTCATCCTCTAGTGAGAGCGATAGTGATGATGATTTGCCTTCTTATAATACAATTGTGCAACAAAATCGTAAATATGCTAAAGTTTGCACTAGTCAACAAAAGAAGCTCAAAATTTTAAAAGAAGAGCTAGGTAGTTCACAAGAAGCATACAAGAATTTGCTTGAACAATATGAAAACTTTGCAAATCTCAATGTTGAACTATCTACTAAAATTGGGCAACTTGAGGCTAGTGCAACAACAAATGAATGCACAATCAATGATAAGCAACTTGAAAAGAAAAATGAAAAATTAAAAGAAAAGTTAGCTAGCTCACAAAATGATTATCAAAGTTTGCTTGCTAAATTGGAAATCATGTGCAAACATTGTGATGAGCTAACTAATAAAGTTGCTAATCTTGAAGCCATCAAAAATACCCCCACCAAGGCACCTAAAAAGAAAAGTTCTATCATTAAAAGGGATGCCTCTACTTCTTGCAATGATTTATGTTTAGACTCACCTTTGTGCAACCAAGTTTGTGTTGAGAAAGTTATTGTAGATACATGCACACAAGAGGTTGCAAAGGAAAATGAGGAACTTAAGCAAGAAGTAGCTCGCCTCACGAAGGACTTGACTCAAGTAAAAGGCAAGGCGAAGCAAGCTCAACTTCATAAGATAACACCGTCAAGGGAGTGAAGAAGCTTGATGAAGGACAAACCGTGGTTTGCTACGTGTGCCACAAGGAAGGCCACAAGTCCTATGAGTGCAAGGTGAAGAATGGGAGAGGTGCAAAGAAGGAGGAGAAAAAGCAAATAAGCAAGTTCTCCAACACCTACACCAACATGGTGGACAAGAAGGCCTCCACACCTTATCTCTTGAAGAAGAAGAAAAATGACAAGGTGGTGGCCATCAAGGTGAACAAGCAAGCCAACAATGGGGTCAAACGCTTTTGGGTGCCAAAGGAAATCATTTCAAACATGAAGAGCACCAAGAAGGTTTGGATCCCAAAAGGGAAGTGAGAAGTCCGTCGGACGTCGGGGAATTTGGAGACTTGGCAAAGTTTGAGTGCATTTCATGGGGTGCATCATAATGGACAAAGTCATTGCCAAGTAGGTTAGTGAATACTATGGACCCAAATTCCCCTTCCCATGTTAGGTAACTAGATGTCATTACTTTCAAATTAGTATTCATTTCAATTGGTTTTGTTTTTCAATTGATATACTCTTAAAGCATCTAGTTATATTTCATGCCTATGATTGCATTTACATGCTTAATCTTTTGTCATGCATTCAATAGGTATATCATATGGTAGGCTTGCTTGGTTTCATTATCAACCCTTGGAGCAAACCTACATGTTTTAAAATTGTGTAGAAGCACGGCACATAGCTTGCTTTACAATTATTCATCAAATATGTGCCAAAGTCCAAATTGTGGATAATCTCTCCCAAATATCATCTTTCAAGTGGTATTTCGATTCTTAAATCAATGTGCACAAATGGTACAAGTATTCAACACTTGTGTGCACATATTTAGGGGGAGTAATTCTACAACTTGGATGCTTTGAGACTATCACTTGTTCAAATGGTATCAATTTTTCAAACCTATCACATGTGTAGTAGTCTCATTGTAAGGAAATTGGAGTCCCTGGAGTTGAGCATCACTCTTCTATTGGCATCATCTTGTTGTTTTCATTTCATATTTACATGCTTTCTCCATGCATTATATAGATTAAACTCTCTTGTACAATAAATTGCTAATTATGCATATGCTTTGCTTTCTACCATATGTATGCATATATTTAGGGGGAGCTTAGTCTATATAATGTGAGAGTCAAAATTTGTGATTCATTTCACTCTCTACACAAAGGATCACGAAGTTTGACCCTCCCTTGTGCTACTAATGTCTTCCTTTTCGGTGTTTGATGCCAAAGGGGGAGAATTTGAAGGACCAAAGTCAAGCATTTAGTTACAAGTATTAATGGTCCGAGAAAGGGAGGAAAGTGAATTATGGGAGTCTAAGTAATGGGAGAATTTTTAGAAAGATAGGCTTTAATCCATAATATCACATGAGGACATTTGCAAGGGCAAGACAAGCTTTTAAGTAAAGTTTTAATTGGTATCTGTCAATTAGTATCATATAACCTTGCCCTTTACATTGCATCCTAGCAAGTAGGTAGTTTTCAACTTCCAAATTCTTATTATTTGCTTGCTTTGGTCATGTTGGCATCAATCACCAAAAAGGGGGAGATTATAAGGAAAATAGACCCTTGGCCCATCTACTTTGGATTTTGGTGTTTGATGACCAACACAACCAAATTGGACTAATGAATTTGCAAGTGTTTATTTTGTAGTTCAAAAGGGTGCAAGATGTGACTTGGACAAAGGCGACGTGGTGATCCGATGATCAACACTTTAAGAAAGACCTTAGAAGCACAAGAGAAGACCCAAGATATCAAGCAAAGTCCAAGCACGAAGATTGGAACCAAGCCGTACGCAAGATTGCGAAGAAATGAGCTCACTGTGGTGACTGGATGCAGGACCGGATGCTGAATAAGCAACCGGACGCTGCGACCGGACGCTGGGCAAGTGGCTCGGCAGACAGGCGACCGGATCCCTGACCGGACGCTGGCGGCAACCGACCGGACGCAGGACAGCAGCGTCCGATCGATTACAGTAAGGTTCCAGAGCGACACATCTGTGACCGGACGCATCCGGTGGCAGGCGACCGGACACTGGCCAGCGTCCGATCAGCATATTGCCGGCTCAACGGTCGGGACGACCGAACGCGTTCGGTCAGGACAATTCAGCGTCCGGTCAGTAGCAGTTTCGCGAGAATTCGACCCCAACGGCTACTTTCTCAGTGGGGCTTATAAATACAACCCCTAACCGGCCATTTGAGGTGTGTGGAGCTGAGGAAACATACCAAGGGTGTTGATACACTATTTTAGTGATCTCCACTTGCATAGTGCTTAGTGTTTCATCAGGTGATTAGCGTAGGTGCTTTGCGAAGTGCTTAGGTTGATTAGACCACCGCTTATGCGCTTGCTCTAGGTTTAGGCCTAGTGTTTAGTGAGGTTTGCATACCTCTTGCCACCCCGTGCTTGCGAGCACAAGTGTTGTACATCGGAGGGGCTTGAAGTCTTGCGAGATCACACCAACCGTGTTTGTGGTGTGGCCGCCACCGTGTACCGGAGGGAATAAGGCCCGCGGCGTTTCAGCCGGTAGCTTGATAGTGAAGACGGCGGGGAACATCCGGGAGAGGCTTGCCGGAAGGCACGTCGGAGACCCACTTGCGCGTGGGAAAGGCCCGAGGCTATCCACGGAGTTACCCGACCGGGAGCTTAGCCCTTGCGAGGGATTCCTTGCGATGGGCTCCAACGAGGACTAGGGAAAAGCTTGTGCGCTTCTCGATACCTCGGTAAAAATACCGGAGTCATCGACGGGAGTTTGCATATCTCTACTTTGCTCTTTAACTTCCGCATTTACATTGATTTCTTTACTACGTTTGCGGTAGAGATAGCAACACACTAGCAAAACCATAGTTACACATCTAGATAGCTTATCTATTGCATAGGCTTTGCTAGGGTTAGAAAAAGAGGCCATAGTTTTAAAAGTAGAATTTTTAAGTTGCCTAATTCACCCCCCTCTTAGGCGTCACGGTCTCTTCAGCAGTCAACCATAATACCATCTTGGCACGCCATATCATAAAATTCTTGCCATCAAAATTATTTGGCTTCAAAGCAGCAGCAAAACCACTGACAGAAAATTGCCTAACATTAGGTTTTTGGATTGTTAGGAATTTAGACAATTTCACTAACAGTTTAATCCAGAAAAATAACATCAGCAGGTTTGTGATGACATATATGTGCATGTGTATATTTCTTATGAACACTACAACATGTAGAGATGACATACTGATGAATACAGTAAAAACATAAAGTACAGAAATCACAGAGATTAGACTGTATCCAGCGGAGAGTCCCATGCCGAGGGCATCGGAAGCTTCATTCGCACTAGTCGACATAGTGCGTTGCTCGAAGTCGTGCAGTCCCACAAACGGATCACCAGGAAGAAGACGCCTTGACATTCCGCATGCAATCACCAGAAAGAAGATGTACGTGGACGAGCAGTCACGGATCGCTCCCCAAAAACCTAATCGCCACTCACCCCGTGCACGATTCTCAGGCGGGTTCCAGAGGCACCTGCTCTCCCGCTATTCCGTGCGCGCAGAGTTACGGGACGGGGAAGCCAGGAAACTGCTGATCTATGGTTGTCTCGGGAGTTGTTGCAGTCTACGGGTCCAGACTGACGGGATTACGGATATATGGCTGTGACATGGGAAGGAGATGAAGGAAGCGGAGAATCCGAAGAGATGGTAACTGACGCAGTCAATTCGCCTCCACCATCAAAGAGCGAAACTCCCGTGATAATATTTTAAGTGGCAAAAGACTGGCCACGCCCGCCTTCCTCGCCACGGCCACGGCCCGGCCGGCGGCGGCGGCGGCGCGCGTGCGCGTGTGGCACGCCTTTATCCTTTTTCTCAGCTTCTCAATTTAGATGAATAATTTCCAACCATATAAGCTGAGTCAACGTTCAGTCAAAATCTCATATGATATTAAGCCGTACAACACTTAATGTTACGTATTATAGAGTTTTATTTAATTTATTAAATATTATATGTGCAAGCCCATATTATATCCAACACTTTTGACGTGACCGCTTGATGCATGCAGCTAGCATGTGCTGGGAGGAGGCCACGGCTGCCTGGGAGGTGCAGCGTAGGGCGACACGACGGAAGGAGGCGGCGGCGGCGTTGGTACGCGCAGCCACGATGAGTTTGCGCGAAAAAAAAGAAAAAAAGACCAAAAAAAACCAAGTGGACCGACATTTAATTTTTTAAAGTCAAATGTTAGAAACTATTTCTTACAATATCTTTTAGGAATCTGTAAACATAGAGTTTTTAGAAGTAATATTTAAGGAACTCTATGAGATCCTCTAATTTTTATTGTTTTCTTCCGGCGTCCCGGCGACTGATACCGTGACAGTGGCGTGGGCACCCACCACCCACGTCGATCGGATGCGGTCGTCCATCCCACGGCCGCCATCGCCCGGAATCACCGCATCTCTCTCGCGCCGCTTGCTTTAAAATGCCCGTGTGCGAGGAAGGAGGGTCATCCGACCCCGTGCGGCAGAGGCAGAGCTCGCTCGAGCACTCGACACCGGCTAGCAGGGACAGACAGGGATGGCGAGCCTGACGGTGCCGCCGGTGCCGACGTGGCCACGGCAGGACGCGATCGACCTCCACAAGGCGTTCCAAGGGTTCGGGTGCGACAGCACGACGGTGATCAGCATCCTGGCGCACCGTGACGCGGCGCAGCGCGCCGCGATCAGCCAGGAGTACCGCGCCGTGTTCAACCAGGACCTTGCCCGTCGCATCGCGTCGGAGCTGAGCGGCAACCACAAGCGCGCCATGCTGCTGTGGGTCCTGGACCCGGCAACGCGCGACGCCACCATCCTGAAGCAGGCCCTGACGGGCGACGTCACCGACCTGCGAGCCGCCACGGAGGTGGTCTGCTCCCGGACGCCGTCGCAGCTGCGGGTCGTGCGCCAGGCGTACCGCGCCAGGTTCGGCTGCCACGTCGAGCACGACTTGACCAAGCGGACCTCCGGCGACCACCAGCGGCTCCTGCTCGCGTACCTGGCCGTCCCGCTCGCCGAGGGCGGCCCCGGCGAGGTGGTGGACCCGGCGGCGGTGGCGCTGGACGCGCGCGACCTCTACAGGGCCGGCGAGCGGCGGCTGGGGACGGACGAGCGCGCCTTCATCCGCGTCTGCAGCGAGCGGAGCTGGGCGCACATGGCGGCCGTGGCGCGCGCGTACCACCACATGTACGACCGATCCCTGGAAAGCGCCGTCAAGAGCGAGACGTCGGGCAACTTTTGCTTCGGCCTCCTCACCGTGCTGCGATGCGCCGACAGCCCCGCCAGGTACTTCGCCAGGGTGCTGCACAAAGGCCATGAAGGGGCTGGGCACCTCGGACTCGGCGCTCATCCGGGTCGTCGTCACCAGGGCCGAGATCGACATGCAGTTCATCAAGGCGGAGTACCACCGGATGTACAAGCGATCGCTCGCCGACGCCATCCACGCCGAGACGTCCGGCAACTACCGCACCTTCCTCCTCTCCCTCGTCGGCCGCGACCGCACCTACTGAATACCAAAATCGGTGTGGCTGCTGCTGCATGCTTTCCAGCGTTCTTAGCCATCGCATCGTGTGTGCGCTTGCTATTCCGATCCTGTTAACTCCATCCATGGAAATGTTCCTTGCCTTGTAAATACTCCTACTTGTATTCTTGGGATAGTTGTTCGAATAATGGTTTGACAACTCAAAATGTGTATGTCCCTATTAACAAAGACAATGGAATTATTATGATCAATTCATGAAGGACATGTACATACTGCATACCTGCACAGGTAGCGGTGGCTATTCATTCACTACAAAGTTCATCTGCTCACTATCCCATACAGAAAGAACAGCATTGGCCGCCATGCCAAACGTACAGGCTGCCAAAGTTCAGAGCTAGTATTATACAGCTAGTCGCCGAGAGAAACAGAGCTGCCGCAACAAACATGTCTGTCTCCTACACTCTTACAAACAGCCAAACCGTAATTCACATAGATAGACCCGAGGGCTTCATACAGGACGCAACCAGCTAGCCTCAGTCGACCGGCTTCTGGTTCACATGCCGGGACGCCGAGTATGATTGGATCGCCGAGCTCGTCACGCCGATAGAGTGCTTCGTCAGGTCCAAGCTCTTCCTTGCGGCGAACCAGATCATCCAGAAGAACCCAACCCAACCTGCAGTACGATGCGTTTTCTCAACATTAGCACAATGCACACGTGATACAAAGCAGGTCCTCAGACTCAGAAGGCAAAGATATGCTACTCCCCCAACAAATCTCAAAAGAGTATTCTTGCTGCAAGGAAACTGCTTTGTCAAGACAGATTTTTCCGTGCTTTACCCTTCTAGATATTGGGCATCACAATCTCTATGAAATTTATAAAGAGAGAATCGTAACTGCAGCTATTTTTGCTAAAGCTATGCCACTTTATTCCCCATTATCCAGGGGATCTAGTTTGATGTCTACTTATTCTCCACTAATTTGTGGAGAAGGTGCTGTTGTGACTACTTACTCTCCTAAAGTAAAAAGAAGGTGAAATTGACAAGAGATCCAAGACTATCAATTTGATATAGCCTTTCAGGAAGTCATGTGGAGGAAATGATTTATAAGAAATGAAACTCTTTTCTTGGGATGGACAAGGTGGAAATTGGAAACTCAATTTGACATGCAGTAAATTGACCTCACCTACATTTTTCATTCACAAGTTTTAAAATGTTAACTGTTGCATTCATAATTCTTCCAGAATTTCAGTTCTGCTACTTTTTCCTGATAATACCTTTGAAAATCTTTAGTTTTGCAAGTTCATACCTTTCATCACATCTTAGATGCTGACCCAACATTAAAGGAGGAACATAATGTAATTATTTGCATTTTGCAGTAGAATCTCTTCAACTCTATTTAACACTTGTTTCTTGAACGAATTGTAATGAGATTTCAAAAGCTTTTATGAACTAGTTTAAATGCCTCTACATGGTTCTCCTAATTGTAGAAAAACAGAATGTTAAAGAGAAAACCGGAAGTGGTATCAATAATTCACCAAAGTTACAATATATAGATGTCTCTACATGGTTCTCCTAGTTAGTAGTGACCACAATGTCAAGGAAAACAAGCACAACTTATAAACAAATCACCAAAATTACATAGTACAGACGTTTTTATGTGATTGTCCTAATGAATTAGGAAGCATACTCATTGTCACTGAAACCATATAGCATAATAACTTCTTACTTCTTCCATTGTTAGTCATCAATCATCATTGTTCTTAAAAGATCTTAACATATTAATACAAAAGAGTCAATTTACTGTTAAGCATATAACAATGGGCAACCAACATTTGGTTCTCCTTAATTGTTGATTTAATGCGTTCATGACTCTATTCTGATTCTGATGCTAAGATGAGCATGTAGGCACCCTGTGGGAAGTAGCCAATACTAATTTTCTGATTCCTGATCTAACTTTATTACATGGGCAAGTGCATAGATTGAGATGATAATTCAGTTGAAAAGAGACACATTTGTTACAGTTTCACCATATTAACATTGACTAAATTAATTTCAGACGCAGAAGTGCAGAACATCTTCTATAATGGTTGGAGATTCAGGTAAAGTCTTTAAGGTTTTATATTATGCCTGAAGGTCGATTGCATATTAATATTTCAACAGCAGTACAATCTTTTATAGGGGAATATAGATGATTTACCTGTAGCAATCATAACTCCAACAACTGATGAGATGACAGTCGCAGAAATGGCAAAGATAGCAACTGATACTGCTCCAATATACACTGCAACTAAGCAAGCAAAGAAGATAGCCAAGAATCCTCCGGCAGCAGCCAGTGACATCAGGACTGAGACGATGATAGCATTAGCAGTGGCAACCAGCAGGAAGAACATGAAGATCAGAAGGCCAGTCAATGCTATAAGCGTGATTGTCCCGACCTGCCACATCAGAAAAGGGCAAAATGAGGAAAATTTACAGTATTTACTAAGAAATTTCAAGAATTCCTAAAATGGATGGTGGATGCCAAACTATAGGCGAGATATCATGTAAGAGTTTATATGGGATCAAAACTGCACGCAAAAGCAATCTACCATGTTGTATTGCTAGTGAAAGTAATCTACCATGTTTTTGTTTGCACTTACACATGCTCCCTCCACCTAGAAATGCAGTGGATTTTGAGTTGTCTGAAGTAAAACTAACCTAAGTTTGATAAGTTTTTTTTAAGAAACAACCAATAATATTTATGATATTAAATGAGCACTATTAAAAATCCTGATACCCTATGAAATCTATTTTTATAGTTTATCTATTTGAGGTTGTACCAAGACAGGAGTGTGGACAACATAGAGAAGTACAAGGTGGCAAAGAAGACTGCAAAGCGAGCTGTAAGTGTGGCAAAGGGTAGAGCGTACGAGGATCTTTACCAACATTTGAGTACGAAGGAAGGAGAGAATGACATTTATAGGATGGCTAGGGTTCGTGAGAGAAAGACACGGGACTTGAACCAAGTTAAGTGCATTAAGGATGAAAGGGAGCATCTCTTGGTAAAGGAGGATGAGATCCGACATCGATGGCAAGAGTATTTTGACAAATTGTTCAATGGTGAGAATATGGACACAACCTTTCAGTTGGATGACTCTTTTGATGACACCAATAGGCACTTTGTGCGGAGAATCCAAGAATCTGAGGTCAGAGAGGCGTTGAAAAGGATGAAAGGAGGTAAGGCGATGGGACCGGATGGTATCCCAATCGAAGTGTGGAGATGCCTCGGGGACATAGCTGTAGTATGGTTAACCAAACTGTTCAACCATATTTTTCGATCGAACAAGATGCCTGATGAGTGGAGGAGAAGTATATTGGTACCGATCTACAAGAATAAAGGGGATATTCAAAGTTGTACAAATTACCGGGGAATTAAGTTGATGAGCCATACTATGAAGCTATGGGAGAGAGTTATCGAGCATCGCTTGAGAGCAATAACGCGGGTCTCTATGAACCAATTTGGTTTCATGCCCGGAAGGTCAACCATGGAAGCCATTTTCTTAATAAGACAAGTTATGGAGCGGTATAGGGAGAAGAAGAAGGACCTACACATGGTTTTTATTGACTTGGAGAAGGCTTATGATAAAATACCAAGGAATGTTATGTGGTGGGCTTTGGACAAACATAAAGTCCCAACGAAGTACGTCGGGCTCATTAAGGACATGTACAGCAATGTTGTGACTAGAGTTCGAACAAGTGATGGAAACACGGATGACTTCCCGAATAGGATAGGACTACATCAAGGGTCAGCTTTGAGCCCTTATTTGTTTGCTTTAGTGATGGATGAGGTCACAAGGGACATACAAGGGGACATCCCTTGGTGTATGCTTTTCGCGGACGATGTAGTGCTAGTTGATGAAAGCCGGACAGGAGTGAATCAGACACTGGAGTTATGGCGGGAGACTTTGGAGTCCAAAGGTTTTAGACTTAGTAGAACTAAAACTGAGTATATGAGGTGTGACTTCGGCACTACTACTCGGGAGGAGGAAGATGTTAGTTTGGAAGGTCAAGTAGTGCCTAGGAAGGATACCTTTCAATATTTAGGATCAATGCTACAAAGGGACGGGGATATTGATGAAGATGTTAGCCATAGAATCAAAGCAGGATGGATGAAGTGGCGGCAAGCGTCTGGTGTCCTATGTGACAAAAGGGTACCACAGAAGCTAAAAGGCAAGTTTTATAAGACGACGATTAGACCTACTATGTTGTATGGTGCAGAATGTTGGCCTACGAAAAGACGACATATTCAACAGCTAAGTGTCGCGGAAATGCGTATGTTACGTTGGATTTGCGGTCATACAAGAAGGGATCGAGTTCGGAACGATGATATACGTGAGAGATTAGGGGTAGCGCCAATTAAAGAAAAGCTTGTCCAACACCGGTTGAGATGGTTTGGACATGTGCAACGGAGACCTCCAGATGCACCGGTGCGTAGTGGAATCCTAAGTCAGGATAGTAACGTGAAGAGAGGCAGAGGAAGACCGAAGTTGACTTGGGTAGAGGCAATAAAAGGAAACTTGAAAGGATGGAATATACCCAAAGACTTAGCCTTAGATAGGAGTGCTTGAAAGACAGCTATTCACGTGCCTGAACCTTGATTGCTTCTGTTGGGTTTCAACTCTAGCCTACCCCAACTTATTTGGGACTTAAAGGCTTTGTTGTTGTTGTTGTATCTATTTGAGGTTGTAGATGTTAATACATTTTTTTTTTTGTAAATTTAGTTAAACTTAAGGTAGTTTGATTTAGGACAAACTTGATCCTATTATATCTCAGGACAAGAGGGATTACAATTTAGTCTATTCTTCATTTCCCTCAACAGATTTTGTAAACATTTTGGCCCCTGAGACCTAAAAAGTACCAATCTAAACCAACATTGCAATGGCGACTATGACACAGTAATCCTATTGACTGAAGCACAGACTAAAACAAGTGTACTGCTAAGCAATCACCTATAAAGACTTGTTCAAGTCGCGCAAACAATGAATGAATTACAGAACATCGAGTCAGATTTAGTAGTAAACAGGGCAAGGAAAACCCATGCTTATGTGACGGATCAAGGAGGCGTGGGGCCCACCGAGATGACGAGGATGGCGCGGAGGCCGCTGCCCCGCCTGGTCCACTCGAGCAGGTCCCGCGCGGAGTTCCGGGACGCGCCCCTCAGCCGCGGCGCGGCCTCGCAGGACGCCGCCCGGAGCCGCCGTAGCAGCGGCTCGTCGTCGGGGTACCAGACGCCGTTGACGTAGCTGCGGAGGACGCCGGCGAACGTGTCCTCCTCCTCGCCGACGTCCACCTCGCGGGCGCCGGAGGGGGCCTCGCCGTTCGAGGCGGGCTTGGCGGGGGTGGGCCCGTCCACATCCATGACCGGAGGGGGAGGGCGGCGGGGGACCGGGGAGGAGTCAATGCAACTGGGCAGCGTCAGCGAGGGGAAAAGGAACGGATGAGGGTATACTCCGTGCACAGGAGCGGGTCCCACACTACAGTTGCATAATGCATTTGGATCAGGTTAGGCCTTTTTTTTTTTATGTCTATGTATTCATCTTAATCACTCCAATTCATCTCAACATATGTAGATTGAAGTGCATACATGTGTATTCAAACAAGGTCTTAAATAAAATTATTTGACAGGAGCAACGTGTCACCAAAGCATTTGCAGTGACAAATGTCTGTTGGAACGTGATCGGTTCAGCTAATCCTGAACTTAATTATGAGATTAATTAAGCGTTAAGCTTTTGATCCACCCACTCGTCATTCATTTCTAACTAAATAAGAACTGTCATGATCAGCGGCAAACCTTAGAATTCTAAAGGTTCGGCCCCCGGGCCCAAAGCGCAACTATAAATAAGAGGAAACACTTGATGAGGACATCACTCCTTCGGATGTACCCGTTGATCCTCCAATCGTCATGCAAGGTCCAATGACCCGGTCTCGAATGCGTCAACTCAATTTAAAGGTGAACTCGTTCTTAAGCAAACCTTTTTATACTTTTGAGAATAGACTACTACATAATGATGTTATCTTGCTTAGGAACATTGGAGAGGGTCATGAAGGACTTAGAGGACGTGGTAGAGGCGAAGATGACCAGCAAAAATGTCCAATAGGAACCGGAGGCTCGGTCCAACATGATTTCGAGTCTGCCTTGGCCTACAGGACCAGTCTGCCTTAAACTGGTCACCCAGGACGCATCTGGACTCCGTTTTCGATGATCCACATATGGATAGAAAGCTAATTTGATAAGGAAGCCAATCCAAGTGGTTTCACGTCAAAAGCTGTTCGGAATCAATGGGAATCGTGGTCACAAGTTAGCATCCAGAATCTGCCAGGGTGCTGCGACACTGTCTTTTGGTCCGTTGGACTATGTATCGTGTTTGGGCCCCATTAGGAGCGCATCCAGGGGTCTTGCATGACCCTAGAGTCTTCATAAACAGTCGTCGTCCCTCCATTAGGGTTTGAGTTTTGCTTAGATTAATCTGTCAAGAACAGTTTCGCCGTTTATCGGTTTGTGAGACCCCAACTTCGTGAGATTAATCATTCATCTGCAATTTGGTTGTGTTCTTTCTTGTTCTTACTTGTGTTCTTCATTGCGCAGGCAGGGATTAGCCTTCTTGGCGAGGTCAACCTGGTCCGTGACTTGGTTGATAACCAGAGGAGCTGTGGTGCTAAGATTGCAGGGTTCGATCTTTCGATCTGAAGTCGGATCGGTGTGTCATTCTCCGCCACAACGATAGTTACCTCTACCTGACGGAAGATCGGGATCCTCGTCCCCATTAAGTGGTATCAGAGCTAAGGTATACCGTCAGGTTCATATTTATCCTCTAGTTTTGAGTGTTTCGCTTTCGTCCCATAGTCCAGTGCCATATTTTTTTCCTGTCCTAGAACCTTCCGTGCCACAGCCTTTGCATATTTCGGTTTCAGAGTCCGTCGTGTTGAGTTTGTGTCCTGGTCAAGGTCTTGTTGCTGGTTAGGTCATGTTAGAGTCCAGTTCGTATGTTTCCCCCCATCGTTTTTATCAAATCTTTGCTACTGTGACCAATTTTACGCACATTGTTCTTGTTTTGTCCTCTAATTTGGAGCCAATTCTTAAAATTGGTCTAGTTTTCGCATACGAACTCCGATTTCGACGTTCCATATATCAAAATCGATCAGAAAAAAATTTGGATCCATCCATCCCCCGCATTATCGGGGTTGGAAAATTTAAATTGGTCAAAAACTGGTCACAAGATCATCTTTTCGTGGTCACAAGGTTTTTGACGATTTTGAGCAAGTTTTCTGAAAATTCCACAGGCCACATCTTTCACTTGTTTAAGCTCATATTTTTTGTGGTTACTTCTTTTGTGCTCCTAAGTGAAGAAAAAATATAAAAAATAAAAAATAAAAAAAATTGAAATTTCCCAAAAAACAACGATAACCTAAAAAATAGAAAAAAGAGAGGGACAAAAGAGGAACAATATCTAGAGGAGCACATAGAGAATACCAAAGTGAGTTGTGTTAGCGTGTGCTGTCTGGTTCCTTGTTTGTATTGCTGTTTCCATCCACCACACTTATTTTTCACACACCTATCTCCTTGCTATCCACTATACTTGCTTTGTTTGTTACACACCTGGTACTTGGAGTATTTTAGACTAGCAACGAGAACAAGTACTTTGGACTATAATTCAACATTACTTTCTGTTACTGACTTGTGTACCAGATATACATATTACTCTTTGTTTGCCTTCCAAGCTCTACAAATTCTTCAGATCCGTACAGAAAAAGGGCTTTGCAATCTCAGTACCCCTGCCTCATAGGTATCACGAACCAGCCGCCGGTTGTACCGCCCACTACTTGCGTTGATAAGAACTTTGTAAGAGCTTGGTAAGACGCTTTCACTTGCTGTGAAAAGTGACACCACTGTAACCACGTAGGTAGGGATAACTTTCACCGTTTGTTCCTGTTTTTGTGTTTACAATGGCAGGAGGTGATCAGACTGGAGATAACAATCCTAAGGGTTTCAACGAGTGTGTAAGCCAAGAGTAACTACAAGCTGTTGTAGAGGATGCCCAAAAAAGGATGAATGAGGCCATCAGGAAGGCCGTCACTAACGCACTCATTGAACTCAACATTGGCAACAACATAGAGAGATTGGACAAATGAATTTCCACGCTATCCGACAAGGTTACTGAGTTGGAAACATTGGTGGCGGTCAACAACATTGACGTCTCCAGCAGCAACACCGATGGTCTCTTGCCAGAAGACACGGTGCATGATGCTGTTGGGAACATAGATCGAGCAGCCTTCCAACAAGCAAGATTACGACGACGTCTTCACCGCAACACGATAGGTATGGGTGGTGTCCACCACCATCAAGGTAATAATCACCGTGTACCCGATGATCCTTATGCTAAGATTAAGTTCACAATACCATCTTTTTCGGGTCATTATGATGCTGAGGGATATCTTGATTGGGAGATGACAGTAGAACAAAAGTTTAGTGCCCACCTTGTGCTTGAGCATCATAGAGTTCGACAAACTACTAGTGAGTTTAAGGATTTTGCCATTATTTGGTGGAATGGGCTAGCTGCACATGATGCTTTACCTGGTATGTGGGAAGAACTTAAGGTAGTTATACATGATCGCTTTGTTCCTCCTTCTTATCATAGAGATTTGCATAAGAAATTGATGCGATTAGAACAAGGAGATAAATCTGTACAGGATTACTATGGTGAGCTTTAAAAGGGATTAATGTGCTGTAGTGTTGTGGAGGGGAACAAAGATGCCATTTGTCGTTTTTATTCGGGTTTGAGGCGTGAGATTCAGTACATTATTGATTATAAAGAATTTAACACTGTCAACCAGTTATTTCAGTTTGCTATGCTTGCAGAAAAGGAATTGTAGGGGCGTGAACATCAGAGCAAGAGCAAGGTCAGCACCACATACACGCCACGCTCGGCACCATCTTCGGGGCTGACCAAGCCAATCACTTTTTGGGCGCCTCCACCAACGAGCAAGAGACCAATAGCCTCTAGAGTTTTCACTACACCTAAGGCACCTCCCATATGACCTTCAGATTCAGGTAAAAATTCTTTGCAGATGCCTACCAAGAGTGCCTCATCCATTACATCGATGGGATGCACTTCGGGCATTCAGTGCCACCGTTGCCATGGCATTGGTCATGTGTAGAAGGACTGTCTAAGTCAGCGGGCATATATTGCTATAGAAGATGGTTACATCAGCACCTCTGACATTGAGGATGAAGAAGACCGAGATGCAGATAAGGAGGACGACGAAGTCCTTGGTGACGAGGCCACGGCGGCCTATAGGAGCATCATTGTATAGTGGGTGCTTAGCTCACAAGTCTAGCAACTTGAGAAGCTACAATGCCATAACTTGTTCCAAATTTTCTTCGTCATCAGCAACTGTCGAGCACGTGTCATTATTGATGGAGGTAGCTGCAACAATTTAGTGAGTTCTGATTTGGTCAAGAAGCTTGGCTTGACCACACGCCCACACTCACGTCCATACCATATTCAGTGGCTAAATGATTCTAGTAAAGCAAAGGTAACACAAACTTGCAGAGTTTCATTTTTCATTGGTTCTTATGCTGATTCTGTTGATTGTGATGTGGTACCTATGCAATCTTGTTCACTTTTATTAGGTCATCCTTGGGAACATGATAATGATGCTACACACCATGGTAGAAGTAATAAATACACTTTTTGTAACACCTCGGGTGTTAGCCTTGCATAACTTGACTTGCATAACATGAGCATGATCATCAAGCATTCATAAACACGCATTTATAATTGAAACATTGGATTGAAACATCTGCAACATTTGCTTGTTATCGCATGTTTCTTGGAACATATGCAACTTTTCTCATTATCTCATGTCTCCATGTGTATATGCAAATGATCATGAATGTATACATGTAGATGGTTGAATTGAGTCACAAAAATATATTGGCAATACTTAGGTTAGCAAATGGAACATAGTTCATGAATGCCATTTCCCATGATCAAGCCTTAAGTCAGGTTTCATGTGATTACACTAAATAGCTCTATGAGTGACTAATACATGAAATGATTGAATGACCTTGCAAATTGCTTAAACATGTTCAGAGTATCATTATGAACAACTTTGACATTCATGGTTAGGGGTAATTAGGTCATTAAGCCATGATTTGAAGTGTATCATCATTTAAATGTGACATGTTTGACCAAATTTGAACTAGGTGTTAGAGACCTTGCATGGAGAAGATCACTAAAGCAAAGTTGTAGTATTTGCTATAAGGAACAACTTTTATTTTTGGGTCATTAACTGATTCAGCTCCTAACATGTGTGAAATTGGATCACAAAAATCAGTAAAATCAACATTTCAAGACTCAACAAAATTTTCCTAAGTCATATCGACTGACAGACTGACATACCGACATTGGGGGTGATTTTACTCAGTCTCGGTTGCGAATTAGAGCATGATCTTTGAACAAGAATTGTAGATGGCACTTAGGGCTACAAATTTTGTTTTGGAATCATTCACTGGTTTGCTTTGCATCGAGAGATAATTCGAACGAAAAACTCGCTGTCAGGCTCGTATCGGGGTTAACTCAACGAACTGAACGCCGGTTCAGTGGCCGACCGGAGCAGAGTCTGTGCGCCGCGTGGTGGCCAGCGGACGCCGCGCGTCGTCGGAGCCTCGCTGCGTGTGGCCCGGGTAGGCCAGTGCGCGCCTTCACCTCTCCCGCACCCGCCCGCACTCAGCCGCGCCTCCATTTCGCATTTCCCAGCTCTCCTTCGTCGCTCGCAGCGCCCGCAGCAGCAGCGCCGCTCGCCGCCATCGCCGTGCCAGTCGCCGGCTTGCCTAGCCGCTTTTCCATCACCGCAACAGCACCACCGCCTCTCTAGCACCCCACTGCTCCTCCCAGTGCCCACTGTTCAAGCTCGGTAAGCTCCAGCCCCGCGCACAGCCTCGTTGGAGCTCCGCCGCCAACTCCGTCGTCGTGGTCCCACCTAACCAGACCACCCCAGGCCACGCTAGAGCGCTAGCTAGGTTCGTCGTAGCTCTGTGATGCTCGGCGTAGCGTTTGATTGAGTCGTCGTGGCTTCCACCGGCGTCTCACCGTCGTCCCGCACCTCCGCCCTGCCATGGCCGCCGCCACCGTTGCTAGCACCGACGAGAAGGCCACCCACATAGCTCAATCGATGCGCCAGGTCGAGTAGATCATCGTGTGATGATGTCACCGCCGGCAAGTTTGCCGTCGGCGAGCTTTGGCCGCGCCACCATAGCGCAGCGTAGCGACTCTATTCTTGTCTCACTGACGCGTGGGTCCTCTGACCAACGGGTCCCACCGGTCAGCGACAGTAGGAGATAGGATAGGTCTTTTGATTCCAGATTTTTGCATTGTTTTGTGATTTTTATATCTCCAGTTTGGTAGCTTCATAAATTGTCAAATAAATTGTGTAGTGTTCCTTAAGAAGTGAAGTATTTAATAAAAATATATTATTGACATTTACAGTAGAAATTTTAGGAGATTTAAATAGAGATTTGAAATGTGTTTTTGAATACATGCAAATTTGTTTATTTTATATCTAGAGTTCCTGTGCTCCAAAAATTATGAAATTTTTGTGGTAAGCTATTCTTGTCATGTATGAGCTCTGGTAAAAATTTGGGGATCAGTGCATGTGTAGATTTGTAGTTATAGATTTTTCTTTTATAAATAGTGAATCCTGGTATGAATTTTTATAAATTATTTATGAATCCAAAATTCATGAAATTTGTTGGGGGTAATCCTAGTACCATAAGGATGCTAAGAAAAATAGGAAATCTGTTGCTTGACACTTTTCACTAGGGTTTTCTATTTATGCTACTTTAAGCCTTTCTGTCTTGTCATTTTTGTACAGAATGTTTTACTATATAAAACGGCATGAAACTTTTACAGTGGTCTTTGAGTAAACTTAGTAAAGCACTGTAAATTTTTGAGAATTTATGATGCACATTTGATATATATTTATTATTTAACCTATGTATCTAAATAAAATAATAAAGGCATATAATGAAATAGTTTGGGCTTCACCATTAGGTTTTCTTGAGTGTATTTGGTATGCTTAAACTGTTGGTAGGCTTTATGTTGTCAAACTTTGAGTGATTACATGAAGTAGAAGTATTGTTGCTTTAAAATGCAAATTTGAAAGGATTCCGGACAGATTCTGTAATTTGATAAGTTGCATGATAGGGATGATGTTTGCTGTAAAAATGGTTAATAACAAAGTTGTAGATAATTTGATAAGCTTTCCAGAAAGTCTAGGATCACTACATTTGGATTAGTAGAACTCCAGTTATGAGTGAAACAAGTAGCTGCTATTTTGTGATATAGTAGATGCATTGTGGAAGTAGTTAATTAAATGATCGAGAAGAGGTATGCACCTACTTAATAAACATGATGCACTTGTTAACATCATGCTGTTACAAATACTTATATGAATGCATTCATCATGTGTCATCATGCTACACTTGTTAACATATATGCATTTATGATATCTTATGCCATATTCATGCATCTAGGATCGGAGGAAGAAATAACGTTGCTGGACTTCGAAGAAGCAGAGGAAGGGGACCAGCAGGAGAATCTTCAAGTCGCAGCTCCTGAGGGCATGGAGTAGAATCCTGAAGAGCTTCTGGAGTGTCCTGACCACCGCCCCACTTCCTTTCTATGAGCCAAGCCCCGGAGCATTCTAAGTCTCCCAGTATTTTACAAATGATTACTTAAGTACTTATGATTGATGCATTAGGTTATAAGAGTTGAATGGAACCCCTTGATGCATATACATTCCTTGTCCAGATATTACACCTTTAACCGGTATAGGTCCAGGATCGAATATATGCTTAGCCATGCTTAGACCGGTAGAAGTCGGGTGATGTCCTGTCACCTGCGAGATATAGGTGGATACCAGAGCACGGTTGGCTATATTTGCTATCGTGGAACAGAACCATGGGGTAAAAGAAAATCGAGACTAGGCGGGATGTCGATAGAGAAGCAACGAGACATGGAGGTCTTGGGTGTGGATCTATCCCCGTCTGTGTCGATTAAGGATCGTACCGTTGTTGGCGCTTCTGACAAGATTGAACGCATGCCTCTCACTTAGCTGGCCAGATAACTCGTTCCGACCACGAAGCCGAGTAATTCAACTCAGGCCGGGACCCGTTTTGTTGTGCGCTCCTTGCGGGGGGGGGGGGGGGCGATCAGACTGAGTCCAAGGGCAGGCTAGGCCTGAACATCCTGGCATCTGGTGTCCCAGATTGTGTGGCGCAGTATGGACCCGCGAAATGTAGACCTAAGTTGTACCAAAGGTGACCTAAGGCTGCCTTCGCGCGGTATGCCTGGGTTTGTGTTAGGAATAAATTCCCAGCTAGTTGAAATCGATTCGAATCGTCGTCTCTCCCGGATAGTGAGACACTTGGCTAGTCCCAACATCGTAGTAACTGTGTTATGGAACATGATAGTTCGAATGAATATGGAAGTACAATACCTGCTATGGTTACTATTGTATGCTTTTAAATGATATATCACATGTTTGGCACAGGATAGTTGCTAGTCTAGAATTGGATAGTTATAATTAACTTGATAAAGGAATCCAAATTATACAACTAAGTCCATTGCTTTTATGCAAAATGTTGTCGAGTTATCTCCACTTATATAGCCTTGCATAATCCTTGGAGTCATTCTATTTCTGGTTTATGACGGGTAAGTCTAGCTGAGTACCTTCTCGTACTCAGGGTTTTATTTCCTATTGTTGCAGATGGCACGATGTATCATGGTTATTGCAAGAGTTGCTTCTATCCCGCTGTGGATGAGGAGTAAGCCTTGGGCAGGCTTCTTTATTAATCCCTATCTTTGCTTTTGTGGACCGTGATCCTACTTGGCACTGTATCAAACTATGTTGGAAACTTTATTTTCAAACTTAATTGCTTCCGCTTTATCTATCAAACTCGGTTTGTAATAACTTTTATTCGTACTCTGATGATGAAATGTATATGTGAATTTTTATGTAATATGTGGCATGTATGTTGAATCATGTACGATCTTGGTTGTTGTAAATCGTTTATTGAGACCCGTCGTGGTACTCGACGGACTACCGGGTTTATATGGGTTCAAGTATGACAGTGCGACCGCTTGCGGGCTGCCATTGTACTTGTACTCTTATAAATTGGTCGGTTCTGCGACAGCTAGCATCAGAGTAAGATTTAACGTTAATTGTCACATGTGTATTTAAAACAAAAGTTTTTGTTTCTAAAAACCCTTCACTAGCAACTAATAGTTATATAATAGGTATTTGAAATCTAAAGTGTGCCAATGATCACTTTCCTTATGCCCAAATTAAGGACTATTAGGTGGCTATTTAAGTACTAACATGGGGGTTTTTACTTCGTCATCCATACGGCGTGCTATTGTATGGATGCCATTCACTTGAGTGGTAATGTATGGATCAAATGCCTCTACGCCAAGGTAAGATGATGAGTGTATGACCGCAAGATGTGAGCGTGCGGTCGGGGAGAGTTAGCTTTGGTATGGCTATGTATGCATGCTTGCATGTGTATATGGTACGCATTTAATTGTGGGTTTAAATTATTGTCGGGTAGCTTGATACGGAAGTATATGTATGGGTATACATATATGGAAGTATTTATAATTACATTCTGCATATTTCATTATGGGTTTAGGGCTGAAATGAAATTCTTATGCAGGTACACTAACAACGAAACGTGTAGCTCGACTAGTTACGCTATATATGAGAGAACGTATGTATGCCACCGTGTCTACGTTAGAAACAAAATTTTCCTAAGTTTGTGAGGATGTACGGAACGAGCATGCATCATGATAATTACCATTCACATAACTACATTGTTCCTCCCCTTATAAAATTCTTACTCGGTTATGTAACTCTTATCCATTATGGCATTGTCTCACTAAGTGGTACATGTTAATGGTGCAGATGGCACGCACAAAGCAGACCGCTCGCAAGTCCACCGGAGGCAAAGCTCCCAGCCATCAGCTTGCTCCACGTACCTGTCAACGCCACACGTTTCTTGGAGAGTTTGGGATGCCTACACTCTTGTGGAGAGTGCTCAGCTATGTAGGCTATCCTGATGGAATGGAGCCCCGCTACTTCTGGGCAAATGAGCAGTTGGGGGAGGGTCTCTTGGTTACTGTGGAGGCCGTTGTTTGTCCCCGAGGTGACGGTTCTGAGTGGATAGGTTGGTGTTATGAGTCAACTGGCAGGACTACTGAAGAAGCAGCTGGCAGGGCAGCCTTTGGGATACTGAGGGATATCATGGATCGTTTTCCTTAGGAGCTGGTAGCCGCTTTGGTTGGGGTCTTTCCGAGGGGCAACCCCTCCACTAACTCATGGCAGTAGGCAAGAGGAAGATCTTTGGAGATTGGTGTAGCAGAAGGGCAGAACAGTGATAACCCTGCCATGAGTGCCATGTTCGCAGTGATGAAGGTGTTAGATGGAGTAGAAGGTAGCCTAAGACGTGTGTCTGGTGCTCTTGGTCATGCCCACGAGGACCAACATCAGCTTCAGAGGGAGCACGATGCCAAGATTGAGAGGCTCAATGTAGAGATGGCTCAGTTAACTCACCAGAGGAATGAAGCCTGGTCCAGGGAAGATGTTCTGAGAGCTCGACAGTTTGAGCTGGAGCAACAGCTGGCCAATGCGGAAGAGTACAACGACAACCTACATGAGGAAGTTCATCAGCTGAATAACCAGCTCCACCCTTATGTTCCGCCTAGAGCCGCAGAGATGGATCTAGAGGAGGACGAGGAAGAAGAAGAAGTGGAGCCTGAGGGAGGAGAGGATCCTATCTCTGACCTCGATAGTGATCATGATGAGGATTAGATCGCTTAGTACTTAGTGGAAGGGCTAATGTATCACCTTTATTCATGTAATGGACCTATAGTTCAAATTTGGTATTGGTAATCTGACTACCATGTAATATTGTTAATCGCACGACTATCGCATGATTGGTTAAACATCAATGCAATTCCAGTCCTTTGTTGGTGATCACGATTTAAATTTGCATGCGATATGAGTGCGATAAGTGGTCAAATTGGTGGTGTCATGTTGCGAGAATGAATGATTATGCCTTTGTTTTGTATGAAATTAAGATTCTCCCTAGTAATTTCAGTTTGGCATGAGTACATAATTCATCTGCAATCTCTTGACATCAACTAATAATCGGTTATTGTTGCAACTTCACAGATGACGCGCACCCGTGCTAGAGCTGGTGGCAGCCAGGATGGCAATAATGATGACTTGCCACCCCCACCGCCGCCGTCCGCTCAGGAGTTCTTTACCCAGTTCTTGGGAAGCCAAAGGACAATGGAAGAAGCTTTGCGCCTCATCGCGTAAAACACCGCTCGTGGCCACCCACATCAACCAGGGGCTGAGCCAAATTAGCACAGTACATTCAAGGAGTTTCTGGATATGAAGCCTCCAATCTTCAAGGTGGCTGAGGAACCACTGCAGGCTGACGAGTGGCTCAACACCATTGAGCAGAAATTTCATCTGCTGAGGGTCACAGAGCATCTGAAAGCTGAGTATGCTTCTCATCAGCTGCAAGGACCAGCAGGGATTTGGTGGACACATTTCCTGTCGTCTTTGCCTGCTAATGCGCGAGTGACCTGGGAATAGTTCAAGCTGGCTTTTAGGGGACATCATATTCCCCCGGGCCTAATGCGCATGAAAGCAGCTAAATTTATGAGGCTCACTCAAGGAACAAAGACCCTCACAGAATATATGCACGCATTCAACAACCTATCCAGATATGCTCCAGGTTTTGTGGATACTGAAGAGAAAAAGATAGAGAGCTTCAAACGGGGTCTGGGTACCAAACTGATGAAGACCATGGCCAATTCTAGGTGTGCCACGTACAATGAGTTTATTAGTGATGCCTTGACCCAAGAAAACCACAACAACATGCACGTCGTTGCTAAGGGTCGCAAGAGGGCATATGAGGCAGGTGCCTCTGGATCTTCATAGTCAAAAGCACCTATCACAGCTAGGCCACAATTCCGTCCACCTGCACCCAAGTTTAGGCCTCCACCACCTAAGGCTCAGAACGGCAGACCTCAGAAACCATTTCGTAAGGCATTCACTATTGCCTTACCAAAAGGGACTGGCAGTCAGGGAAGCTCCATAGGACCTAGGAATAATTAGCCATGTTTCAACTGCAGCCAAATGGGTCATTGGGCCAAGGAATGCCCCCACCCCAAGAAGAATGGCAACCCAAATCAGAATAATCAGAGGCAGGCGAACGCAAGGGCACGTCCAGGATACATGCATTATACCGCTGTTGAGGAAGTGCCCACTGGAGAAGTTGTCATGGCTAGTATGTTTCTCGTCAACAAGCACCCCGCTGTTGTTTTATTTGATTCGAGAGCTTCTCATTCATTTATGAGTCAAGCATTTGCATCTAGACATGATCAAGAAATAATTGAAGTAAGCAAAGGGGGTTATAATATAAGTTCAGTAGGGGGTACTGTTACTACCAAAAAGATAGTAAAAAATGTGCTCATTTCTATACAAGGGAGGGAGTACACAACGGATTTGATAATATTGCCCGGGTTATCGATAAGTGTAATCTTAGGCATGAATTGGATGAAGTATCATGGTGTTCTTATTGACACTAGCACCCGTACTATTATATTGAGAGAACCCACGGGAGGGAATGCTTTTCTAGTACCACTCTCCCGCAATTTTGAACTCCAACCTTTAGCTTGTGCTATCCAAACCACCACAATTTGTGATATCCCAGTGGTTTGTGAGTTTCCGGATGTATTTCCAGAGGAATTACCAGGCTTACCACCTGATAGGGAGGTGAAATTTAAGATTGAGTTAGTGTCAGGTACGACACCCATATCTAGAAGGCCCTATAGAATGCCACCCAATGAGTTAGCAGAACTTAAGGTTCAATTGTAGGATCTATTGGACAAGGGTCTTATCCAACCTAGCTCATCTCCGTGGGGATGTCCAGCCTTGTTTATGAAAAAGAAGGACAAGTCACTGAGAATGTGTGTAGATTACAGACCACTCAATGCTGTGACCATCAAGAACAAATATCAGTTGCCTCGCATCGACATCTTGTTCGATCAGCTAGCGAAGGCAAATGTATTCTCTAAAATTGGCTTGAGATCGGGCTACCATCAGATAAAGATCAGACCGGAGGATATACCTAAAACTGCTTTCTCTACTAGGTACGGCTTATACGAGTATTTGGTTATGTCTTTCGGACTAACAAATGCTCTAGCCTACTTCATGTACCTGATGAACTCAGTATTCATGCCCGAACTTGACAAGTTCATGGTCGTGTTTATCGATGATATATTGATTTATTTAGAAAATGAGTCAGATCATGAAGAACATCTGAGGATTGTCCTATCCAGACTGAGGGAGCATAAGCTATATGCAAAGTTTAGCAAATGTGAATTTTGGTTGAGCAAAGTACCTTTCTTAGGTCACATCTTATCAAGAGATGGAATATCTGTAGACCCATCAAAAGTACAAGAGGTCATGGATTGGAAAGCCCAACTTCAGTTCATGAAGTTCAGAGTTTTCTAGGGTTAGCATGATATTATCGTCGTTTCATTCTAGATTTCTCAAAGATAGCTAAGCCTATGACCAGACTACTTCAGAAAGATGAGAAGTACAAATGGACACCAGAATGTGAAGCAGCTTTTCACACCCTCAGAACTTTGTTGACTACAGCACCTGTGCTAGCACAACCAGACATTGAAAAGCCTTTCGATGTATTTTGTGATGCATCGGGAATAGGTTTGGGATGTGTGCTTATGCAAGAAGGAATAGTTATTGCATATGCTTCTCGGCAATTGAGAAAGCATGAAGTCAACTACCCTATGCATGATTTAGAACTTGCAGCAGTTGTTCATGCATTAAAGATATGGAGACATTATTTGTTGGGCAATGTATGTCATATATATACTGACCACAAAAGTCTCAAGTATATCTTTACCCAACCAGAGCTGAACATGAGACAACAAAGATGGTTAGAGCTAATTAAGGACTACAATTTAGAAGTGCATTACCATCCGGGTAAAGCTAATGTAGTAGCAGATGCACTCAGTCAAAAGTCTCATTGCAACACTACAGAAGCATTATTGGAAGATGGATTCAACTTATTACATCCTGCTGTACTACACAATATCATGATCAGTTGTTCACTTGAGAGCAAAATCATAGAGCTACAGCAGACAAATGTAGGAATAGGTCACATCAAGAGAAAAATGCAAGAACAAGAAACCAAGCATTTCAGATTGGACGAAAGAGGTGTTTTATGGTTTGAGGACCGACTTGTGGTACCAAAAGACCGTGAGCTGAGGAATCAAATTTTAGATGAAGCTCACTCATCCAAATTGTCTATCCATCCGGGTAGTAGTAAGATGTATCAAGATTTGAAAATCCATTTTTGGTGGACTAAGATGAAGAAAGAGACCGTAGCCTATGTTGCTAGGTGTGATAACTACAGTAGAGTAAAAGCTATCCATATGAAATCTGCCGGACTACTTCAGCCATTGCCTATTCCAGGATGGAAATGGGAGGAAATCAGCATGTACTTTATCATAGGCCTTCCAATGACGCCACAAGGTCACGATTCAATATGGGTTATTATTGATCGTCTCACCAAGTCAGCACACTTTATACCTGTGAACACACGGTATATAGTTGGGAAATACGCTGAGATATATGTTTCCCAGATCGTGAGACTGCATGGAGTACCCAGGACTATAATCTCAGATCGAGGACCACAGTTCATAGCTCGTTTCTGGGAGCATTTACACCAGGCTTTGGGAACCAAGCTAATTAGAAGTTTGGCATACCATCCGCAAACTTCAGGACAGATGGAGCGAGTGAACCAAATCCTAGAAGATTTGCTTAGAGCTTATGTTATATCTTCAAAAGGTTCATGGGAGAAATGGTTACCTTTAGCTGAGTTCTCCTATAACAACAGTTATCAAGCGAGTATCAAAATGGCTCCATTTGAAGCATTGTATGGCAGAAAATGTAGAACTCCATTGAATTGGATTGAGCCCGGTGAAAGGAGATACTTTGGTATTGACTTTGTCAATGAAGCCAAAGAGCAAGTACGTATCATCCAACAACATATGAAGGTAGCTCAATCAAGACAAAAGAGTTATGCCGATAGAAGAAGAAGACCACTGACTTTTAAAGTGGGTGACTATGTATACTTGAGAGTATCACCCATGAAAGGTGTGAAGAGATTTGGGATGAAAAAGAAGCTTTCACCAAGATATGTAGGGCCATACAAGATTTTGGAACGAAAATGAAATGTTGCGTATAAGTTACAACTTCCACTAGAGATGAGTGCAATATTTGATGTCTTTCATGTTTCTCAGTTGAAGAAATGTCTTCGAGTACCTGAAGAAGCTATTGCACCCACCAATGTGCAGCTTCAATCGGATTTGACCTACGAAGAAAAGCCAATTCGAGTGTTAGAAGAGTTGGAAAGAGTAACATGGAGTAAGATTATTAAGTTCTATAAGGTGGTGTGGAACAATCATAGTGAACAAGATGCTACGTGGGAAAGAGAAGATTATTTACGAGAAGTTTATCCCGCATTTTTCCAAGAATGGTAGGTCTTGCAAATCTCCGGACGAGATTTTTATAAGGGGGAGGGGCTATAACACCTCAGGTGTTAGCCTTGCATAACTTGACTTGCATAACATGAGCATGATCATCAAGCATTCATAAACACGCATTTACAATTGAAACATTGGATTGAAACATCTGCAACATTTGCTTGTTATCGCATGTTTCTTGGAACATATGCAACTTTTCTCATTATTTCATGTCTCCATGTGTATATGCATATGATCATGAGTGTATACATGTAGATGGTTGAATTGAGTCACAAAAATATATTGGCAATACTTAGGTTAGCAAATGGAACATAGTTCATGAATGTCATTTCCCATGATCAAGCCTTAAGTCAGGTTTCATGTGATTACACTACATAACTCTATGAGTGACTAATACATGAAATGATTGAATGACCTTGCAAATTGCTTAAACATGTTTAGAGTATCATTATGAACAACTTTGACATTCATGGTTAGGGGTAATTAGGTCATTAAGCCATGATTTGAAGTGTATCATCATTTAAATGTGACATGTTTGACCAAATTTGAACTAGGTGTTAGAGACCTTGCATGGAGGAGATCACTAAAGCAAAGTTGTAGTATTTTCTATAAGGAACAACTTTTATTTTTGGGTCATTAACTGATTCAGCTCCTAACATGTGTGAAATTGGATCACAAAAATTAGTAAAATCAACATTTCAAGACTTAACAAAATTTTCCTAAGTCATATCGACTGATAGACTGATAGGCCGACATTGGGGGTGATTTTACTCAGACTCGGTTGCGAATTAGAGCATGATCTTTGAACAAGAATTGTAGATGGCACTTAGGGCTATAAATTTTGTTTTGGAATCATTCACTGGTTTGCTTTGCATCGAGAGATAATTCGAACGAAAAACTCGCTGTCAGGCTCATATCGGGGTTAACTGAACGAACTGAACACCGGTTCAGTGGCCGACCGGAGCAGAGTCCGCGCGCCATGTGGTGGCCAGCGGAGACCGCACGTCGTCAGAGCCTCGCCGCGTGTGGCCCGGGCAGGCCAGTGCGCGCCTTCACCTCTCCCGCACCCGCCCGTACTCAGCCGCGCCTCCATTTCACATTTCCCGGCTCTCCTTCGTCGCTCGCAGCGCCCGCAGCAGCAGCGCCGCTCGCCGCCATTGCCGTGCCAGTCACCGGCTTGCCTAGCCACTTTCCATCACCGCAACAACACCATTGCCTCTCCAGCACCCCACTGCTCCTCCCAGTGCCCGCTGTTTAAGCTCGGTAAGCTCCAGCCCCGCGCACAGCCTCGCCGGAGCTCTGCCGCCAACTCCGTCGCCGTGGTCCCACCTAACCAGACCACCCCAGGCCACGCTAGAGCGCTAGCTAGGTTCGCCGTAGCTCTGTGATGCTCGGCGTAGCGTTTGATTGAGTCACCGTGGCTGCCACCGGCGTCTCACCGTCGTCCCGCACCTCCGCCCCGCCATGGCCTCTGCCGCCGTTGCTAGCACCGACGAGAAGGCCACCCACGTAGCTCAATCGATGCGCTAGGTCGAGTAGATCATCGTGTGATGATGTCACCGCCGGCAAGTTTGCCATCGGCGAGCTTTGGCCGCGCCACCGTAGCGCAGCGTAGCGACTCTGTTCTTGTCTCACTGACGCGTGGGTCCTCTGACCAACGGGTCCCACCGGTCAGCGACAGTAGGAGATAGGATAGGTCTTTTGATTCCAGATTTTTGCATTGTTTTGTGATTTTTATATCTCCAGTTTGGTAGCTTCATAAATTGTCAAATAAATTGTGTAGTGTTCCTTAAGAAGTGAAGTATTTAATAAAAATATATTCTTGACATTTACAGTAGAAATTTTAGGAGATTTAAATAGAGATTTGAAATATGTTTTTGAATACATGCAAATTTGTTTATTTTATATCTAGAGTTCCTGTGCTCCAAAAATTATGAAATTTTTGTGGTAAGCTATTCTTGTCATGTATGAGCTCTGGTAAAAATTTGAGGATCAGTGCATGTGTAGATTTGTAGTTATAGATTTTTCTTTTATAAATAGTGAATCCTGGTATGAATTTTTGTAAATTATTTATGAATCCAAAATTCATGAAATTTATTGGGGGGTAATCCTAGTACCATAAGGATGCTAAGAAAAATAGGAAATCTGTTGCTTGACACTTTTCACTAGGGTTTTCTGTTTATGCTACTTTAAGCCTTTCTGTCTTGTCATTTTTGTACAGAATGTTTTACTATATAAAACAACATGAAACTTTTACAATAGACTTTGAGTAACCTTAGTAAAGCACTATAAATTTTTGAGAATTTATGATGCACATTTGGTATATATTTATTATTTAACCTATGTATCTAAATAAAATTAATAAAGGCATATAAAGAAATAGTTTGGGCTTCACCATTAGGTTTTCTTGAGTGTATTTGGTATGCTTAAACTGTTGGTAGGCTTTATGTTGTCAAACTTTGAGTGATTACATGAAGTAGAAGTATTGTTGCTTTAAAATGCAAATTTGAAAGGATTCCGGATAGATTCTGTAGTTTGATAAGTTGCATGATAGGGATGATGTTTGCTATAAAAATGGTTAATAACATAGTTGTAGATAATTTGATAAGCTTTCCAGAAAGTCCAGGATCACTACATTTGGATTAGTAGAACTCTAGTTATGAGTGAAACAAGTAGCTGCTATTTTGTGATATAGTAGATGCATTGTGGAAGTAGTTAATTAAATGATCGAGAAGAGGTATGCACCTACTCAATAAACATAATGCACTTGTTAACATCATGCTGTTACAAATACTTATATGAATGCATTCATTATGTGTCATCATGCTACACTTGTTGACATATATGCATTCACGATATCTTATGCCATATTCATGCATCTAGGATCGGAGGAAGAAATAACGTTGCTGGACTTCGAAGAAGCAGAGGAAGGGGACCAGCAGGAGAATCCTCAAGTCATAGCTTCCGAGGGCGTGAAGCAGAATCCTGAAGAGCTTCCGGAGTGTCCTGACCACCGCCCCACTTCCTTTCTGCGAGGCAAGCCCTGGAGCATTCTAAGTCTCCTAGTATTTTACAAATGATTACTTAAGTACTTATGATTGATGCATTAGGTTATAATAGTTGAATGGAACCCCTTGATGCATATACATTCCTTGTCCAGATATTACACCTTTAACCGGTATAGGTCTAGGATCGAATATATGCTTAGCCATGCTTAGACCGGTAGAAATCGGGTGATGTCCTGTCACCTACGAGATATAGGTGGATACCGGAGCACGGTTGGCTGTATTTGCTATCGTGGAACAGAACCATGGGGTAAAAGAAAATCGAGACCGGGCGGGATGTCAATAGAGAAGCAACGAGACATGGAGGTCTTGGGTGTGGATCTATCCTCGTCTGTGTCGATTAAGGACCATACCGTTGTTGGCGCTTCTGACAAGATTGAACGCATGCCTCTCACTTAGCTGGCTGGATAACTTGTTCCGACCATAAAGCCGAGCAATTCAACTCAGGTCGGGACCTGTTTTGTTGTGCGCTCCTTATGGGGGGGCGATCAGACTGAGTCCAAGGGCAGGCTAGGCCTGAACATCCTAGCATCTGGTGTCCCAGATTGTGCGGCGCAGTACGAACCCACAAAATGTAGACCTGAGTTGTACCGAAGGTGACCTAAGGCTGCCTTCGCGCGGTATGCCTAGGTTTGTGTTAGGAATAAATTCCCAGCTGGTTGAAATCGATTCAAATCGCCGTCTCTCCCGGATAGTGAGAAACTTGGCTAGTCCCAACATCGTAGTAACTGTGTTATGGAACATGATGGTTCGAATGAATATGGAAGTACAATACCTGCTATGGTTACTATTGTATGCTTTTAAATGATATACCACATGTTTGGCACAGGATAGTTGCTAATCTAGAATTGGATAGTTATAATTAACTTGATAAAGGAATCCAAATTATACAACTAAGTCCATTGCTTTTATGCAAAATGTTGTCGAGTTATCTCCACTTATACAGCCTTGCATAATCCTTGGAGTCATTCTATTTCTGGTTTATGACGGGTAAGTCTAGCTGAGTACTTTCTCGTACTCAGGGTTTTATTTCCCATTGTTGTAGATGGCACTATGTATCATGGTTATTGCAAGAGTTGCTTCTATCCCGCTATGGATGAGGAGTAAGCCTTGGGCAGGCTTCTTTATTAATCCCTATCTTTGCTTTTGTGGACTGTGATCCTACTTGGCACTGTATCAAACTATGTTGGAAACTTTATTTTCGAACTTAATTGCTTCCGCTTTATCTATCAAACTCGGTTTGTAATAACTTTTATTCGTACTCTGATGATGAAATGTATCTGTGAACTTTATGTAATATGTGGCATGTATATTGAATCATGTACGATCTTGGTTGTTGTAAATCGTTTATCGAGACCCGTCGTGGTACTCGATGGACTACCGGGTTTATATGGGTTCAAGTATGACAGTGCGACCGCTTGCGGGCTGCCATTGTACTTGTACTCTTATAAATTGGTCGGTTCTGCGACACTTTTGTTCATAAAGGAAAGAAAATTACTTTGGTACCTTTGACCCCTGCTTAAATTATACAAGCTGATAGAGAACGCACTGCTAGTTTGAATGAAGTTCAATCTGAAAATCAGCAAGTTGCTAATTCTATTTTCCCACCTAAAAAGGATAAGTCTACATCTATTTCTAAGGCTGAGGGAATTAAATTGAAGCGTGGTGTTATGCTTGCAACAAAATATGACTTTGCTGAAATTTCTGATAATGATATTTGCTATGCTTTGGTATGCAAACGAGCTATGTTTTCGCTTGATGATATTGTTAGCTCGGTGCCTCCTGCTGTCACTAACCTTTTGTAGGAGTATGAGGATATTTTTCTAGCTGAGATATCCCCGGGGCTGCCACCTATGAGAGGAATAGAGCATCAAATTGATTTGATTCTGGGAGCAACCTTGCCCAACCGTGCTGCCTATCGAACCAATCCTGAGGAGACTAAGGAAATTCAGCGGCAAGTCCAAGACCTTTTGGACCACGGGTATGTACGTGAAAGCCTTAGTACTTGTGCCGTTCCTGTACTTTTGGTTCCTAAGAAAGATGGAACTTGGCGTATGTGTGTTGATTGTAGAGCCATCAATAATATTACTATTCAGTATCGTCATCCTATTCCTAGGCTAGACGACATGCTTGATGAGTTGTGTGGTTCTATAATTTTCACTAAGATTGACTTGCAAAGTGGCTACCACCAGATTAGAATGAAACTCGAAGATGAATGGAAAACTGCGTTTAAAACCAAATTCGGGTTGTATGAGTGGTTAGTTATGCCTTTTGGTTTGACAAATGCACCTAGCACTTTCATGCTCTTAATGAATGAGGTTTTAAGAGCTTTTATTGGTCATTTTGTGGTAGTTTACTTTGATGATATATTGATTTACAGCAAGTCTTTTGATGAACATATGGATCACTTACGTGTTGTTTTTAATGCCTTACGTGATGCACGTTTATTTGGTAACCTTGAGAAGTGCATCTTTTGTATGGATTGAGTTTCTTTTCTTGGCTATGTTGTAACTCCACAGGGAATTGAGGTGGATGAGATGAAAATTGAAGCCATAAAGAGCTGGCAGGTTCCCCAAACCATCACACAGGTGAGGAGTTTTCTTGGTCTTGCAGGATTCTACCGCCGCTTCGTCAAAGATTTCAGCACCATTGCTACCCCATTGCATGAGTTAACGAAGAAAGAGGTGGTGTTTCATTGGGGAAAGGCACATGAGGAGTCCTTTGACACTTTGAAGGACAAGCTTACACACACACCATTGCTGCAACTTCCAAACTTTGGTAAGACTTTTGAGCTATAATGTGATGCTAGTGGAGTTGGCATTGGAGGTGTTTTGATGCAAGATGGTAAACCCATTGCTTACTTTAGTGAAAACTTGCATGGCCCTGTTCTTAATTATTCCACATATGATAAAGAATTGTATGCACTTGTTCGTTCTTTAGAGACATGGCGTCATTATTTGTGGCATAAAGAATTTGTTATTCATTCTGATCATGAATCGCTTAAGTATCTTCGCTCTCAAAATAATCTGAATCGTAGGCATGCTAAATGAGTTGAATTTATTGAATCTTTTCCTTATATTATCAAACACAATAAAGGGAAGGATAATGTAATGGCTGATGCTTTGTCTAGAAGATATACATTGTTGTCCCAGCTTGATTGTCAGATTTTTGGTCTTGAATCAATAAAAGAACAATATGCGCTTGATCCTGATTTTAAGGATGTGTTGCTTAATTGTAGAGAGGGACATACATAGAATAAGTTTATGATCAATGATGGGTTTTTGTTTAGAGCTAACCATCTATGCATTCCAGTTAGTTCTGTTCATCTTTTGTTGTTGCAGGAGGCACATGGAGGCGGATTGATGGGACATTTTGGTGCCAAGAAGACGGAGGAGGTGCTGTCCACACACTTCTTTTGGCCAAGGATGAGGCGAGATGTAGAGCGGTATGTGACTCGGTGTGCCACATGTCAAAAAGCTAAGTCGCGGTTGAACCCACATGGTTTGTATATGCCTCTTCCTATTCCTTCTACTCCTTGGGCTGATATATCTATGAATTTTGTGTTGGGTTTGCCAAGGACTAAGAGGGGGAGGGATAGCATTTTTGTGGTGGTTGATCATTTTTCTAAGATGGCATATTTTATTCCTTGTCATAAGAGCGACGATGTTGTTCATATTGCTGACCTTTTCTTTCAAGAAATCGTTCGCTTGCATGGTATGCCTTCTACTATTGTTTCAGATCATGACGCAAAATTCTTGAGTCATTTTTGGCGCACGTTGTGGAATAAATTGAGGACCAAGCTGCTGTTTTCTACAACATGTCATCCCCAAACTGATGGGCAAACTGAGGTTGTGAATCGAACATTGTCCACCATGTTGAGAGCAATTTTGAAGCTCAATTTGAAGATATGGAAAGAGTGTTTGCCGCATGTGGAGTTTGCATATAACAGGACGGAATATTCCACCACCAAGGTAAGTCCTTTTCAGGTAGTGTATGGTTTTAACCCCCGTGCTCCTATTGATCTTTTGCCTTTACCTACCACTGAGAGAATACATAGTGATGCTAGAGAGCGTGCTGATTTTATTCATAAGTTGCACGAAACAACTAAAACAAATATTGAAAGAATAAATGAAAAGTATAGAATTGCTGGTAGTAAAGGTAGAAAAGAGATTAAACTTGAACTGGGTGATTTGGTTTGGTTACATTTGAGAAAAGATAGATTTCCTGAGCTGTGTAAGTCTAAATTAATGCCAAGAGCAGCTGGTCCTTATAAGATAATTGAGAAAATAAATGATAATGCCTACAAACTTGAGTTGCCACCCGAGTTCGAGGTTAGTCCCACCTTTAACATTGCAGATTTGAAACCTTATTTGGGAGAACAAGATGAGCTTGAGTCGAGGACGACTCCATTTCAAGAGGGGGAGGATGATGAGGACATCACTCCTTCGGATGTACCCGCTGATCCTCCAACCGTCATGCAAGGTCCAATGACCTAGGCTCGAATATGTCAACTCAATTTAGAGGTGAACTCGTTCTTAAGCGACCCTTTTTACACTTTTGAGAATAGACTACTACCTAATGATGTTATCTTGCTTAGGAACATTGGATAGGGTCACGAAGGACTTAGAGGGTGTGGTGGAGGCGAAGATGACTAGCAAGGATGTCCAACAGGAACCGGAGGCCCAGTCCAACATGATTTCGAGTCTGCCTCGGCCTCCAGGACCAGTCTGCCTTAAACTGGTCACCCAGGACGCATCCGGACTCTGTTTTCGATGATCCACATATGGATGGAAAGCTAATTTGATAAGGAAGCCAATCCAAGTGGTTTCACATCAAAAGCTATTCGAAATCAATAGGAATCGAGGTCATAAGTTAGCATCCAAAATCTGCTAGGGTGCTGCAACACCGTCTTTTGGTCCGTTGGACCATGTATCGTGTTTGGGCCCATTAGGGGCGCGGCCAGGGGTCTTGCACGACCCTTGAGTCTTCATAAACAGTCATCGCCCCTCCATTAGGGTTTGGGTTTTGCTTAGATTAATATGTCAAGAACAGTTTTGCCGTTCATCGGTTTGTGAGACCCCAACTTCGTGAGATTAATCATTCATCTGCAATTTGGTTGTGTTCTTTCTTGTTCTTGCTCTTAAGCGATCCTTTTTATACTTTTGAGAATAGACTACTACCTAATGATGTTATCTTGCTTAGGAACATTGGAGAGGGTCATGAAGGACTTAGAGGACGTGGTGGAGGCGAAGATGACCGGCAAGGACGTCCAATAGGAACCGGAGGCCCGGTCCAACATGATTTCGAGTCTGCATCGGCCTCTAGGACCAGTCTGCCTTAAATTGGTCACCCAGGATGTATCTAGACTCCGTTTTCGATGATCCACATATGGATGGAAAGCTAATTTGATAAGGAAGCCAATCCAAGTGGTTTCACGTCAAAAGCTATTCGGAATCAACGGGAATCGTGGTCACAAGTTAGCGTCCAGAATCTGCCAGGGTGCTGTGACACCGTCTTTTGGTCCGTTGGACCATATATCGTGTTTGGGCCCATTAGGGGCGCGTCTAGGGGTCTTGCATGACCCTAGAGTCTTCATAAATAGCTGCCGCCTCTCCATTAGGGTTTGGGTTTTGCTTAGATTAATCTATCAAGAACAGTTTCGCCGTTTATCGGTTTGTGAGACCCCAACTTCGTGAGATTAATCATTCATCTGCAATTTGGTTGTGTTCTTTCTTGTTCTTGCTTGTATTCTTCATTGTGTAGGCAGGGATTAGCCTTCTTGGCGAGGTCAACCTGGTCCGTGACTTGGTTGATAACCAGATGAGCTGTGGTGCTAAGATTGTAGGGTTCGATCTTTCGATTTAAAGCCGGATCGATGTGTCATTCTCCGCCACAACGATAGTTACCTCTACCTGACGGAAGATCGGGATCCCCATCCCCATTAACACCCCTAGTGTCTCTATCCCATCCATCCCTGTGACTATTCACATCACCTGTCAATTAGGCGCTGGAGTGTTTAGGAAGGCCATCACCCACGTCTATCTTGTTCAGGTCCATCTCGGTCCAAAAGGCAGCCGCTACTTGGCTCCTCACGTTCTTCACCGACAGAGGATGTTCAAGTCCTCAGGCGATGAACTCAAAGCATCTACTACATCTACGACCTCCATCGCATCTCTAACGATACAGATGGCGTCCATTGGCTCTGGTTAGTCACTAAGATACATTCCACATAAGTTTGAGTTAGTGATCATGTTTAGGCTAAGTTAAGATCCTGTGAATCTAAGTTTCATTTCAACGATGTCGGCACAACTTTAAATTTGGTGACCGCAACGTTGTTAGCTCTCAACTCAAGCCATATTGACATCTTCCAATTCGCATTTGTCAATCAAATCAATCGGGGGATGATTGAGGCGATTAAATCACCTACTCCCTGCTCCCTCCATGTTGGTAAAAAAGAAGTCATTTTTTGATAAGATTTTAGTCAAACATTGGGGATATAAATCATGAATAATTTTTAAATTGTTGAGTTTGACAATGTGAAAACCACGTGAATAGATTTGTCTTGAAAAATACTTTCATAAATATATACATATAACACCTTTCAATAAATATTTTTTAAAATAAGAAGTCAAAGTTATGCTTTGAAGAGTACGTATTTTGAGGGTTTTGTTTCGTTTGTTTTTTCCTTCTTTTGGTCTAGAGGCTAGTCATAGTAACTTTCATCGGACATGCCTATATAGGCCCCGTTCGCTTCACTGAAAAACAAGCCGAAACACTGTTCTGGCTGATTTGTTATGAGAGAAAAACACTGTTCTGGCTGAAAAACAAGCTAAAAAGTACGGATTATAAAACAAGCAAATAGGGCCATATTGTTGTTATTCCATATTATCCTTTGGTGCTCATTCGTTGTTATTTACTTCTTTCCATTCTAAGGTCCCGTTCGGCTGGCTGAATTTGGCTGAAAAACACTGTTCCGGCTGAAATGTTGTAAGAAAAAAACATTGTTCCGGCTGAAAAAATAAGCTGAATAGTGCCGTTTTTTGGGTAAGCCGAACGGGGCCTAAGACCCTCTTTGCTATAGTTTTGTTAGGTTTGTCCATTGGCCCTCCCAAACATTTACATATGAGAACGACTTCTTAACTCAAAATAAAGCTAAAAAGGGTAAAGCTGAAGCCACTAAAACATGGCTTTCTCATTGCTTCAGCAGTATTTTTCAGCGAACGAACAATGATTTTCTCTTATAACAAATCAGCATAAGCTAAATTTCAGCGAAACGAACAGGGCAATTCTGTAGAAACCCAAACTCTGCCAAAGAAGGCATAAATATACGATGTTTACAACAAGATAACTAATTCAGAGGAATCTAATGAGTTTTTCAGATATAAATATAATGAGTTCTAAATTACAGGCCTTTGCTATTTGAATTTGTGCTTTGTGCTAAGAAATCGTTTAGCTTTTTGCTAGTTTTTGTTTTTCAGCCAGAGGCTGAAACTTTTAATTATCTTTGGTTGAGTGCACGACTCATGTAGAGGCCTGGAATAAAGATTGTTCCTTTTTCTAAAAAATGTTCATCTTGGTTTTGTCCTAAATCAATTTTCTTCAACTTTAATCAAGTTTGTAGGAAATGCACCAACATTTAGAACATCAAATTTGTTTTTATTAAATTCTCAAAATAGAGATGTCCATTTTTCCAAATTCTCAGTGGCAATTTAATCATATTAAAGAAAATCATATATGCTGAAAACTAGACCCTTGACATATATCTTTATATAAGTATAGAAATAGAAATATATAAATGTATATTTGCTGTTGCTTCCGAAATAGAGTCACAATGGGCCGGTTTGAATGGCTAAAATGAAGGAATTGGAAAAATTGGAAGAAGAAGAAGAAGAAGAAGAAGAAAAGAGTGAGTACGGACGTTGGAGAATAGGCCTGTCTATATGTTGTTGGGCCTTCTCCAAGTGGTACCGTCATCTGAGAAGCAAATCTGCAAGGCTTGAAAAACTCATGTCCCAATAAACTTTCCGGCCCAGTTGCAGCCTCGTATTCCTTGCTCCTGCTAAACTTGCTAAGAGCGTCTACGATAGTTCTAAAAAATTGGTAAATCAATGAGTTTTCCAAGTGACTAAAAAAGATAGACATATATTTATTGAGCTTCTCCAATAGTTTTCAAAATCCCGCTCCTTAAATATAGAAGATGATTTTGCATCAGAAATTCTAGACTTTTTCTAAATTATCTTATCTAACTGCTTTTGTAGTTTCTTTCTCTCGTGTACATCTATATTAGAAATCCTATCTTACTCCTTATTCTTCTCCACACATCCTTCCACCTTTAGATTGACGATGGTTATGCGCGTGTATATTTCCGCTCAACTGGATCGATTTTCCTAAGTGTGGAAAGATTGGGAGTTAAGATAGGGAGTTTCTTTAGACCAATTTTTTTTCAATCCTGCCAAAAACTCAAGAATGGGAGTGGGTTTTAGAAACTCTTGGAGATGCTCTAAGGCCCTGTCTAGGTCATCAGTTCAGCCACTAATCTTTAGTTTTTAAGCTCCAAACAAGCCCTAAAATGTTGTCTAAAGTTTAGTCAATCTTACAAGAAAACCATTAATTTTTTAGGCTAGATAATAAGTGAGCTAAAGTGTTATAAAGTTTAGTAGCTAACTAATAAACTTTATTAGACCATAAATAAAATCTAAAAAGGATCGAATTCTCGCACGCGTGTGGTGAATTGCAACTTGCAAACAGGGTGTATAGGGAGATGCATGTAGAATGCGAGGCCGGAGGGCAGAACGAGTGTACTGTCCGACAGCGATAGCATGTATGGTACGGTGTATCCGGTCGATCGGTGTCGTCACGGTATATACATGCATGAGCACTGTTGATCTCCTTAACATCCGTACGCGCATGAACGACCATAAATTAGACGCACAATTGCAGATATGTAGAGTACTATACGTACCAGCATCCTTTTATACTCTCCATGGAATTCAGTTTGCACCGTACGTGTACGAGCCGCGCCGGCCTTGTTTAGTCGTCATCATAGTCAGTACATACACAGTGCTGCTAGTGCTACGGGATTATTCTACACACAGGGCCTTTAATCGTATCCTTTATTACGATGTACCCAAACTGATCCATTCCATGTATGAATATGAACGACAACATGCACAACACATCATCCGATCGATCGCTACCCTCATTCTCTTTCAGCTCGATGGACGGCGCCTCGGTCGATCATGGTCATGGCCATCATCTTCTGGCTTGGATCCGCAGCTCGACCAGAGAGGGTACGGTACGGCCTCCATTTACATGCAAGCATCCAGCTATCTAGGCAGGCAGGACGCAGGAGGCAGCAGGGGACGACTCCAGATTCAATTCAAATTCAAACAGCTTGCCGTGCCACAAGCGTCAGTTCATACCAGCTAGCTACTGGTAGTAGCTAGCTTGGTCGATAATCGATTTATTTCTTCCTTTAGCACACCTCGTTAGTACGTCATTATGGAGTAGTACTACCCTAGCTAATTACGCCAGGTGGGAGCCGCTGCCGCTAGCTGCTACACGTTACGTACGCAGCACTGCACCTATACTACTGTGCATGCTTTGCTTTCCCATCATCATCATATCGATATGATGGTTGTTTCTGTCATCAGGTCGGTCATGCAGCAGCAACCCAGCAAATAACTCTGGAGCACTTGGATACACCAACAGTGATGCGTCGTAAAGGGCAACAGATATGATCGGACGGCTCTGCGATCGACCTATGTCGATCTGCATGCCCCATAACTACCGCAGCAGATGATGGCCTGCTTTATTCACCTTAACTGCAGCTCATCTGTCTGTTCATTTCAAGAGAACGGAGTGTCAACAATGCTGTCACATCTATCTCTTCTCTGTCTCTCTCATCATCAAGAGAACGGAGTATGCATATGGCAGCAGCACTGCGAGTAGGAGTATTAGTCAAGTGGTACCAACCTGCAACAACATGCAAGGTCAGCAAAGGTATGTCGTCGTCTGATGATAATTAAGCACCGCACATGCATTATAGTATATATTAATGGTGTTTATTAGGCCCCATTCACATCCTGGATGGCGTGCATGTGGGAAATTTTGGCAGGATCACTGTGCCCTGCCCTGGGACCAAATTTTAATTATGACGGTTGCGTCGGTTGCGCAAGCAGGAAAAATTCGGTGCGGACCATCATCCTTGCCAGGGCGTGGGGTGGACAGTGGACTGTTCAGCTGATACGTGGGCCACGTTATCATTTTAACCGTGGGCATGGTAAATCAGAAGTCCAATGGTTTACTCGTCAGCTGCGCATCTGCAGTGTTTTGACGGACCATCCGTGCCGATTCTTTTTCCTCACAAGCGCCGATCAGGAATCGAGGGAAAGGACAGCACAGTGGTACGTACTATTACTACCGGAGGTAGCGCAGGCAGCTGCATCTGCATGCATGGCCTGCTAATATATCATGAGGCCATCATGCCAATCTTTTTTGTCAGCGTCAAAAGAGAGAACTGCAAGGCGCCCACACAGGAGCCGTATTGGTATAGGCAATGCGTGTACAGAAAAGTTCAATCATAAAGCAATGGATTGCGGAATCATTAGGAGTATCAGAGGCGCAGTCGGTACGCCCCACGCATGGTGCGGCATATAACTGTCTATAATGTTTTTGTGCACATCTCGCTGTAAAATTGTAAATCTTTGCTGACAAAAGCGAAGCTAGGATCGAGGACACGAGTACAAATGCCCTGGGTCTGGGCCGGCAAATACTAAAGCTATCTCTCTCTCTGTTTTTTTTTTACTATATGGGCATTTTCGGTGGGGACGGGAGCCTTGGACCCCCCTTGATGTTTCAAGCTTATTAGGTGTTGGCACTGCTTTAGAACATACCATCACTATCAGACCATCACCGCTGGAAGTAGGAGTATCACTATAAGTTCATAAGCAAAAAAAAAAAAAAAACATTATTGCCATGTTTCTGTCATTGCCGGTTGGTGTTCAAAACCAGCAATGTCAGTACCACTGACAGATTTTAACCCAAGCCGGTAGTGATGTTGCCTCAGGATCCGAAAATAAAATGCAATCTAGTTAACTTGGAGCTCAAGTCTAGCCCTCCAAAGCGGTTAAGTCCGTCCGCTCTCAATTTCGGTGCCATCTCTCCCCTTCCCTCGATCCGCATCTCTCTCCCGGTTATCTCGTACAACGCTTGTCGGCATGGTGGCTCGAGACCTGGTGGTGGCGGTAGCTGCTCGAGCGTCTGGTGGCTCACGCTGTAGGGGTTCATAGTGGCCCATGGCGGTAGGGGCCGGTCGGCTTGCTAGCGCAGGGCTCACAGTGGCCCTAGGTTGTCAACATCGGCGACATATCCTCCACATCCGCACCAATGGCACGTACAAGAGCGTTAAGCATAGGGTGGTCATCTACGCCAAGAGGGGCCGCACGATCGCCGCCATATTCCAGGATGCCTCCATTGATGGGCCGGTGACGCCGCTCCCAGAAGTCCTCAAGGGTGGCGAGGGGCCGCGCTATAAATCCATCCCAAGATTTGAGTACTTCAAGATCAGGTTTAGTGCCACGGCTAAAAGGACATGATTCTCAATTCGTTTCTTGCTTGTATGGATCCACTGCTTCTCGATTTGTTGCTTGTTTGTATGGATCCACTGCACTCATGGTTTCTTGTATGGATCAAGTATTTGTATGGATGAATTCATTTGTTGCTTTGTATGGATCCACCGCTTCTCGATTCATTTCTTACTTGTATAGATCCACTGCCTGTATGGATGGATCCGGTGCGGGGGTAGCGGCGACGACGGGCGAAGGGCCTCAGTGAGCACATGGATTCATTTGTTGCTTTGTATGGATCCAAGGCGGATCCAGGAAAATTTTTAGGGGGGGCTGAATAACACATACCTCCGACTGCTGCTCGATCTTAAGTCTCAGCCCCACCTATACTATAGAACTTTGTCTAAAAATTCATGGGGCTCCTGAGGGGTTCCACTGCTCCGATATGGGTAGGGGGGCTCGAGCCCCCCCCCCCACCCCACCCCACCGTTGGATGCGCCCCTGCGCTTCTCCATTTGATTCTTACTTGTATGGATCCACTGCCTATATAGATGGATTCGGTGCCGGGGTGTCAGCGTCGACGGTCGAAGGGCCTCGGTGAGCGCGCTGGTGTTTTTTAATTTTCTTTTGTAAAATGGGCACCATTATTGCCAGGTAGGCAGCCAATAGTGAAACATCATGGCTATCATTGCTGATTGCTCACTGCTAGATCAAAATCCGGTAGTGAAAGCTGGGTTGAAACTGGTAGTGAATGAAGTTTGTGGCATAGTGTAGGGTATAAGCGGAGGTTAGGATTTATGGAGAATTTTGGGGCACTAGATTACACAGGAGATGGGTCGATTTCAATTTGTCATATAGCCAATTAGGTTTTTTTGTTTTACCCCACCAATAACCCATCCATAAGTAATTGGCCCTCTTCATCCATATTCTGTGGTTTCGCCCATGTTGTCATCCATGCAGTGGTGGCCAGGTAAGATAATGCACCATTGACCATGGTGGTTGAACATGGCTCTTTGTAAGGATTGAATGACCCAAGAGGGGAATTGAATTGGGATATAAAAAATAAAGCTACAACCTTAGCATGGATTTAAATAGTGGGATATAGCATTGCTATACTGCTAGAGAGAGCCCATGCTAAGCTATTCCTATTTTCGCCGCTATGTCAGCTAAGACCGCTATATTGTGCTTAGAGAGACTCCAATTGGTATTTATTATAAAGCTGAAGATTAGAATGATGAAGATTAGACCAACAAGCGTAGTTGAATGCTTGAAGAAAAGAATAATAAATTTGGCTTGTCATGATGTTGTCGATTCAAAGATGTAGAGAAGTCGATGACTTAACTAGGGATGCGATTAATGAGATATGTGGCCATTAAGAAAAGCTTCATCCCCAAGTTTCATAGTCATGGAGGCTTGGGCTAAAAAAGAAAGACTACCTTCAACTATATGGCGACGATGTTTATATGCACTCTGAGCCATTTTGTTGATAAGCATGAGGACAAGAAACCTGATGAGCAATCCCCATCTTTTGGAAGAAAATGCTTAAATGCTGATATTCCCCACCCTAGTTAGTTTGAAGGTTTAGATGTTTTCTGTTGAACAATATAACATTAAAAATTAAGAAAGATTAGAAAGACATCTAATCTCTTCTTATAAGATAAATCCACGTGAACTTATTGAAATCATTAATAACGATTGCATAATCAATCTGATGCCTCTTTTTTTAAAAAAGAGGTTTGAAGTTAGGACTTCTCCGTTATTAGAAAACAAAACACAAAAAGAAAAGTACCGTGCCAAGGTTCGAATCTTGCAGCTTGACTTGCACTCCCGACACATGTATCGGTTAGTGGAAATGTACAGAGTATATGAACAGCGAATACTATTGAGTGGCAGATCTTCTGTCGGTTCTTTTAAGAAACATGATATTTGAACAGCAAAACTATTCCGTAGACATGGTACCACACTGGAAATATTAAGAGGCACAGTGGCACACCATGTAGTCATGGTCTAGTACGTTTGTCGCGATTACGTAGCCGGTAACAGATGCAAAGACGAGTGGGTCCATACTTGATTACAGACTTACAGTATTATTTTCTCAGTCGAAAAAAAGAGTACACATCTTGATTTTTTTCAAAAAATCAACTAGTTTCAAGTTTCACCGAATCTATATAAAAAAAGTTCGAATAACACTTATATGATACTGAATAATAAGTATAACTAAATTAATCATGCAATGTATTTTCATAGTAAATCTATTAATAAAACATAAATGTTCATACTATTTTTACAAACATAATTAATTAATTTAAAAATTGATTCTCTCTAAGAAAGTCAAATTTATACTCTTTTGTAACGAAAGGGAGTACGGAGCACGTACTACTGGAAAAAAAAATTCTCTATAGAAAAAGGTAGTGCGTACGTACAAAGGCATGACATGACCAAATTATTAAATATGTGGTTCTACGAGACTATCAATAGCGCGTGAGAGCATCTTGTGCAGTACCACACTTTAGTACCTTAAATCCAACCAATTATAGATAAATCATAGCAATATCTATGATACCAAATAAATATTATTAGACTAATTACAAAATATATTTTTTATAGTAGATTAATTTAGAGCCATAAATGCGAATAACATTCACTATAAATTTGATCAAACGTGAACCATCGTACGTGACATGCAACACATAATTACATTTTTTTTGGACGAAAGTAGAACTATCTAAAGTAGGCCCTTATTTGCCGGTTTAGGTAGTACTTTTGTTTTCTAGAGCCTTGTTTTCTGCTATTGTCTTTGGTAGTACTACCTAAAATAATGTCCTTATTTTGTTTTGTTGGAACCCTAAACTATTTCTAAATCATATTAGCTCTTCCAAATTTTTCTCTCTCGCAATTTCTCACCTTGAATCTCGTCTTCTTTCTATTTCTTTCCCCACTTCCTCTACATATGCACAACACCAGTACAAAGAGGAGAACGACCGATTTGGCTAGTGCTGACCACACTAGCGGCAAGGGGTAGGCCAACGAGCCGCACTAGGCTCACACGCCCCTGTGGCTGGCAGAGGCTCGGTTAGAGGGAGCGGGAGAGGAGGTGGAATCAGGGTTAGGTGGGGAGATGGCGGCGCCAAGCGTGGTGGAGATAGCGGTCGGGCAGACACAGTGCTAGGTGAAAAAAAGTCAACCAAGGAGGAACCGGTTCCCGTCCATGGAGCAAGGGGCATGAGGGAATGGGGGTGTGGAGGAGACGATGGGCAGGGAGGTGTCGCCTGGTGGGCGAGATCGACCGATGAGGATCCATGGTTGATGAGGCATCGCTAGGCGGGCGAGATCAGCCGAGGAGGAGTCAGGGTTGGGTAGGAACATCGGTGGGAGGTGAGGCGTTGAACTTGTGGCAGGGAAGATACTAACCCAACCAAGAAATAGAAGCCTCCTACTCATACGTGGGAACGAACACTGGTAGAGAATAGAGCTTTACTCCCGGTGGGGAACCCCCTCTAATCCCGGTTCTCCACCCAGGAGCAAGCATCCGGGACTAAAGGGGGGTCCTTTAGTCCCGGGTCAGGAACCGAGACTAAAGGGGGACCTTTAGTCCCGGTGGGTAACACCAACCGGGACTAAAGGTGCCTCCTGACATGCCACGATGGCCAGCACCCTTTAGTCCCGGTTGGTAATACGAACCGGGACTAAAGTTTTTTTTTCTTTTTTCTTTTCTTTTCATTTTTTTGTTTTCTTTTCAAAATAGGTTTTCGAAGTCATATTGTACGCTGCTAATTATACATTTATACGCGTGTATAGTATGTTTCGGTTCAAGCACAATGAACGTATTAAATCACACAATTCAAGCATAGAAATATATATATATATATATATATATATATATATATATATATATATATATATATATATATGCATGCATCATATATATATTTACATGCATGCATGCATATGTGTATTTTACATTATATTATTTCATGTGCATATATTACAAAAGATTGCATTACAGTTGTTGTGATATAACAAGTTTCCACTCATCCTCTAGCTTGGCTTCCATAACAGTGTTGGGTCGAAGTAGAACTCGCCCTTGGAATCGATGACCTGCTTATTAAAAAATCCGGCTATAGACTCTTGAATTGCTTTGATTTGGTCTTGCCGTATGACCTTTTCCACCAACCATCGAGCCTACAGGTTTGAATTAAAGGAAAATAAATTAATATATGTACATACATATATATATATATATAAATATATAGTAACACAATCAATAATAATAATTAAATGAATATATAGTGTATTTTTAACGTACTTTGAGTCTCTCTGTAGGAGTTCTTTGGGAGACCACCTTGATAAGCTTGCAAACATAGTAACCACAGTAGTTGTTCCCCTGTTCCTGTCTCAGACACCACTTTACGAGAAAAAGATTTGTCATCCAATCTGGTGATCTGGTGAAAGCTATATGTTTAATTAATAAAGATGATGCGATTTAGGGGACTTACTTTCAAAGGGATTACATTCAGTGGCGCTTTGCATTTTTCCATGTGTTGCTTCTCAATAAAGGTTTTCCAAACACTACCCAATAAAAAATTTGCCACGTCATCAGATATAGTTAATCATCATGTTTGTGTGTATATATAGTTGCTAGAGATACCAAAATTACCTCTGGATAATATCTATCATATCTTGGTAGTCTTGTTGTGGTTTTCTCATCGAGTCATAGATTATCAAGTGACTTTTCACTAGATCGATGTTCATCAATATCCAGTGATTGCTGCATGTGTTTATAGGATATAACGCATAACACTCATTAATTAACTAGAATCAACATATGAGCCATTAAGGATGATCGACATTATTAACACTCACTTGAAGTTGTAGGGAAAGAGTATATCTTTCTTGTGGCGTTGGTTCACTAAGAAGTTCATGAGGTTACTCTCTGACTCAGACTTCCAATTAGTCTTTGGAGTAACTGGGTCTTTGAATACTATATGGGGATCAACAAAACCAATTTCATTGCAGCCTTCCTTTCTGAGCTCTGTCATTGTAAATCTGCATATATATAGTACTTGTTAGGATAATTTATATGCATATACACACATATGATGAGTTTAATAATAGATCGAAAGAATTATTACTTACAGGCAATAGCAGCTAATGATAACTTTGTTCAGAGAGGTCAGGTGGCATAGTTGATGAAATTCTGCAAAGTCAACATACATAACATCATCGCCACGGAACCAATGTTCGTCTCTAATTCTAACACCAACGCAGAAGTCTCCACCGGTAGACGCCTGCATGTACCACTTGTTTAGCAGGTACATTTGCGTCCCTAGATCACATAAGGCTTGAGGGTTGTATAGACTCTGGCCTAGTACAAATTTTTTCTTCCAAATATCAACCTCCGCCGCACTCTCAATGTTTCCATCACCAAACATCTGGTAAAGGTCGAGACCAGTCTCATCAATAAATTCACCAAGGTGATCCAAATCGACATCCGGAGGTATGTTTGCCTGATGCATTAATCCTAAATTCGAACCATATTCATTACCAACAACTAGCGGGGGGACTGATTGGTGCGATTGTTGTTCGAGTTGTGCAACTCCTTTCCCTGCCCGCTTCTTTTTCTGTGCCGCCTCAATTGACTTGGTGAGAGTGCGGTCATAGTCCGTTAATGTTGATTTGGACGGCTTACGAGATTCCCGCTGCTGTTGCTGGTAAGAAGCCACCTTTTTTCTTAGAATATCTGGAGCTACGAAGAAGTATGGTTTCTCTGGGTTTCTCCTTGCTTCTTGATTCTTTTTAAGTTTATCATAGAATCTGGACATATCTTTTTTATATGCATCAGTTACTTCTTCCTTCTCTTCAGATATTATTTTGGGAATAGCCCTTGGTTTCACGGTGGCTTTCTTTGCCGACGGGGACTGGTTCTTCGTTTGCGGGGCTGGCCTCTTGCTAGTACTTGGCTTCTTGGTAGGCGGGGGTGGGGGAGGCGTTGGAGACCTCCTTGGAGGTGGTGGCAGCGGTGTTGGAGACCTCCTTGGAGGTGACGGCTACGGCGTTGGAGACCTCCTTGGAGATGGTGTGGATGCAGCCTCACCTTCCAACACATTGTCATCGTACAGAGCACTATGATGATCTGGCGATTGAACAATTGGATTTAGGTTGGGGGAGGATCTGCTACAAAAAAAGGAATGACATATTATTATGAGCAGATTGTTAATTATTTAAGCCAATATAAATTAATGATGTAGTGTTTTCATCCACACCTATGGTGAGGTAGTTCAGGAGGAGGTGGAGGCAACATCTCGGGAATGATGATGTAGCGCTTGCGCCATAGAATGAATGTCTTCTCTGCTTCTCCTAGAGTCTTCTCGCCATCACCTCCAGGAATGTCAAGAGGCAAATCACTAAAACCTTTTTCAGCTTTATCTACCGAGATGGTAGCATATCCTTCTTGGATTATATTCCCATGAATCCTTGGTGTCTTGGTTCGGTCGATAGGATTAACAAGACCGATAGCCACCTTGATTGTGGAATTCCCCTTCGGAATGTGTAGCTCACACGATGTACAAGGTTCATTGACATCATCCACAGGGAAGCGCAGTCCTGTGTCCCCTTGATTTGGTATCTCTGTGGAAGCGCAGCTGCTTTTCAACTGAACAGATTAGCTAATGTTGATTCCTGGCTCTGATGTCTGCTTGCTTGCACTCACTACTATTTGCACTTGCCTTCTGATTTCCTCCTGCATTCTCGCTTCAAGGTTTTTTCCCGCTCCTGTGCTTCACACACCGCTTCCTCCAACCTCTGGAGCCGCTGTGCCTCTTCTTCCTTCTTTCTCTGACGGCTTCTGTAGGAAGGTCTGTCCTGAGGGAATCCATGCTCCCACGAGACACTTCCTTTGCCTCTAGTTCGGCCACCATGTTCAATAGTCCCAATGGCGTATATCAGTTCATCCTTCTCTCTGTTGGGCCTAAACGCACCACTAGCAGTAGCTCTTTGAGCATAAAACAATCTTTCTGCTGCTTCTTGCAGTCTTGCGCCATAAACGCACTTCCCTGTCTCCTGGTCCAGTGTTCCCCCATGAGCAAAAAACCAATTCTTTGCACGCTCTCCCCACTCGAGTGATTCTGGTGTGATACCCTTGGCAAGAAGGTCTGCTTCCATTTTGTTCCACTTCTTAATGGTAGTCGGGTAGCCACCTGATCCCAAGTTATGGTGGTATGTCTTCTGTTGGGCATTACGTTGGTTCTTTATCACCCGACTCACACCCTCTTCCGACGTCTTGTACTGTACAAACTCATCCCAATAGGGCCTCTGCTTTGAGATCGGGGCTGGGATAGTAAAATCTGGTGCTATGTTCTTCTTGACATACGTCGTGTATAGGTGTTTCTTCCAAGTCTGAAACTGGGTGGCCATCTTCTTCATTGCCCAATCCCTAACTCGCTCCTTCAATTCATCACCATCTATTATATCATCATAACCATCTGTTTGGAGCGTGAAATGTTCCAAGACATCATTCCAAATTAATGTCTTGTCACGATCAAAGACAAAACTGATATGAGGACCATTGGTCTTCTTCTTCCATTCGTGGGTACTGATCGGGAGCCGGTCCCATACAAGGTAACCATAGTGGTGCACGAATTTCATTTTATTTGCCCCCCCGGTTCCCCTGTATCCACATTGAACTCCGAGATGATGAAGCGACCCTCCAATGGCTTTTTGGGACCTCGAACATTTTTACTCTTCGTTGTAGTTGTTGATGTCGATCCAGAGGGCTACAAAACATAAACATTATTTTTAATGTCATGAGCACACATAAGACATATGATAATATATATAGCTAATAATAAAAAATATATACTTGGCCAATATGTTGTTGCTCATTTTGTTCAAGAGCTAAGTACTGACTCCCGTCATCTGCATCCTCTTGCACGTTATTTTTAGCACCATCATCGCCGGCAACTTGAGTGCCAGTGTTGATCAAATTCATCATCAACTCCTCCTCATCCATGTTTCTCGGGTCGGCCATCTAGCTTCAAAAAACAAAACCAATATATAGTACGTCAAATCTTTGCTTACATGCGTAAAATCTACTCCTCATCCATGTTGATCGACTAGGCCGCGAGAGAGGGCGGTGTGACAAGAGTGGCGGTGCTCCACTCCGCCGTATATATGTTTGTACACATGGGTGAACGAGGGCGGCGGTGCTCCGCCGTATACATAGAAACGCATGGGCGAACGAGGGCGGCGGTGCTCCATGATGTATATATACATGCATATGAATACAAATGACATATATATACGTGTCGGCGCGGTGGCCGGTGTGCTGACGACGATGACGTGAGGCGGGCCGACGTGCTGACGACGACGACGTGAGGCGGGCCGGGGCGGTGTCGGTGCGTGATGTTGTGATCCTATGTACCATGTGAACCATGTAGTCATTCATCATATATCTTAAACTAAACATAGTCACTTTATTAACTACAATATATCTTATGCCGACACGTAATACGAATGTTGATCGACTAGGCCGCGAGAGAGGGCGGTGTGACGAGAGTGGCGGTGCTCCACTTCACCGTATATATGTTTGTACACATGGGTGAACGAGGGCGGCGGTGCTCCGCCGTATACATAGAAACGCATAGGCGAACGAGGGCGGCGGTGCTCCGCGACATATATATATATATATGCATATGAATACAAATGACATATATATACATGTCGGCGCAGTGGCCGGTGTGCTGACGACGATGACGTGAGGCGGGCTGGTGTGCTGATGATGACGACGTGAGGCGGGCCGGGGTGGTGTCGTCGGTGCGTGATGTCATGATGTTGCAAGTTTCAGCTAGCTAAGTGATTATGTAGTCTGTTATATCTTTCCTTGTTTAGTGTTGCGTCAATCCCGCATGCATGAGCTCCGACCTGTGGAGGCCATGCGCGCTGCAGGGGCGTGGTGACAGGCCATGAGAATAGCTTGCTCGTGACTATGCTATCGGTCACGGGGATGGCCACGATCAAACTGCGATGTGAGAAGCATCCGTGTCATTCCATTGCATGTTCTGCTTTTCTTTTTTTTTGATAAAAAACTAGCATCATGTTCGTTCTTTACAACATGAAAAATAATGACATGATAATTAAGTTTCAACATATATTGTATTATTAAAAAATGATAGTTTGAGTGTGATGTTATTAGCAACATTTCGTTTATTGTCAATCAATAACATATATTACATGAATTTTCAAGTTTTGATCGTATAATTAGACCACTATTGTCAAATTAAATGACGCCACCATTATGATTGTTGAAACTGATGACAACCATGGCATGCCGTTGCCCCAAGATGACGGCAGCAGCTGATGGCTCCTCTGCTATGGACGACAAGCAGCAAAAGACCCCAACCATGCACGGGCCCTCACTGATGCCATTTCACCATGCACGACGAAAGCCGAGAGAACTCACCTCGGGCGGGCACGGTGGAGGGCCGCACGAGGTCGTCGGCGCGAGGTCGTCGACGGTGGAGGGCCGCACGAGGTGAGGCACGGGCTCCGGTGTCACGGGGGCGGGCTGATGCGTAGGGGAAGACGAATCGGCGGCGGCGCGAGGAAGAAGAGAGAAAGGGCGGCGGTGTTCGACGAGGAAGAAGAGGAGGGGATCGATCTGCGCCAGGCACTGGCGGTTATATACCAGGGAGATTTACTCCCGGTGCCAGCCACCAGCCGAGAGTAAAGGTCCTTTACTCCCGGTGCGTTTTACCAACCGGGAGTAAATGTTCCTTTACTCCCAGTGCGTGTTACCAACCGGGAGTAAAGGTTGGCGGGCCACGAAACTGCAGCCCACCTTTACTCTCGGGTGGGCTTCCCACCCAGGAGTAAAGGTGGGCTGCAGTTTCGTTTCCCGCCTGTTTTGAGCAAAATTTTTTAATAGAAATATGGATTTTCTTGTTAAATACATAGTAAATTAAATAAAAGGCATAAAATTATTTTGTTAAAAATATGGATTTTCTTTTTCTTTATTGCAGATAGGAAAAATCTATAACCTAACTTTTTTTATTTTTTGTTATAATTATAAAACATAATGTAACTAATATTTATTATTTTGTTAATGCAAAAATGTAGTGTTTAATTAAAATTATTAAAACTATTGATTTTGGACAGGAAATTTGTTTTCACATCATTTTAATGTTAATATTTTAATTTTTCATCACTCAATATCCTAATTTAACTTTTTGAGAGAGAAATCCCACCAAATCAAACATTGATTTAATTTGAAACACGACATAATAAACATCTGAATTCACAATTATTACATAATATCTCAAACACACACTACATTAAATCACTATATCATCAAGTGGGCACATCAGTGAACTTCTTCTTTATGTATGTCCCTTGGTTATGATCACGTCGTAACCATGGAGTGTCCTCATCATTTACTAAGATGCTAGGGTCTTTGTTCACTTTGAAGGGCAGAATTCGGTCATACTTTTCATAATCTTATGACATGTCCGACTTGTCCTCAATTCCCATGATGACTCTTTTCCTTGAAAGAACTATGTGGCGCTTTGGCTCTTTGGTTGAGTCATTATCGTTTTTCCCTCTTTTTGGTTTGGTAGACATATCATTGACATAGAACACCTGATTCACATCCTTGGCAAGGACGAATGGTTCGTCTTTGTACCCAATATTACTAAGGTCTACTGTTGTCATTCCATACTCGTTGTCTACTGTTACCCCGCCTCCGGTCACCTTGACCCATTGGCACTTGAACAATGGAATCTTCAAAGTAGGTGCATATTCTAGTTCCCATATTTCATCTATGCGGCCATAATATGTCTGCTTATTCCCATTCGGGTCTATGGCATCTATGCGGACACCACTATTTTGGTTGGTACTCCTTTTATCTTGGGCTACTATGTAGAATATGTTCCCATTTATCTTGTACCCTTTGTATGTTACGATATGCCATGATGGTTGCATAGCCAATAAATACAGTTGCTCATGGATGCTCTCATCACCTTGGCATTTTTTTGTAACCAACCGCCGAAAGTTTCCATGTGCTTACGCATAATCCAAGCTTCAGTCTTCCCTGGAAACTCAGATCGTAAGAGATCCTTATGTGTCTCAATATACGGATCTATCAAAGAGGAGTTCTGTAGAACTGTGTAGTGAGCTTTATTGAAATAATCATCCTCCGTACCAATATATGTTTTCCTCCCTAGTGTCCCCTTTCCGCTTAGTCTCCCCTCATGTCTTGATTCAGGAACACCAATCAAGTCAAGGTCGAGAATAAAGTCAACACAGAACTCAATGACCTCTTCTATTCCATAGCCCTTGGTGATGCTTCCTTCTAGGCAAGCACGGTTGTGAACATATTTCTTCAGGACTCCCATGAATCTCTCTAAGGGGAACATGTTGTGTAGGAACATAGGACCGAGAATGAAAATCTCCTTGACTAGGTGAACTAGGAGGTGTGTCATGATATCAAAGAAGGAAGGAGGGAACACCAACTCAAAGCTGACGAGACATTGAACCACATCATTCTATAGTTTAGCTAGATCAGTTGGATCAATTGCCTTCTGAGAAATTGCATTGAGGAATGCACATAGCTTCACGGTGGCTAGACGTACATTTGGAGGTAGAATTCCTCTTAATGCAACTAGAAGTAATTGCGTCATGAGAACGTGACAGTCATGGGACTTTAAGTTACAGAATTTCTTCTCTGGCACATTTATAATACCCTTTATATTTGAGGAGAATCCAGATGGTACCTTGATGTTGTTTAAGCATTCAAACATGATTTCCTTCTCCTCTTTGCTTAGAGTGTAGCTGGCAGGACATAAGTAATGGCATCCATCATCTGTCTTCTCTAGATGCAGGTTGTCTCTTTCTCTCAAACAACGCAGGTCCTGTCGTGCTTCAAATGTGTCCTTAGGCTTTCCATACACACCCATGAAGCCTAGCAGGTTCACACAAAGATTCTTCGTCAGGTGCATCACGTCGATCGAGCTATGGACCTCTAGGACTTGCAAATAGGGTAGGTCCCAAAATATGGACTTCTTCTTCCACATGGGTGCGTGACCGTTAGCGTCGTTCGGAATAGGTTGGCTACCATGTCCTTTTCCAAAGACGACTTTCACATCATTGACCATATCGAGTACATCCTCACCGGTTCGGTTGCGAGGCTTGGTCAGGTGGTCTGCCTTCCCTTTAAAATGCTTGCCTTTCTTTCTTACGGGGTGATTTGCTGGAAGAAATCAACGATGGCCAAGGTACACGACCTTTCGACATTTTTTCAAGAATACACCTCTAATATCACCGAAGCAGTGTGTGCATGCATTATATCCCTTGTTTGACTGTCCTGAAAGATTACTTAGAGCAGGCCAATCATTGATTGTTATGAACAACAATGCTCACAGATTAAAGTGTTCCTGTTTGTACTCATCCCACACACGTACACCTTCTTTATTCCACAAAATGAGAAGTTCGTCAATAAGTGGTCTCAGGTACACATCGATGTCATTGCCAGGTTGCTTCGGGCCTTGGATGAGCATAGGCATCATAATGAACTTTCGCTTCATGCATAACCAAGGAGGAAGGTTGTAGATACTTAGAGTAACAGGCCAATTGCTATGACTACTGTTCTGCTTTCCAAAAGGATTGATACCATCTGTATTTAAAGCAAACCTTAAGTTTCTTGCGTCATTTGCAAACTCTGGGAATTCTCTGTCGATTGCTCTCCACTGGGACTCATCAGCAGGGTGTCTCAACATATTGTCTACCTTACGGTCTTTTTTGTGCCATCGCAACAATTTTGCATGTTCTTTGTTTCTGAACAGACGTTTCAAGCGTGGTATTATAGGAGCATACCACATAACCTTGGCAGGGATTTTCTTCCGCGGACGTTTGCCCTCAACATCACCAGGGTCATCTCGCCTGATCTTATACCGCGATGCATGGCATACCGGGCATGCATCCAATTTCTCGTACTCTTTGCCACGGTACAGGATGCAGTCATTAGGACATGCATGTATCTTCTCGATTTCTAGCCCATAGGATAGACAACTTGTTTTGCTTCGTAGGTAGTGGCGGGCAATTCATTGTCCTTCGGAAGCATCTTCTTTTGGATTTTTAGTAACTCTCCAAATCCCTTGTCAGATACACCATTCTTTGCCTTCCATTGTAGCAATTCTAGTGTGGTTCCCAACTTTTTCTGCCCTACATCACAAGTTGGGTACACCAATTTCTTGTGATCTTCTAGCATCCGCTCGAACTTGATCTTCTCCTTTTCACTTTCACATTCTCTTTGTGCGTCACGAATGACCTGACAAAGATCATCAGCAGGCTCATCTTCTGTGGCTACCTCTTCTTCAGCTTCTCCCATTGCAGTATCATTGAAGCACGCACCATCGGGAATAATATCATTGTCGTCCCATTGTTCTTCTTCACCTTCTTCCATTACAACGCCGGTTTCTCCGTGCTTCGTCCAACAAATATAGTTTGGCATGAAACCCGACTTAAACAAGTGTGATTGAAGAGTCCTTGAGCAAGGATATTCCACCGTATTCTTACATATGGCACATGGGCAGCACATGAAACCGTCGTGTTTGTTTGCCTCGGCCGCACGTAACAAAGAATGCACGCCGTCAATGAACTCTTGGGAGCGGCGATCAGCATTGTACATCCAATGCCGGCTCATCTGTATTACATGACATAAATACCATATTAAAACCTAGATCATAATTAATTATTTATACAACATGTGTGCCACCACAAAAGGTACAAATTTATGAAAGCATCGCTACAATGTAGACAATCCCAACTACTACTAAAAGAACTAAAGCTAAAATACATTTCAGGAGCACAAGGATTTCACGACCAATCTCAACTAAAACAGTCAGATCCCCCGATTGTGCAACATCTTTGGGCTTCTTCGGCTGGATCACTGCCTCATCAGCCGCCGTATCTGCCTGTTGTGCAAGATATTTTTGCACGAGTTCAACATACTCTTCCTCCCAGTAGAAGCCTGAACATCGTCCACTGCCATCCCACTGAAATTAAAACAAAAAATTAGAACTTTAATCACAACCATCATGAAAATAGGTATAAACTAACCATAATCATTAAATACGATAAAATAACTCACATTGCGATCTGGACACTTGTAGAAGATACGATCCTTGTTAGGACCCTCCTTCTTCACTCGGTACTCCATCACAATCTTCGTCTCATCACGACACTTGCCGCATGGAATGAGAGGGAGGCCCGGCCTAAGTCGCTTTGGAAACCCATGAGAGGCCGAGGACCCGGAAGCAGTTGCCATCTACTCTCTATACTCATTTTTTAATACACTATAAATTTCTCATTTTATAAACAAATAAAATTAAGAAACTATAAAATTATCTATATCTCTAAACAATGATATTTTTAATGGTCATTGTGTTCTCGTCTTTTACTGCGGCAGGTAAGTAATTCACATGATATTTCCGCAAATTAACAGAAGAATGGGAGTGTACACACATAACAATCGATTATCGTTTATATTTATATATATACTACATTTGGGTACGGTGATTGACAGACTACTGTGATGATATCGGGATGTGTGAATAAATAACCATCCGTACTAGTTGACCTTGCTTACGTGATCATCTCGGTGAGCATTTCTCCACCGGATGGCACCGTACTTGGCCACGGAAGAGCTCCGATTCTACGAGGAAGGGAACACGGTCTTCCACGACCATTGCCGCTCTCCCTCGTAGAATCAAAGCTCCTCCTTGACGTCCGTTACCGCTCGGTAGAGAATATGCTCGCCGAAATGAACACAGTCCGCTAGTTCAACTAGCTACTTTAACCTTCCTTCATGTAAATATGCAAGCTTGAAGTGATTTTGAGCTCAAATTGCTTACAAATGAAAAAAACCACAATAAAGAACCATATATATATATATATATATATATATATATATATATATAGTGAACAAAATGGGATAAGACAATGATGAAACATGAGAGTATGAAGTTGGTAACCTTTAGAACCGAAGAATCGACGGAGGAATCGAAGAAATCGATGGAGGAATCGAAGAATGGATGGAGAAAGAGCAAGAACACTGCTTAAACTTGAACTTAAGCTCTCGGGCGGGCTCGGGGAGGAAGAAGATGGCCAGCAGGATTTATAGCTCAAAAACATGTTTTAATAAATAACCATCCGTACTAGTTGACCTTGCTTACGTGATCATCTCGGCGAGCATTTCTCCACCGGACGGCACCGTACTTGGTCAAGGAAGAGCTCCGATTCTACGAGGAAGGGAACACGGTCTTCCACGGCTGTTGCCGCTCTCCCTCGTAGAATCAAAGCTCCTCCTTGATGTCCGTTACCGTTCGGCAGAGAACATGCTCGCCGAGCTGAACACGGTCCGCAAGTTCAACTAGTACGGATTTTCTATAATTTTCTAACTATTTTCTAAGTTTTTCATTTCATAAAAAGTTAAAATAAAATGTTTAGTTGCGGAGTCCATAGAAATGACCATATTTTGACCTAGCAACGCATTGTCAATTGTCATTGCGTTGCATTGCACCCTGGACCGGACTCCGGACAATAAAATACTATGGTCGATCGATGCCGTTCTTTGTCGTACAGTCGCACGGCGACGGCCGACGGACCCGTTCAACCACCAAATCTGTCAGGCCCGGCTGTTTGGGCGTATCGTCAAAAGAGAATGGATTTGCTTTCTATTGCATGGCCTTGCATTGCATCTGTCATACCAGTCGGAGGCACTAGTCCCTATACTTATTTTTTAATACACTATAAATTTCTCATTTTATAAACAAATAAAATTAAAAACTCTAAAATTCTCTATATCTCTAAACAATGAAGTGTGCTATGCATGCTACAAATGAACGGTGAATACTAGTTTTTAATAGCTACTTTAACCTTCCTTCATGTAAATATGCAAGCTTGAAGTGATTTTGAGCTCAAATTGCTTACAAATGAAAAAACCACAATAAAGAACCATATATATATAGTGAACAAAATGAGATAAGACAATGGTGAAAAATGAGAGTATGAGATTGGTAACCTTTACAGCTGAAGAATCGACGGAGGAATCGAAGAAATCGACGGAGGAATCGAAGAATGGATGGAGGAACACTGGAGGGAGGAAGCAAGAACACTAGTGCAGTGAGCTTCAAAATGTGCTGAGCTCGGGCTCGGGGAGGAAGAAGGAGACAGCCGATATATAAAGGGGGGACCTTTAGTCCTGGTTGGTGGCTCCAATCGGGACTAAAGGTCCCTCCCAACGGCTCCTGCGCCAGACAGAGGTGGCAGAGACCTTTAGTCCCGGTTGGAGCCACCAACCGAGAGTAAAAGTCTACCTTTAGTCCCGGTTGGTGGCTCCAACCGGGACTAAAGGTCCCTGCCACCTCTGTCTGGCGCAGTAGCCGTTGGGAGGGACCTTTAGTCCCAGTTGGAGCCACCAACTGGGACTAAAGGTATCTCTAGTCCCGGGCGCAAAAAATGCCGGGACTAGAGCCCATTTTGGCCAAGGATCAAAAGTCTGTTCTCTACTAGTGGAATGGGTCGTGGGGGAGGAGATTTAGGTAGCCAAACACATCTAAGGAGGCTAAGTAGGTAGCCTATTGGAGGTGATTTGTTTTAATCCAGTACTCAAATATAGAGTAGGGGGCCTATCTAGGTAGCCTACTACATATGCTCTACCAAAGATGCATGTTTGACTGGCTTGTTGAGCAACTCCACCGGTTCCCATATCCCCTTTCGCTTAAAATCTGGGCTCTCCTTCCCCTCTCCCTCCTTGCTCATCTGCCGCGGCTCGACGATGGGCCAGCTAGCGCACTCACTCTCTGTGCGGCGGTGCGGCAATTGCCCATGTGCACTCTCGGTGTGGCGGCAGCGTGCCCACCTCTCTCTCACTCCTCTCTCGATGGTAGGGTGGCCAACGCGGCAAGCCTGCTCGCCCCCCCGAAGGCGGCCTAGCATGGCAAGCCCGCTCGGCCCCGACGGCGGCACCGGCGCGGCGCGAGCTCGCGCTTGAGTCAGCGGCAGCGACCCGCACGCTCATGGGAGCGGCGGCAACAGCAACTCCATCCTATGGACCCACGTCGTCAGTGATAGGAAGATGAAGAAAGAGGATTAACAAAAAAATATTTACACTCGCTGTTGACTTAAATATGTCGCCTGTGTAAGTGTATTTAGGCTGTGTTTAGTTCCCAAAAAGTGCTACAGTAGCTATCACATCGAATCTTGCGATACGTGCATGGAACATTAAATGTAAACGAAAAAAAACTAATTGCACAGTTTGGTTGGAAATCGCGAGACGAACGTTTTGAGCCTAATTAGTCTATGATTGAACACTAATTGCCAAATAAAAACGAAAGTACTACAGTACCCAAATTCCCAAATTTCACGAACTAAACACAGCCTTACACATTTGGTTGACTTAAGGCTAGAATGACACCACTTTTGCTAGCCTTCCACACCGAAGGTTTGTGAAACCGTCTGTAATGATAAAAAAACCCAACGCCAATAGAAACCGTTTCTATACTAGTGCCGTTTTTATATAAAATCATGCAGTACCTTTGCTTCGAAAAAAAATATATCATGCAGTACCCAGATCAGTTTAGGGCGCGTTTAGTTGCCAAATTTTTTTGGTTTTGGCTACGGTAGCATTTTCGTTTCTATTTAACAATTAGTGTCTAATTATGGATTAATTAGGTTTGAAAGTTTCGTCTCGCGATTTTTCACCCAACTATGCAATTAATTTTATTTTTTTATCTATATTTAGTACTCCATGCATGTGCCGTAAGATTCGATGTAACACTTTGAGGTGTAAATTTTTAGAATCTAAACATGGCCAGCTGCCTTGAAGTCTCCATGACAACCACTCCATGGTCAGGCTAGAGACGACGAGGGCTAGAAGGGAACAGTTTGTCTGAATCAAGCAAGCGATGTACGCAATGTTCGACTGGTTCCGGCTGACATTAATTTTACACTGTACAGTTAGAAAAATGCTATAGATCTAGTTTTGTGTGAGAGAAAAAACACTGCTTCGATCGAAAAAAAAAAAGCTGACCACCGAGCCGATTGTGGCGACCTCGTTGAATAGGACCTCCTGGGCCAGTGCCCAGTACGACTAGAGTAGTACTGCTAGTCCAGTACTACTACTGTTTCACATAAGCAAAGAGACGACACATGCATGCATGTGTGGCCCGCGATCGACTGGCTGATCTCTACCGGTCGGCCCAGGCCGGCCGGCCGCATGCATTCTCGTCAGCTGCTCCGTCCATTTTCTTATCGGCGGACGTCAACCGGCCGGCCGGCCGGAGCATGCAGTCGAAACAAAGTTGAATTTCTTCAAGTACTACAATTTGGATATCAAATTTTGTCTTCATCCGATTTGTTTTTTTAATGTGAATTTTACTGAGCTACACGTATTTTTAGAGGTGATCGAGGCAAACTGCACAGGGGCAGGCTCAGCTCGGTGGTGAAGATGTTGTCAAGGATGGGAGGCTGCGGGTGACAGGCGGGGGTGTGGGAAAGATGATTGTTTTTCGCTGTAAGGAAGAAGAAAGGAAGGTTGAGGAAGTACAGTAACAATCGAGCAGTGAACCATTAGATTGGCATCTAACAACTACTGCTCATCGTCTAAAAGGAAATGATAAAACAAGTGCCCTTAGTAGTACCTCCCAGGGACAAAAGCAGATTGGTTGGGCCTTATAACCTTATCAGCTACCTTATTCAGCCTCAAAGTCAAGGTTTTAGTAACAATCTTATACACACTACATTAAGGAGGCAAATAGGTCACTACTACAGGATGGACTTGTTGTCCCGGGCGGTAACGCCTTTAGTCCCGGTTACCGCGCCGGGACAACGATCCCGGGACTAAAGGTGGAACCTTCAGTCCCGGGTCATCAAGCCGGGACTAAAGGCCCTCCAGCTGAGCAAACGTGGCCGCACTCTTTTAGTCCCGGTTGGTAACCCCAACCGGGACTAAAGGTTCCTTTTCTTTTTCTTTTTTTTGTTTAATTTGTTTTCAGTTCAGTTACACATATTTGTTTAATATATAATATGTTTTTATGTACGTATTCTACGCTGCTAATATAAATACACGCACGCATATAATTACATCTAATTCTCATCTCGAGCATTATTATATTCGAATAAAGTATGGAACTATATATATTATAGATATATATGTATATATAATCCACTTTCATAATCTTGTTCTCGAAAATAACGATATCAATAAACATTTAATTTACATCATTAGTTCCTTAGGATCAAAGTAGAACTCGCCGTTGAGATTTAGCACTTTTTCTAGAAGATATCCTGCTATTGACTCTTGAACTGCTTTCAGATGGTCTTTTTGCATGACCCTTCGTTTCAACCATTCAGTCTTGCATTTGAAATAAAAGGAAAAGTATTAATACATATATATATATATATTCATTTAAAAATAAATAAAAAATTGATATATACGTACTCTGAGGACATCTTCAGGAGTTTTTCTTATGTGTGCAGTGATAAATTCGCAAACGTAGTATCCACACAAGTTATTACCTGGTTGCTGCCGCAAACATCACTGTACGAGAAGAAGATTATTCTCATCATCTCACACGTAAATTGAAGTACAATATAGTAATTAAACACGTGGGGAAGTATATATAGTACAACTTACTGGTATTTCAACTATATTAAGTGGTGCCTTGCAATCCTTGCGGTGTTGCCGAATAAACTCTTTCCAAACCCTGTGCGACCAATAATGTACGATCATTAATAAATTATGGCAAAGTCTATTCAATAATAGTTGTGCGCGAGAGATCGAAATTACCCCTGGATAATGTCTATCATATCTTGGTATAGTGCTCGCTCTTTTCTCAATGAGTCCAAGATTACTAACCGACTTGAGTTTAACTCAATGACAATGAGTATCCAGTGAAACCTGCATTGGTTTATACACACATGTACATGCATATAAGTTGTATTGATATTACATAAAATGTGTAGACTATATTATTATTAACACTTACTCAAAGTTATACGGGAAAAGTATTGTTGTCTTGTCGTGCTGCCTCATGAAGAACTTCATGATATTCGTCTGTGCTTCAGATACCCAGTGCTCCTTAACAATAATATCGGTTTTGAATACGATATAAGGATCAATGAAGCCAACACTGGTGTCTTGTATTCTTTGGAGCTCTGACATCTGGAATCTGTATATAAATATAAGTTACATGTGAGGATAATTATATACACGTACGCATGGAAGTGAGTTTATTAAATAAAAGTAAGAATCACTTACAAACAAAAGGAGCTACTGATTGATTTGTCCAGAGCGTCCAAGTGGTATAGTTGATGCAATTCTTTGAAACTAATATGTAAGATGTCATCGCCACGGAAGTAATGATGGTCTCTAAATCTGACAAAGATCCACTGCTCACCCCTGCCACATGCCTGCATGTACCACTTGTTGAGCAAGTACATTTACGTACCCAATTCATTCAGAGCCGCAGGGTTGTACAGACTTTTGCCAAATTTATAAGTCTTCCAGGTATCAACTTCCAGGTTCTAGATTGGAGCTTTGCCCGTCACTTGATCCAAGGTTAAACTAGTTTGTTCAAAAAAAGCATTAAGGTCTTGAACCGACACTTCTCCAGAGTTGTCTGGTCGATAGACTTCTATGTTGAAACCATATTCATTAGCAACAACAAGATTTTGCATTGGTTGCTTCTGTTGTCCGAGCTGTGGGACATCCTTCCCTGATGCTCTTTTCCTTTTCTTATGTGCATCATGTGACTTCACGAGGGAGCGGTCATAGTCTGATAGTGGCGGAGGCTTATGAACTTCAAGCATCTTTTTCTTGTGAGCTTCGACCTTCTGCCTCAGCTGATCTCGTGGTATGTAAAAGTACGACTTCTCCTTAAGCTTTGCTTGTCTCTGCTTTTGGATATCTATAAAAAAATCTTTCACTTTTTTGTCTTCTTCAGCTGCTATTTGCTCATCAGTCTTTTTAGGAAGTATTTCTTGAGAAATAACTCTTTTTTTTGGGGTCTTCTTTGCCGCCGGGACCTTAGACGTCTTTGTAGTGCGTCGCTGTGGAGGGGGTGGGGGTGGTGTTGGAGGCCGGCGTGGAGGCAATGAGGCCGGTGTTGGAGTCCAGCGTGGAGGTGTTGGAGATCATTGTGGAGGCAGTGGGGCCGGTGTAGGAGTTGGAGATCGTTGTGGAGGCGATGGGGCCGGTGTAAGAGTTGGAGATCGCCGTGGGGATGAAGTCGTCTCGCCCCCCGCGATGCTGTGATGAGATGGGGAATGAATGATTGGGCTAGGTTGGGGGGAGACCCTGCTACAAAAACAAGTTGTGGGTCAATTATTTTTGAAGCCAATATAAAATTAATGGAAAATAATATTTCATTCACTTTCATTCGTACCTAGGATGAGGTAGGGGAAGCGGTGGCGCCCCAGGAATGATGATGAAGCATTTGCGCCATTGAATAAATGTCTTCTCTGCTTCTCCTAGTGTTTTCTCCCCATCATCGCCTTTAATGTCAAGAGGAACATTGCTGTAACCTTTGAGCACTCTATCGACCGAGACGCTAGCATATCCAGGTTGAATAACTGACCCATGGATTCTTGGTGTCTTCGTTCGGTCTATTAGAGATACAACCCCGATAGCCACCATGATTGATGCATTATTACCATCTGGAATGTGCAGCTCATATGTTGTTAGAGGCTCGGTAATGTCATCAATAGGGAAGCGCAACCCAGCGTCACCTTGAATAACTGGTAGCTCCGTGGAAGCACAACTGCTTTTCATCTGACCAACGGGGCTAATGGTGACTCCCGGCGTTGATTGCGATTGCATTTGACTCATTGCTAGGTGCACCTGCCTCTTGATCTCCTCCTGCATTCTTGCCTCAAGAGATTTTTCTCGTTCACGTGATTCAAGCAATGCTTGTCGTGACTCATTAACAAATTGCTCCAATACACGGATTCGGTCTGCCTCCTCATCCTTCTTTCTCTGGTGGCTTCTGTAGGTATCCTTGTCTGCTGGGAATGCTTGTAGCCACGGAACCGCCCCATAGCCTCTTGTTCGACCACCGTGTTTGGGATTCTCTAGGGCATATGTCAATTCATCATTTTCTTTGTTGGGCTTGAAAACACCACTATCAGCTTCTTCCCTAGCATGAGCTAGTCTCTGTGTTGCTCTCTTAATTTTTTGGCCGAAAATTAGCTTGCTAGTGTCTGGGTCTAGGCTTCCCCCATGAGCGTAGAACCAATTCTTCGCGCGTTGGGGCCAGTTCTTCTCTATTATTTTAGGTATGATTCCCTTGGCAGTAATCTCTGCTTCTAGGTTCTGCCACTTGGGAATAGCATTCCTATAACCACCTGATCCCATGCGATGATGGTATTACTTCTGTCGGGCATTCTGCTGATTCCTCATCACACGTTCCTCACTCTCTTGAGATGTCTTGTATTGTACGAAGTCATCCCAATAGGACTCCAACTTGACAAATGCCTTAGCATTGAAATTCGGCGTTTTATTCTTCAAGATAAACTTTTTATACAATGTCTTCTTCCAACTCTAGAACAATGTTGCCATCTTCTTCATTGTCCAATCCCTCACTAGCTCCTTCAAAGCATCATCTGCTTGTAATGTGAAATGTTGAGTGATATCTCTCCAAGCTAGGTTCTTGTCACGATCAGATACAAAACTAACATTAGGAGCGGATATCTTCTGCTTCCATTCATGAGCACTAACTGGGATCCTATCCCTTACAATGAACCCACATTGATTGACATATGTCTGAGCATGTGGTCCCAATGGTTTGCCGATGTCGGTGTCGAATTCTAATATTATGAAACGGCCCTCTAATGGCTTTTTTGGCCCTCGGACTTTCCTACTCTTGCCGGTGGTTGATGTAGATCCAGAGACCGGCTACATGAGTAGAAACACAACGATTAACAACAAATATACGTACGCATGCATCTATAAGAGATGATAGATAATCGAATATACCTCGCCAGTATTTTCTTGCGCGACAATTTGTTGATCTTCAACCACCGGGATATTCAGGATATCCTCATAATCAGCAAAGTACTGACTCGTGTCATCTACATCCGCATTGGTGCCGGCGTTGATAATATCCGCCATTATGTCATCATTCAAGTTATCATCTGGAGCAGCCATTTGTATCTTCAAGATAACACATAGATAGAATTACTATGGCACATAACATAAGTACATGTGATAACACATATAGAATTACTAAATCCAATTAAATATAATAACACATAATATTTCATAAGGATAAACAATAATAAGGTATAGGCTTTGGAATCGAATAAAAAACACTTTCGATCCAAAAACATGGAAATAAGTACATGTATATATACACATAGAATGATACAATTTTTTCTCTCTCTCTCAACACATAGAATAAGTGCATATGTATATATCTCTAGATATGCATGTGATAACACGTAGAATGTCTCTCTAGATACAATTTTCTCTCTCTCTCAACACATGGAAATAATTAAGTACATGTATATATACACATAGAAATAATTAAGTACATATATATGTATACATATAGAATCTCTAGATAGAATTAATTACTAAATCTAATTAAACCTAACATATATACATAGATAGAATTACTAAATCAAAATTAAATCTAACACATATATAGAGAGAGATAGAATAATAATTACTAAATATATCAAAAACTATAATAAAAAACTATCTAAAAAAACTATCTAAATAAAGTACTAATTAAATTTTAATACATTTAAATCTAATTAACATATATCAAAAACTATCTAAAAAACTAAGAATAAACTACTAATTAAATTTTAATACATTTTAATCTAACATATATATCAAACACTACCTAAAAAAACTATCTAAAAAAACTATCTAAAAAAGTATCTAAAAAATATGGCCGAGCGCTATAGCTAGCAATAGGCTAGGGGCGGATGGCCATGGCGGTCGAGCGTGCTGGCCGGCCACGGGGCCAAGCTGAGCCGCGCGAGGACGACGTACGGCGGAGACGATCTCGACGGCCACCGGGCGGGGCTCAACTTCGAGGCCAGGCGGGGGTAGACGACGACGGCGGCATGGTAGAACTCGATGTGGCCGGGCGCGACAGAGACGACGAGATCGACGTTGTAGATCGAAAAGTAGAAGATGAACAGAGGAACCGTTCGATATATATAGGCCGGGACCCTTTAGTCCCGGCTGGTAACACCAACCGGGACTAAAGATCCTTTAGTCCCGGCTGGTAAGCCGAATCGGGACTAAAGGTCCAACCCTTTAGTCCCGGCTTGGCTTACTAGCCGGGACTAAAGGCCTGGAATTTTTGCAGCCCGCCAAAGTGTTGTTTTTTCATTTGACCAAATTTGACTTGGTCAAACTTGCTCAAATGAGACACTAAATGACCTCAAATGAAAAAACTCTGAATACCAAGTTTGATCATCTCAGCAAGATCTACAATTGTTACATAGCTCATTTTCCCATTTGAGAAAGTTTTATCAAACACTAGTCACAAATTCTTGAATCTCATATAGACTTTCTAAAACTATGTCACACACTTGTGAAATTTGAACTACATTTTGTTCAAACTTTCTCAAATGAAAAAATGGCCTATATAAGGATTGTATATCTTGATGAGCTGAACAAACTTGGTATTCAAAACTTTTCAATTTGAGACAATCTAGGGTTCCGAAAACTAGTTTGTAGGCGTCGAAATTTAAAAATCACAAATTTGAACCATCCAAACTATCTCAAATGGAAAGTTGACCAAAACAACAATTGTAGATCTTGATGATTTTAACAAACTTGGTATTCAAAACTTTTCAATTTGAAGTCATTTAGAATTCATAATACTAGAGTCAAAGTGTTGTTTTTTCATTTGACCAAATTTGACTTGGTCAAACTTGCTCAAATGAGACACTAAATGACCTCAGATGAAAAATCTCTGAATACCAAGTTTGATCATCTCAGCAAGATCTACAATTGTTACATAGCTCATTTTCCCATTTGAGAAAGTTTTATCAAACACTAGTCATAAATTCTTGAATCTCATATAGACTTTCTAAAACTATGTCACAACAGTGCATCGTTGTATCATGCGGGCACAACAGTGAATTTCTTCTTGATGTATGACCCTTGGTTATGATCTTGTCGTAACCATGGAGTGTCTTAATCATTTAACATGATGCTTGGATCTTTCTTCACTATGAAGGGTGGAATTCGGACATTTCTTTCATAATCTTCTGACATGTCTGACTAGTCTTCAATTCCCACTATATTTATTTTCCCAGAAAGAACTATGTGGCGCTTTGGCTCATTGATCATTGAGTTGATGTCTTCGTTTTTTCCTCTCTTTGATTTTGTAGACATGTCTTTCACATAGAACATCTGACTCACATCGGCAGCAAGGACGAATGGTTCGTCTTTGTACCTAATATTATTGAGGTCCACTGTTGTCATTCCATACTCTTTGTCGACTGTTACCCCTCCTCCGGTCAGGTTCACCCATTGGCACCAGAACAAAGGGACTTTAAAATTAGGTGCGTAGTCTAGTTCCCATATATCTTCTATGCGGCCACAATATGTTTGTATATTCCCATTTGGATCTGTGCCATCTATGCGAACACCACTATTTTGATTGGTGCTCCTTTTATCTTGGGCAACTGTGTAAAATGTATTCCTATTTATCTCGTACCCTTGGTACGTGAGGATATGCCATGATGGTTGCCTAGCCAACAAATACAGTTGCTCATCAATATTGTCATCGCCTTGACATTCTTTTCGCAACCAACCACTGAAACTTTCCATGTGCTGACGCCTAATCCAAGCTTCAGTCTTCCCTGGAAACTTAGATTGTAAGAACTCCTTATGTATCTCGATGTACGAATGCACCAATGATGAGTTCTAAAGAACTGTGTAGTGTGCTTTATTGAAATAATCGTCTTCCATGCCAATATATGTTTTCTTCCCTAAAGTTCCTTTACCACTGAGTCTCCCCTCGTGTCGTGATTCGGGAACGTCAATCAGGGCAAGGTCAGGAATAAAGTCAACACAGAACTCAATGACCTCCTCTATTCCATAGCCCTGGGCGATGCTTCCTTCAGGCTTAGAACGGACTTTCACATATTTCTTCAAGACTCCCATAAACCTCTCGAAGGGGAACATGTTATGTAAGAACACAGGTCCAAGAATACTAATCTCCTTCACCAAATGAACTAGGAGGTGTGTCATGATATTAAAGAAGGATGGAGGGAACACCAACTCAAAGCTGACAAGACATTGAACCACATCATTCTGTAGAGTAGCTAGTTCCACTGGATTGATTGCCTTCTGAGAAATTGCATTGAGGAATGCACATAGCTTCACGGTGGCTAGACGTACATGTGGAGGTAGAATTCCTCTTAAAGCAACTGGAAGCAATTGCGTCATAAGCATGTGGCAGTCGTGGGACTTTAAGTTTAGGAATTTCTTCTCTGGCACATTTATTATACCCTTTATATTGGAGGAGAATCCCGATGGGACCTTGATGCTGCTTAGACATTCGACATGTTGTCCCTCTCTTCTTTGCTAAGCGTGTAGCTAGCAGGACTTAAGTAATGACGTCCATCATCTGTCTTCTCTGGATGAAGGTTGTCTCGTTCTTTCATGCCCTGCAAGTCCTGGCGTGCTTCAAGTGAATCCTTTGGCTTCCCGTACACACCCATGAATCCTAACAGGTTCACACAAATATTCTTTGTCAGGCGCACTTGCCAATATGGACTTCTTCTTCCACATGGGTGCGTGTCCCTTAGCATCTTTGGGAACAAATTCACTGCCTTGTCCCTTTCCAAATACTACTTTCACATCCTTGACCATTGCGAGTACATCTTCCCCGGTTAGGTTATGAGGCTTCTTCCGGTGGTCTGGCTTACCTTTAAAATGCTTACCTTTCTTTCTTACTTGGTGATTCAAAGGAAGGAATCGACGATGGCCAAGGTACACGACCTTTCGACATCTTTTCAAATATATACTGTCAAGGTCATCAAAACAATGTGTGCATGCATTATATCCTTTGTTTGTCTAACCTGAAAGATTACTTAAAGCAGGCCAATCATTGATTATTACGAACAACATTGCTCGTAGGTCAAAGTGTTCTTGTTTGTACTCATCCCAGACACGTACACCTGGTTTGTTCTATAAAACTAGAAGTTCTTCAACTAATGGCTTCAGATAGACATCAATGTCGTTGCTAGGTTGCCTCAGACCTTGGATGAGGATTGGCATCATAATGAACTTCCGCTTCATGCATAACTATGGAGGAAGGTTGTAGATACATAGAGTAACTGGCCAAGTGCTATGACTAGTGCTCTGCTCCCCAAAAGGATTCATACCATCTGTACTTAAGGCGAACCTTAAGTTTCTAGCCTCATTTGCAAACTCTGGAAATTCCCTGTCTATCGCTCACCACTGGGACCTATCAGCTGGGTGTCTCAGCATATTGTCTACCTTATGGTCTTCTTTATGCCACCGCAACAACTTTGCATGGTCTTTATTTCTGAACAAACGTTTTAAGCGTGGTATTATAGGAGCATACCACATAACCTTAGCAGGGATTTTCTTTCTAGGACGTTGTTCACCCTCGACGTCACCAGGATCATCGCGCCTGATCTTATACCGCGCTGCTTTACATACCAGGCATTCATCCAAATTCTCGTATTCATTGCCATGGTAGAGGATGCAGTCATTAGGACATGCATGTATCTTTTGGATTTTTAATCCCAAAGGGCAGACAACCTTTTTTGCTTCGTACGTAGTGGTGGGCAATTCATTTGGCTTCGGAAGCATCTTCTTTATGAGGTTCAATAAATTCCCAAATGCCTTGTCGGATACACCATTCTTTGCCTTCCACTGTAGCAATTCCAGTGTTGTACCCAGCTTTTTTTGCCCCTCTTCGGCCGTCGGGTATAGCAACTTCCTATGATCCTCAAGCATGCACTCGAACTTAACTTTCTCTTTTTCACTTTCGCATTCTTGTTGTGCATCACGAATGGCATCGCCAAGAGCATCACCGAGATCATCTTCTGCCGCTACCTCTTCTTCATCTCCCCCCATTGTAGTATCATCAAAGGCACCATACTGAGCAATAATGTTATCAATGTCTAAATCTTCTCCATCACCTTCTTCCATCATGACCCCGCTTTCTCCATGCTTAGTCCAACATATATAGTTTGACATGAAACCTGACTTAAGCAAATGTGAATGAAGACTCATTGAGCTTGAATATTCCTTTAAATTCTTACATATGGCACATGGACAGCACATGAAACCATTCCGCTTATTTGCCTCGGCCACACCTAAGAAATAGTGCACGCCCTCAATAAAGTCTTGGGAGCGGCGATCGGCATTGTACATCCAATGGCGTGACATAATCTGCATTACACGACAAATTATGAAAATCTTAAACATAATTAAGTATTTTATTACACAACATAGATGACACACATGGTTGATTAATTAACTAAGCCTGGCTACAACGTAAGCAATCCCAACTATCACTAAACAAACTAAAACTACAATGCACTTCAGTAACATAATTATTTCGTGACCGTACACAACTAAAACAGACAAATCATTCTTCTGTTGAATATCAATAAGCTTCTCCTGCTGGCTCACTACCTCATCATCAGCAGCCGCTACCTCAAGCGCACCCGAATTCTGCACGTATGTAGCATAATCTTCCTCCCAGTACCAACCATCGCATCCATTGCCCTCCCACTGAAATTAAAGCCAAAAAATATTTACTCAAAAATATTCAAGAAAAGCCGGTCAATTAGCCATAATAATCAAATGCGTAAGAAACTCACATCGCGATCCGGGCACTTGTAGAAAACACGACCCTTGTTGGGTCCCTGTCTCTTGACTCGGTACTCCATCACAATCTTCTGCTTACACTTGCCGCAGATAATGAGAGGGAGTTCTGGCCTTAGTTGTTTCGCAACCGAACGAGAGGCCGAGGATCCGATACCAGTTGTCATCTACTTTCTATACTTATTTTTGTAAACTAGTGTAAATTTCACATTTTCTAAAATAATATATTTAAACAAAACTAAAATTATTTATTTATCTAACTAAACCATGAAATATGTACTATGTATAATAGTAAAATACCAAACTATCAAGTGATTTTACTATTGTAAATCATCATGTGATTTTGAGCTAAAAATGACATAGAAATCACATAGCTCAAAAACATGTTTCAATAAATAACCATCCGTACTAGTTGACCTTGCTTATGTGATCATCTCGACGAGCATTTCTCCACCGGACGGCACCGTACTTGGCCAAGGAAGAGCTCCGATTCTACGAGGAAGGCAACATGGTCTTCCACGACCGTTGCCGCTCTCCCTCATAGAATCAAAGCTCCTCCTTGACGTCCGTTACCGCTCGGCAGAGAATATGCTCGCCGAAATGAACACGGTCCGCAAGTTCAACTAATACTGATTTTCTATAATTTTCTAACTATTTTCTAAGTTTTTCATTTCATGAAAAATTTAATTCTAAAAAATAAAAGGCATGATTTCTAAGTATTTCATTTCATGGAAAAAATAATTCTAAGTGACCTGCTCGATATTGGTGAGCTCGCGGGCGTTTAGGTTGCCGAGGATAGTAACATTTGTAGATGACATTTGTAGGTCTGAAGTTATCAAATATCCATCAAATTATAGCTCAAAAACATATTTCAATAAATAATCATCCGTACTAGTTGACCTTGCTTACGTGATCATCTCGGCGAGCATTTGGCACCGTACTTGGCCAAGGAAGAGCTCCGATTCTACAAGAAAGGGAACACAGTCTTCTACGACCGTTGCCGCTCTCCCTCGTAGAATCAAAGCTCCTCTTTGACGTCCGTTACCGCTCGGCAGAGAACATGCTCGCCGAGCTGAACACGGTCCGCAAGTTCAACTAGTACGGATTTTCTACAATTTTCTAACAATTTTCTAAGTTTTTCATTTTATGAAAAAAATTAATTCTAAGATCACGTAAGCCGCCGGGGATAAGGATGGCGCGTGCTCCAGCGAGGACGAGCGAGGCGTGATTTTGATGAACTAATTTAACTTTTGTTTATCCAAACATATATGCAAATCATCATGTGATTTTGAGCTAAAAATGACATATAAAATCATAATAAAGTCCAACATATAAAGTTACATATGCATCTACATCGCAAAATGAGATAAGCTACTGATAAAACATAAGAGGATTAAGTTTGTTACCTCCAAAATCGAAGAGCAACACCAATGGAGGGGGAGAGAGCAAGAACAACAGCAAGCTGAAGAATAGAGGCAGTGAGTTTGAATGGAATGGCTCGGGCTCGGGGAGGAAGAAATAAGCTGGTGTATAGGCCAGGATAATTAGTCCCGGTTAGGGGGCCAAACCGGGACTAAAGATTAATATTTATTCCTGGGGCATCACCCAAATCGGGATTAAAAGCTTTAGTCCCGGCTGGTATTACCAACCGGGACTAAAGGTAAACCTTTAGTCCCGATTGGTAATACAAGCCGGGACTAAAGATCCCTTCCCCGCGGACGACCGTTGGACAGGGACCTTTAGTCCCGGTTGGTATTACCAACCGGGACTAAAGGGTCCTTCAGTCCCGGGGGCAAAAAATGCAGAGGCTAATGTCAAATTGGGACATCGTTCTAAAGTCTGTTCTCTAGTAGTGGGTCTATACTGTTTGAAATTATTAGCACCTTTAACTTTGGGGGGATCAGAGTCAAAATGCCATAATTGAGTCTAAAAAGATCTAAATGACCAGTCCTCAAGTCTTGGAGCATTTCCAGCAAAATATTCTTAATTTGATTCGAGAAAACCTTGAAGAAGAATGAAGAAAACCCATCTGGGATAGGCATAGGGGAGTCAACCGTATCTGGGTTTTGTCGTGTCATTATGTGTTCATTTTCCATGCGAAATAATGACTTAATGAGCTAGCACAACAATCCCCTAGAGAGCAAAGGTCGGTGAGCATATCATGGAACATCTGGACCGGGGATATCCTGGAATATCTGGGCCGGGGATCGACGCATGACTGACGCTCGCTGTTTGTGGACGCAAAGACACGCGATCATTTATATTTATTTGTTATATATAATATACGTATATAAACTCGTATACCCTTGTTTAATATTGTTAGTTATTTGATATAATCCATCCTTACTAGCATGAACACATTGTCAACGGAATGAATAAATGAAAGCGAACAGAAGATATTCCAACGATCCACGAAGAAAAGCACACGGCAAGGTACAGGAAGGGACTGTTTCCAGCCCAGATCGTCCAGCGGCGGCATTGCTGACATGGACATTATATACCCCATGCCACAATGAAGAATGAACACTGACATTTGAATTCGTGAATTTGCTTTTCCCTCTACATGAGGTCAGTTTTTTTTTAACTAAAGAAAGTATACCTCCGATGAAGTCGGACACTAACTAGAGATGCCATTTTGACTTTTTGTACACATCGATTACTATACTAAAAAATTGCAACACTAGCCAAAACACATGCATACATCTTTTTTCCGTTTGCCACTAGGCACACAAACATCTAATTTCTATTATCCTGATTTTTTTTTCATGAAACACGAGAGTCATTGCCCCTACTAGAGAAAAACAGAGAGTCACAAATTATAAAGCGTGGAACTCGTCGGTTTTGAAAATTTCCTGAGAGGCCCCCGCGTCATCTCACACAGGCGGCTCGGGGGGGGGGGGGGGGGGGGGGGGGGGGGGGCAAAATGGGCAGAGACAAGCCAGATCCGTAGCCTCTAGGTTCGGATCTGCCGACCTCCACTCTGGATGTGCCGCACCTGGGCAGCGTGCCACCAGGCAGGGCCCCTCCACGGCATGCATGAGGTAGGAGGGGGTGAGGCCCAGGTTCCTGCTTGGGGTGCCCGGCGACGACGAGGCCTTGCAGTCACTCGACGGCCTTGTCGCCTCCCCTCCTACGTCTTCCTGTACCTCCCCAACGCGGTGTCCACGGCATGCCTCGACGCCACCCAACAGCGGTCACTCGATGGCCTTGTCATCAGCAGGATCGGCTGCTGCTCCAGGCTGCCCACCACTCTGACCCACTGTGCTAGGTGCGTCGTAGTCGCCGCCCACCACTTAGACCCACAGGGTCCGGGTCGGCCCACACGATAGCGTCGTGTGTGATGGCCCATAGGTTCACCACCATCGTGGTGCCGGCCGGGCCAACCATGTCATTGGAGAGGGGCGCGTCGGCTATGGTGAGGCGTGCCCAACTCAATAGCTGGCCATGCGGATGGGCGCGCAATGTTTCCGTCACAACCACCTATAGATCGACATGTGCGCCATGCCAGCGTCGGTGGGGCATCTGTTGCCGCCAAACAGCCACATCCGCCTCGCCCTTGCCCCTGGCCGCATGCAAATAGACTTCGGCGTCCCCTGCTCTTCTCGAACGGTCCCGATAGCTAGGGGGCTAATTTACCTCATCGAGGAAGTTTAAGCTCCGCATGGGGCAAGTCATGTGGGCATGTTGTCGTGCCTAGGCTCACCGACTTGGTTCTGAGATGGCAGAGGTAGACTATAGTTCATTAATGGATTGGGGAGCTTAGGCAAAAGCCGTGCATGACCTGGTTGTGTGATCGACGGTGATACCCTTGAGCATAGTTTACCTCCTTGGAGGCATCGATGTAGCCTCCCTACCCTATAGCTGTAGCATTGTCCCTCTCCTCCTTGTGAAAACCTTTCTCTAGAATCTAGAGCCGGTGGTGGTGGCGTCAACGACATCGCGTCCTTCTTGGGGGGCGCCATCGTGGAGGGGCTAACTCAGACCTACCACAACTTTCTTTCCTACTGGGCTCGCTTTGCACTCCCTATACCGTGGCACAAGCTGCTTGCTAGATGGTGTCTACTTCTGGTGTTCTTGCTCTGATGTCCTTCAAGTTCCTTGATTGCATTTTCTCACCATATGCCAGGTTAGCGGGACCATGATCCCCACTCTTGGATCTCCTTGTTCTCTGGTCATCGGTCCTCCAACCCTAGAGGCTTCCTCCCATTTAGGGGTGTAGGTGGAAGGTGATTGCTCCCTGATGAACTATATAAAAGATGTACTTCATGATTATCATCCGTCAATCTTGAGTTAGTGCCTTTATAGTTGCTTGTGCAATGGAGCTAATCAGAGTTTGTCTATTTGAGGTGCCATATTCGGCAATCTTTGACATGCCTTTGTAGTGGGAGTTGTACTTTTTCTTAGTTTCTCCCTTGTGATTGTTGGCGTTTTTCCCTTTGTATGTGTTGTGTTGGTGTTGGTGTTGGTGTTGGTGTTGGTTGTCATCCTCTCCCCTCTCTCTTTGCACCCTGTTGGACCCTTCTAGGGTCACCCTTGTTGTCGCACCCAATTTTGCATAGCAAAACCAAGTACTCATATATGTGTGCCCAGGATGTTCAAACACACACATATATCACAAATTGCAATAGTATCAAAGTAAAGTACTTATTAGATCGCATATCTCATCATAAAGTTAATACAAAGTTTGCTCAATGGCAATATTATTATAATCACAGTGGAAAAACTAGCCCAAACTGCCACAGGGACTCCAACTGGTGAATGTCTCCCTAGAAGTCCTGGACATCCTCCGGGAACTCTTCATATCCATTATCTGTTACCCATCCGGGATTTTCATTGGATGTAAAGCAAGTGTAAGCTCACCATGCTTAGCAAGTATATCAAAGGGATCTATGAGTCTAAAAAGGCTTGACACTGTTTGACTGCGGTTCGCAATTTTAGTTGATCAAGTTTTAGCATCCTGTATCACTACTTTAGTGAACAATCCCAATTCCCAAGTGATATTAAAGTATAGTCAAGTTTATCTCAATTCCCAGCCATCCACCATCCACAGTAACCACTAATCTTGAAGGATCCAGACCACTCGTATCCGTGAGCATGGCTATTATAACAGGTTAAATATTTCTGCAGAAATTGTACATCTTTACCCACCGAGCCATGATTCCCAATGCCGGGGTTCGCGAGACCCACTACACCTCTTCCCAGGAAGTGTGGCAGGGTTTCACTATGAAACCCTTAGCTAGTTGCACTAACAAGTCGTAGCTACAAAGGAGTGGCACACGTGGGCATTGCAGCATGGTACACACCCTAGCAGAAAAAAGGAAAGATACCCTCTTACCCTTACTGGAGCTACAGATGAGCTAGTACAATCTAGTTAACAGGTTAAAGTCAGAGCCATTTGACACTTGGGGTTGTACGGAACCTCCTGGGTTGCCTCTTCAGGATTAAGTCCTTATGGAGAGGCACTAGAGTACTCAACCCCGTACTCTAGGCCCCTATCTGTTACTACAAAGCTTCACTTTATCACATTGCAAATAGCCTTTAGTCATGTTTAACAATTATTTTATGTTAAGCACTGCAGCATCTATCCAAAATGCCTACCCAAAAACCCCAAGTATCAAGGATATGTGGTACAAGTAATCATCTAGGTAAAGTCCTTAAAGGTATTTCCAATTAAACACATGCATGAATATGAATGGTAATAGTTCATAGGTAACAAGGGGCCTTTGGTACACTTGCCTTCCTCAAAGTTGTCCTAGAAGTACTACTGATCCTACTGTGGGTCCTCTGTCACCTCAAATGGCTCACCCTCTAATCATGTTCCAATCACCAATCAAGCATCATTCCAATAATTACATGCATACAAGATAGACTTCTATTAGAACAGTATACCAAATAGTAAAAACATAAGTTGAAAAGCTTGTAAATCTATTCTACATATTGCTACGAACACGTGAGCGAAAGAATCACTCAAATAGGACTTAAAACGCGAAAGTTATGCATGAAATAAGATGTAATGGCATTTCTGTAAATAAATTGAACCTATTTTTGAATTAAAACAATTAAAAATATGAATATTCATGGTTATAGGACTGCGGGTACTAATTCTGGAAAATACAGGGTCTAAAGTGAATAAAAATAGGACTGAAAAACAATTCTTTTGAACTAATCTGGACTGCGGGTTGAATTTATGAAAACAGAAGGGTTTTTCGGCAAAAGGGGCGCGGCTTGACTGCGGGTTTGACCCAGCTGTTGATTGGGTGGACACGTGGCGTGCTACGGTTGGTGCGGTGCACCACGCGGTGTGGGCCAGCGCTGACGTGGCACCATGGACTGGGTGCATGGGTCCACGGTGGACCGGTCATGTACCGAAGCGGTACGGGCTAATCACGGCCGCCCGTCCAGATCTAACGGCGCTAGTAGCACGGGCATATCTCCGTCGCTGTACAGGGGTGCCAGCGAGCTCGCCATGGCCACCGACGAGGCTACCACGGCGGCGAACCCCGGTACGGTGGTTCCGGCCATCCCGAGACAAAACAAAAGCACCTAAACGATCTACGGAATCCCGCAAACTCATTGAGATGCAAATCGAGGGCGGAAACACGCTGGTGGCCCGGTTCCACAGCGGTGCCATGGCCGGCGTCAACTGGAGGTCGCTGGTATGGTGCTCTAGTGCGCAAAAAGTTGAAGGATGGGCACGGGAAGGATCGGGAGCTCATCGCGAGTCCATAGGAAGCAAGCTCGGCGTTCGGGACGGCTCCGGAAGCGAGGTCGACGACGGCGGTGGCGACTGGAAAGATGACGACAGTGCGGGTTAGGTGAGAACCGGACATTGGTGACCAAAATGGCAAAATTGGCGTTACCTACGGCTATGGAAGGTCTCAGCAGAGCTCGTTGAGTCATCGGCGTTGAGTTCCGAGGCGCGGGTTAAGATGAATTGCGGCGGCGGTGTCTAGAGGGCGAGAGCAGAGGATGGGAGAGGGAGAAGGGGTCGGTGCGGAGTCTTGTAGGCTGGGCAGTGCATAGGGAAAAGGAAGGGGAGCGAGGATATTAGGCGGGATTGGCTGCCTACCATATGTGGGCGACGGCAGTGGCTTTCCATGCCGGCAGCGCCAACGGCGACCGAAGAAGAAAGGAAAGTGCTGGGGTAGAGAAGAAAGGAAAGGAATGGAAGGGCGCTGACTTGCGGGGCCAGTGCGCAGTGAGAGAAAAAGAGAGAGGGCGAGCGGGTGCATGCGGGCGATGAAGGCCGAGCGAAGCAGACTGAACTGGGCCGCGTGCGGTGCATGCGCGAAGCAGGCCGGTGTGGTAGGCCATGCGGGAGAAAAGAGAAGGGAGGAAGGGGAGGCGCGGCTGGGCCGCCAGCGGGCCAGCACGAGAAGGGGGAGAAAGAGAAAAGGCTGGGCCTGATTCAGTTGGGCTAAAAATGGAAGAAAGATAAATTTTTCAAAAACAAATCCTTTTCCAAATCTATTTTTTTCATTTCTAAGCCAAATTCAAATAGAATTTGAATTCAACTTCAAATCATCTAGCCCTACACTCAACCAAAAACAATATGCTTTGGCATGAATGCAACAAACATGTTTCTAAACCTTATAGTTTATTTTTATTTATCCAATATTTATTATTTGGCCTATGTTAAAAATACCTAGAAAATTTAATGAAGGCTAAGAATTAATTGCTAATTTGTAGTAAAATTTTTGGGTGTTACAAACCTACCCCCCTTAAGATGAATCTCATCCTCGAGATTCGGATGGTTCAAAGAGATTGGGATAGTCAGTTCTCAGATCTTCCTCTCTTTCCCAAGTTGCCTCATCCATAGAGTGTCTGTTCCACTGAACCTTGCACATTCTTATTATCTTGCTCATTGTGATTCTCTCCGCTGTTTCCAAGATTCTCACTGGATATTCTTTGTATGATAGATCCTCTTGGATATCCAGTTCTTCCAAAGGTAGTTGTTCCTCAGGTACTCTCAAACATTTCTTAAGTTGCAACACATGGAAGACATCATGAACACCTGAGAGCTGCTCCATTAATTCTAGCTGGTAAGCAACTTCTCCTCTCCTGTTGATGATCTTGAATGGTCCCACATACCTGGGTGACAACTTTCCCTTGGTATGAAATCTCTTAACTCCCTTAATAGGTGATACTTTGAGATAAACAAAGTCACTGATTTCAAACTCCAAATCTCTTCTCGTGTCCGCATAGCTTTTCTATCGAGACTGTGCAACCTTCAAGTTTTGCCTTATTGTTTGTACTTGTCTTTCTGCCAGTTGCAAAACATCTGGTCCAAAGACTTGACTTTCTCCCGTTTGATTCCAAAACAATGGGGTTCTGCACTTTCTGCCATACAATACCTCAAACGGTGCCATCTTAAGATTCTTTTGGTAGCTATTATTATAGGAGAATTCAGCATAAGGTAAACTCTTATCCCAACTTGTCCCATACTACAGAGCACAAGCCCTTAGCATATCCTCTAAGATCTAATTTGTTCTCTTGGTCTGTCCATCTGTCTGAGGATGGTAAGCTGAGCTAAAGTTCAACTTTGTATCCATGGGCTCATGCAATTTCTACCAAAAATGGGATGTGAACTGTGTACCCCTATCTGAAACAATCTTCTTTGGTACTCCATGTAAACATACAATCCTTTCCATGTATAACTCTGCCAACTTTGCACCCGAATAAGTTATCTTGACTAGAATGAAATGTGCCACTTTTGTCAGACGGTCTACAATTACCCAGATGGAGTCAAATCCTCTCTGTGTATGGGGTAATCCAACTATAAAGTCCATTCCAACTTCTTTTCATTTCCACTCAGGTATCTTCATAGGCTATAGCAAACCTGCTAGCCTTTGATGTTCTACCTTTACTCTTTGGCACGTGTCACATATGGCCACATGTTCAGCTACATCTCTCTTTAATCCATACCACCAGTATCTCTCTTTAAGATCAAGATACATTTTAGTCCTCCCTGGGTGTATGGAATAGGCTGAGTCATGAGCTTCCCTCAAAATAGACTCCCTAATAGATTTCACTTCTAGCACACAAATCCTTTTGCCAAACCATACAGTCCCTTGATCATCCATATGGAATCCTGGGGCTTTACCAATCACTATACATTTCGCAATATCCTTGATCCTCTCATCATTCAGCTATCCCTTACGAATCTCTTGTTCCAGAGTAGGTTCTACCTCTAACTCCATGGTGTTAGCCACAATACCCAAATTTAGGTATTTGAACTCCTCACACAACTCTTTAGGTAGTTGAATTGTATAGGCCATGTTCACATAACTCCTCCTACTCAAGGCGTCTGCTACAACATTAGCCTTTCCCGGGTGATAGTGTATGTCCAGATCATAATCCTTGATTAACTCTAGCCATCTGCGCTGCCTCAGATTTAGATTTGATTGTGTGAATATGTACTTCAAACTCTTATGGTCTGTATAAATCTCACACTTATGACCAATTAGGTAATGCCTCTAGATCTTGAGAGCATGTACCACGACTGCTAACTCCAGATCATGAGTCGGATAATTTAACTCATGTTTTCTCAGCTGTCTGGATGCATAGACAACAACTCTGCCTTGTTGCATAAGAACGCCGCCTAGACCTTGCCGTGAGGCATCACAATAGATAGAGAAGCTTTTGGTGAGATCAGGTAAGATGAGCACTAGGGTAGAAGTCATTCTCTTCTTCAACTCTTCAAAACTGTCTTGACATTGCTTAGTCCATACAAATTTAGCATTCTTTTCTAACAAAGTAGTCATGGGCTTGGCTAATTTAGGGAATCCCTCGATGAATCTCCTATAGTACCCAGCCATACCTAGAAAACTTTGAATCTCACTAACATCCTTAGGTGGCTTCCAACTCAACACATCTCTAACCTTCTTGGGATCTACTGCTACTCCTCCATTAGAGATTATGTGACCAAAGAAAGATACTTCTTTTAGCTAGAACTCACACTTGCTAAACTTGGCATAAAGCTGATGTTCTCTAAGCTTCTGCAACACCAACCTCAAATGTTCTTCTTCATTCTTAGAGTACACTAATATGTCATCAATGAACACAACGACAAACTTGTCAAGGTACTCCATGAACACTTTGTTCATTAGATACATGAAGTAAGCAGGTGCATTTGTCAGACCAAAGGACATGACTGTGAACTCATACAGTCCATATCGGGTCACAAAAGCAGTTTTGGGGATGTCAGTACGTCTTATCCTCAACTAATGGTATCCAGATCGAAGGTCGATCTTGGAAAACACACAAGCCCCTTTCAACTAGTCAAACAGGTCATCGATTCTAGGCAGTGGGTACTTGTTCTTAAATGTGACCTCATTAAGTGACCTGTAATCTATGCACATTCTCTGTGTACCGTCTTTCTTCTCTACAAACAGTACTGGTGCACCCCAAGGTGAAGAACTAGGTTGAACATAACCCTTATCTAACAATTCCCTTAATTGTTTCTTAAGTTCTGCTAATTCATTCGCTCCCATTCTATAGGGTCTCTTAGCTATGGGTGCAGTTCCAGATAAAAGTTCAATTATAAACTCGATGTCTTGTTCAGGTGGCATACCTAGCAATTCCTCAGGGAAGACATCTGGGTACTCGTTTACTATCCTTATATCTTATAAGGTTGTGCCCTCCAACTGATTAACCCGATAGATTTCTGTAGCTGACTGTGTTGCCACATACTCAATTTTCTCTCCGGATGGAGTGGTAAGATTCACGGAGCTATTGCCACAATTAATAACTACCTTCTGCAATCTTAACCAATCCATACCCAAAATGACATCAATACTAGATGAGTTTATGACTACAAGGTTTGCCTAAAATTCTATCCCCCTTATGCTGAGACTAACAGCTCAGCATATCCACTTTGCTTTCATTACTCCTCTAGGTGAGCTTACTAACATGTGTTTCTTCATAACACTCACTGGAATACCATGCTTCTTTATAAATGTATATGCTATGAAGGAATGCGAAGCACCAGAATCAAAAAGTACTGTAGCTAAGTTTGAGTTGACCGAAAACGTACCGATCACCACATCTGGTGCCTCCTGAGCTGTTTCAGTAGTCACATGGTTCACCTTCCCCCGAACATAATTCTGTTGCATGTTAGCCGTCCTCTTGGGGCATCTATTGGAGTAATGTCCTGGCTCTCCATAATTGAAACATTTATTATCATTAACTGCATTTGGCGCTTTTGGTGCACCATTCTTCTGTGGAGCATTGGGGGCAATGTTTCTCATAGGTACATTATTGGACTGCTGCTGCTGCTGTGCATGCTAGGGTTGCTGGTTGCGGTTGAGACCTAACTGGCCTTGATAGCACTGCTGAGGTTGAGCTTGTTGAGGGTTGGCACGGAAGCGAGAGTTGCTCCCGGATTATTGTCCTTGAAACTTCCTCTTTTTGTCCTCCATCTGGCGGCGCTTGTTCTCGATCACTAAAGCCTTATCCACCAGCTGCTGGAAGTTAGCAAAAGTATGAGACAACAACTAGTACTGGAGACCATCATTTAGGCCCTCCATAAACAACTCCTGCCTCTTCTCGTCCTCATCTACCTCAGTTGGTGCATACCGTGACAATTGTATGAACTTGTCACGATATTCAGCAACAGTCATGCTCCCCTGCTTGAGAGCCAAGAACTCCTTCTTTAGCTTCATTAGTCCCGCAGGCACGTGGTGAGAGCGGAAGGCACTACGGAACTTAGCCCAAGTGATGGGATTAGCTTCGGTACGGCCGAAGCGGAATGAGTCCCACCAATCTAGTGTAGCTCCTTGCAACTGTCCAGAAGCATATAGAACCTTCTCCTTGTCATCACACTGGGCAATCTCCAGTTGCCTCTCAATGGCACATAGCCAGTCGTCAGCTTGTAGTGGGTCGGTAGAGTGCTTGAATACAGGTGGGTGTCCTTTTAGGAACTCTCCCCTCTTATCTCTGACATGAGGGGGTGCATTCCCATGCCCTTGCCCCATGTTCTGCATATTCTAGGCCATCTGCTGAAGCAACTATGTCTGCATCATCATCAGCTACTCCATGGTGACTGGAGGGGGTGGTGGCAAGTCCTCGCCTCCCTAGTTGTTCCTCCTAGTGTTCACCATCTGTAGGTGCATCATATAAGTCTCACATGTCCAAGCATATAACTCTTAAAATATAATGGTGTAACAAGAGTAGGTGTCACAAGATCAAGACAAGAGATATATGTAGGGTATACAAGAAGATATTTGTTCTGAACTTTTCCGACGAGTTGGACAACAGCAGTGTAGTAAAATGAGCATATCTCACTCTTTGTTTATCATCTGATTGCGTATTTTACCTTTATGGAAATCTTATGAAATTCTCTAAAACTTTATTTAGAATACTTTTTCATATTCTGACGTTTACTTAGTCAAATACAGACGACAAGCAATACTGTTCTAGAATTCTGACAGCTAGAAACCTCAACTTGCAACAGCTGTATCTCACAATTTATAATAGGTATTGAGGTGATTCCAGAGCCAAAAGAAAGATGTTGAAGTCTACTTATCTCCATAAGATTTTCATGACCATTGGACATCTAGAATATGAGACATGAACTGATAAAGATAGACTGCTCAGAATGATACAGAATGGACAGCATTATAAAATGAAACCCAACTATTTATTCATAATATCCTTAAACCTTAACTTTAACTAAATGACCGTGGACATGCCCACAAGTCATCACAATCATATCAAAGATCCAAATCAAACATTGTTCATAATGATAAACATCCAACCATGCAAGTAACACTTGTTCAACCATTAAAAGAAAGGAACTAAACACTCTCTCGCGCATCTACGTGTGTTTATTACATATTTTTAAGACTCTCCTATGGGTACTGGTCGACGTTGGTGCTGGTGTTGGGGTCTCCAAACTCTCCTCTATTCTTTAGGGGCGACTAAGTAGGTACACCTAGCGCTTCCACATCTGGACCTCCTTGCTACTGCTTTAGTGTAGCGTTCTCACGGGCAAGCTACAAATATGCCTTCCCCATGACATCGAGCTCGTCTAGGGCCTGATCCAAGTCAGTGTTGGTCTCAGCCAAGCACAACAAGGTAGGCCTCAGCCTCAGGTTCGCCTCTCCAAGTGGTGCAGCAATGTTGCATGTAGACTGGCCGCTCCGACGGCGGGGAAGATATCAGTCATCCTCCCAGGCGATGTCGTCGAAGTGGCGGTCGTGGTTGACCACCAACGCTTGTCGAGCTGCGTCCCTGATGACGGCCGCACGTGTGAGCCATGCAGTGATGGCACGGTGGATGTAGCGCACCCGAGTCCCCTCTCGGATGTACACTTCTGTCTCCCAGAAGCTGGTGTAGTCGGGGTGGGTCTAATGCTTCATCCTGTACTGAACAGTGCCTCTGGGGTGGTAGTGATGTACAAGTGCGAGAAGCTTAGGGTGGTAGTAGGCATCACCCTCCAAGTTGTAGTGGATCTCCGTGGTCCACCCCTGAGCCAACAATGCATTGTGATCATCATCACTATCATCACCCCCATTTCCACCGTCTCCTCCATCATCACCACCATCACCACCATCTCCACCATCATCACCTCCATCAGAATTAGAATCATCAGAGTCATCTCCATCATCGGGGTCACCAGCTCCCTCCTGGCCACCCTGTCCATGCTCCTCCATAGGATCCTCCTCAGACTCCTCTATCTCAATGGGCTCCTCGAACATGGGCCCCTCTTCTGTTTCTTCATCCATTGGATCTTCCAGCACGTCCTCCAGAGGTTCCCCCATGGGCACCTCCATAGGCGGCTCCTCTTCCTGGTTCCTCAGAGCTTCCACCAGATGTGCCAGGACATGCTTGCCCATTGTGAACCTGGTCCTCCTGGTGGGCATCATGATGGTCCTCTTGCGTGGGGTCTGCTTGGTGCGGGCCATCTATAAGAATGAAAAGGTTGAGTATTAGAACAAAATAATTTTTGGCAATAGACAAAGGATAGAATATAAGCAAAAATTTTTATAGCAAATTAAATGTAGTAAAATAAAGATAATGTGATCCTAGAAATGTCCATTTCTAACTAGATTGATCGTCCTACAGTCCGTTATAGCTCTGATACCAATTTGTCGCACCCAATTTTGTATAGCAAACCCAAGTACTCATATATGTGCGCCCATGATGTCCAAACACACACATATATCACAAATTGCAATAGTATCAAAGTAAAGTACTTATTACATCGCATATCTCATCATAAAGTTAATACAAAGTTTGCTCAATGGCAATATTATTACAATCACAACAGAAAAACTAGCCCAAACTGCCACAGGGACTCCAACTGGTGAACGTCTCCCTAGAAGTCCTGGACATCCTCCGGGAACTCTTCATATCCATTATCTGTTACCCATCTGGGATTTTCATTGGATGTAAAGCAAGTGTAAGCTCACCATGCTTAGTAAGTATATCAAAGGGATCTATGAGGCTAAAAAGGCTTGACACTGTTTGACTGCGGTTCACAATTTTAGTTGATCAAGTTTTAGCATCCTGTATCACTACTTTAGTGAACAATCCCAATTCCCAAGTGATATTAAAGTATAGTCAAGTTTATCTCAATTCCCAGCCATCCACCATCCACAGTAACCACTAATCTTGAAGGATCCAGACCACTCGTATCCGTGAGCACGGCTGTTATAATAGGTTAAATATTTCTACAGAAATTGTACATCTTTACCCACCGAGCCATGATTCCCAATGCCGGGGTTTGCGAGACCCACTACACCTCTTCCCAGGAAGTGTGGCAGGGTTTCACTATGAAACCCTTAGCTAGTCGCACTAACAAGTCGTAGCTACAAAGGAGTGGCACACGTGGGCATCGCAGCATGGTACACACCCTAGCAGAAAAAAGGAAAGATACCCTCTTACCCTTACTGGAGCTACAGACGAGCTAGTACAATCTAGTTAACAGGTTAAAGTCAGAGCCATATGACACTTGGGGTCGTACGGAACCTCCTGGGTTGCCGCTTTAGGATTAAGTTCTTATGGAGAGGCACGAGAGTACTCAACCCCGTACTCTAGCCCCCTATCTATTACTACAAAGCTTCACTTTATCACATTGCAAATAGCCTTTAGTCATGTTTAACAATTATTTTATGTTAAGCGCTACAACATCTATCCAAAATGCCTACCCAAAAAGCCCAAGTATCAAGGATATGTGGTACAAGTAATCATCTAGGTAAAGTCCTTAAAGGTATTTCAAATTAAACACATGCATGAATATGAATGGTAATAGTTCATAGGTAACAAGGGGCCTTTGGTACACTTGCCTTCCTAAAAGTTGTCCTGGAAGTACTGCTGATCCTGCTGTGGGTCCTCTGTCACCTCAAATGGCTCACCCTCTAATCGTGTTCCAATCACCAATCAAGCATCATTTCAATCATTACATGCATACAAGATAGACTTCTATTAGAACAGTACACCAAACACTAAAAACATAAGTTGAAAAGCTTGTAAATCTATTCTACATATTGCTACGAACACGTGAGCGAAAGAATCACTCAAATCAGACTTAAAACGCGAAAGTTATGCATGAAATAAGATGTAATGGCATTTTTGTAAATAAACTGAACCTATTTTTGAATTAAAACAATTAAAAATATGAATATTCATGGTTATAGGACTGCAGGTACTAATTCTAGAAAATACAGGGTCTAAAGTGAATAAAAACAGGACTGAAAAACAATTCTTTTGAACTGATATGGACTGCGGGTTGAATTTACGAAAATAGAAGGGTTTTTCTGCAAAAGGGGCGCAGCTTGACTGCGAGTTTGACCCGGCTGTTGACTGGGCGGACACGTGGCGTGCTCTGGTTGGCGTGGTGCACCACGCGGCGTGGGCCAGCGTTGACGCGGCACCGTGGACTGGGTGCATGGGTCCACGGTGGACCGGTCATGTACCGAAGCGGTATGGGCTAATCACGGCCGCCCGTCCAGATCTAATGGCGCCAGTAGCACAGGCGTATCTCCGCCGCTGTACAGGGGTGCCTGCCATATGTGGGCAACGGCGGTGGCTTTCCATGCCGGCAGCGCCACCGGTGGTCGGAGAAGAAAGGAAAGTGCCGAGGCAGAGAAGAAAGGAAAGGAACGGAAGGGCGCTGACATGTGGGGCCAGTGCGCAGTGAGAGAAAAAGAGAGAGGGCGAGCGGGCGCATGTGGGCGATGAAGGCTGAGCAGAGCAGACCGAACTGGGCCACGTGCGGTACGTGCACGAAGCGGGAAGCGCGCGGAGCGGGCCGGTGCGGCAGGCCGTGCGGGAGAAAAGAGAAGGGAGGAAGGGGAGGCGCGGCTGGGCCAACTGTAGGCTAGCGCGGGAAGGGGGAGAAAGAGAAAAGGCCGGGCCTGATTTAGTTGGGCTGAAAATGGAAGAAAGATAAATTTTTTAAAAACAAATCCTTTTCCAAATCTATTTTTTCATTTCTAAGCCAAATTCCAATAGAATTTGAATTCAACTTCAAATCATCTAGCCCTACACTCGACCAAAAACAATATGCTTCGGCATGAATGCAACAAACATGTTTCTAAACCTTATAGTTTATTTTTATTTATCCAATATTTATTATTTGGCCTAAGTTAAAAATACCTAGAAAATTTAATGAAGGCTAAGAATTAATTGCTAATTTGTAGTAAAATTTTTGGGTGTTACACTTGTATTTGTTGCTTTGCACCCTCCATTACCGGCTTGCTAGAATCTATGGTAAATTATTCAGGTGGAGCCTCTCAGCTCCCCCACCTCAAAAAACACTATAAAGAGTCTAGCTAGTTTACAATGTTAGGAAAACGAGTACTCTCTATTCTATGATAACCAAGGCAAATTTAAGCTTGAAAGACCTCTTACAATTGTCTAGTGATGGCTGCTAATATTTTTGAAAAAATTCTAGTTCCTTGTTAACTAAATGCACTATGGCACATTATAATCAAAGTCTCCATGAAGAAAGGGAGGACTGAGAGTTGTTGTCAAATATACTGAAGTATCAGTAGCAACAATAATGACTAATGAATAAGCATATATAGACCCTCTTTGGCATTGCTTTTGTAGGGGCTTCTCCACCAACTTAATTAAAGCACTACGAAACAAGCACACATGATAGAATGACTTCTAACGCCAAAAATAGTGAACCAATCATGTGATGCATCAATACGCACACCCCCACATCATTCCTCTCCTTAGTCACAAGGCCTTCTTTGTTGGTCTGATGCATGCCTTCGTCCCCGACATATTATGACCTAGTTTTTTCCCTTGGGGTACCACAACTATTCATGGGATTAGGCGCAACCTCAAGTAAACACTATCCTAGACACCATGTCTATGCTAATGATTACTATAGTCATTATCTATATCTAGAACACTTGATGCAAGTAGAGATTTCATAAGCATGTAAAGGAACTTAACTTTAATTATATAGAAGGTCCATGTTTACTGGAGTATGAATCACAGATGGCACTTCTAGAAGAGGTACAAAGTGGAAGAGGGACCAGCAACTTTAGCTCCTCCCTAGCTCTCCCCTCACTCTCCCTATTTTATAAATGATATGATGATAGGGGTTCATGTTTTATGTGATTTCTTCTCCTTATCTTGGAATGGGAGCTGATGCCCGATGAGCTATTTATAGTGATGTAGGGAGTAAGAAATATTTGTAGAGAAAACTTATGGTGGTTTGGTGGTGGGACTAGGTTGGCCGACCTAGGGAGGTCCCCTTATCCTTCAATTCATTGCCTCAACCTCTACAAGGTGTGGATGCACTCTTGAAGGAGGTCGGCAGTTAGATATGTCAGTTGGCATGTTAGTTGCTTCTGGGCTAGGTTGCTCGACCCACATGGACTCTATTATGTTTGATCTTCTGTGTATGTGTCACTCTTAGTGTGTACAAGCCCATGGCAAGGAGTGTGTTGACTGTCGTTAACATCAATCATAAACCGTCAACATATCCTGCATATATGTACTTAATTCCATCACCAAACATAGGTCTAGGGGCTTAAACTAATAAATTCCACAAGTTTTGCTGAATCTGTGTTTGTAGGAGGATTTATTCAGAAAACCATCAAGGTGGACCCAATCGTCAAATTTAATCATGTTTATCCACGACGAAAGCAACTCCAGAAGACTCTAGAAGGCCTTAGAAGACTCTCCATCAAAGATCGAGCCAAGAGGCTGCCAAGGGGTCGGCCGGCCGGACCTGTAGGCCAGTCAGCCTACTAGTCCCACTAGTCAGCCCCTCCACGCTATGTCGGTTCTACACCGCCTTAAGGATCACATCTACGCCATTGATTTAAGTCGGTTTGATCCGAGGGTCTAGAATTGATGCTACCCGCTATATGTAGCAGCCCCTACCCTCCTCCCTAGAGCCATCCTAAAACCCTAATTCATATCTCTCATTTAGATCAACACACACTAGGAGGATTAGGTCTCGAACTCTCCAATGTAGTAGATTAGTAGCTCGGGAGTGAGGGTCGAGTTGGGCTCATGCTCAAGTTCCGGATCTAGTCTTGGAGGCTCGACAAAGCCTTGTATCTTCACTTCTACATCTTGTAAGACTTATTGTCATTTTATCATATTTCTATCTACCTGACTATGCTTACTTTGAATATATATCTCACTTAGTTAATGTTATCATTACTCTTGTGTATGGGTTCATAGAGCGCTTAGCCTGCTAGTTTACCGGTTGGGCTAAGTAGCCGAGCCTTGTGTAAACATGGTGCTTATACGATGCTCTGCCTATGAGTGCACCCTGTTCCCTGGCTGTGTGGTAGCAGCGGGAGGGGACAACCCACTCTATCCTCTATAGTCCACCCCATGTGAACATGTTCTTAAATTGTAGGACTATAGTCGCATTAGTAGAGTTATCTTTTGTAGAGCTCTACCGTCTAGTAGCATCCTAAAGTGCACAAGAGTCGAGTTAGTCTTAGCTATAGTTGGTTGTACTTTGACCATGTAATAAGAATATCATAGGAATCTACCTCACCCATTGTTCTCCTGAGTTGACTAGTTATTTATCTTTATTGATTTATCCCCTGAGTGTCATTATACATAATTCCTATCATTACATATTACCCCTACTCTAGCTATGCTGGTATATTGATTAGTAGATACTCCCTGGTTATTCAATAATCTTTATTCCATTGTTTCCCTGTGGTAAAATATAAATAACGATACCTGGAATACTCCCGATAAAGTGCTACAATGGTATGTTGTGCGCTTGTGGAAATCTTATATTTTAGTTTGCACTCATAAATACCAATAAGAATTTTTGGTGCCATGGCTGGGGGAACAATTGGTGTAAAGATTAATATCATTAAGATACCACTAGCTTTAGTAGGATTATCCCTATTCTGTTATATTGTGAAATAGATAGGGCAGTAGATGCCGTTTTGACCTTCCAGCAAGCTTCCACAAGAAAAGCGGATATATTGAAGAACCCAGGGTGCCTAAGCATTCAAGAACCATCAACATTTGAACCCTGCCATCTCACAGGTTTGTATAGACATATATTTATTTAATCTAACCATGTGTAGATTGGAGAAAATGGTCGACATCACAAGAATTCAAATCACATCTCAAGTGACGAATACAGATGCTGCACTTCTCACAAATTCCATCATGTGAGTCATGGTAAGTATGATAAAGAAAGGTGAGATAGTCTTGGTCATGGACTTTAAACTTGGTGAGTAGTTATCTTTTAAATTTCTTGCATTCCACTGCACGTTTACTTTAAATAATCCATGCATCCATTTTGTTTAGTTCGAATTCTCTCATATCAAATCCACATCATGTTTAGTTCCATGCATATATCCATGCCACTTGCATCCTTTACCTTAAAAAAATCACTCACCATGATCATGCTCTTTCATCTCTATTTGAGTAAATCTCTGAAATGCTTTCATGCTACTTTTGTCTGCCATAGTATGCTTTGGTTTCACTACTAGAAAGATCCACTTCTATGACGAATAGATTTCGTCAATGAAGGAGCCAAATTCATCATAATTTTAGTTTTATGACAAATTTATGATGAAAAATGGTTTGTCATAGAAGTCGCGTCACACTTGCACATCTATGACGAACTAACAAAATCATCATAGAAGTGTCTTGATCTATGACGAAAAACAGACCGTCATAGAACTGTTTTGGCATGTGTGGCTGGGGGCTACCACGTTGATGGGCACTTCCATTGGAGATGCTTTCCACATGTACATGCTATAGCCCACGTGTACATGCTATAGCCGGTTACATTTGAGATGGTTCGGGTACGTGTCACCTTCTTATTGCACAACGTGGCCATCTCTGGTTCTTGCACTTATCAGGTTCTTACTAGACCACGTGTCGGGTCCCTGTTGTTCCACATGTCAGTTTTCTATTAGCACACATGTCATGTTGTGGTTGGATCACGTGGCACTTCTTCATTGGACCATGTGTCATATTTTTATTGGTCCACATGGCCATTTCTTATTCAATCATGTGTCACGACACTGTCTGTCCATGTTTTGTATTTTTATTCAGCCACGTGGCTTCATGACTTCCTTCCACATGTTGAATTTTAATAGCCCATGTGTCGAGTCCTGGCTATTGCGCGTGTCATGCACTGGTTCGTCCACGTATCGCATTTTTATTTGATCATGTGGCCTGTCCTACTTCTACCACGTGGAGTACAATCAATTCATCATAGAAGTAATTAGAGATCATCACTACTGCACAGATTGACTACACAACTATTTAGCCTAGCAATCAAATAACAACAATTAACATTTCACACGTCAGCAGCGAACCACTGACAGAGTATCACCACATCAAACTGGCATATGAGTCCACACATCAAACCGACACATGAGTCCACACATCAAACCACAAATGTTCATTGCATCAAGCCATAGGAGTTGAAGACTGAGAGTTACCAGAAGAGCTGAAGCGCGTGCATAGCTCATGGAGATTGTTGTACTCCTCCTGTTGCCGTTTCTTGTATTCCTCAAGCTCCCTTTTAGTCTTTTCTGTCTTTCTCTTCAGTTCATCCACTTGATCAACAAGGGCAGCAGAACTTTCCTGTTCAGCAGCAAGCTATTATCGAAGCATTCTCTTCATCAATGTCTTTGTTCTGGTGGAGCTTGTCTAGATACCAGCATTCTTCAAAAAAAAGTTGTTACCACTTCCCTAGGAGGGGGCCTTGCCCTGGTAGACACAGAGGACCATACAAACAACATTAGCACTAGTCATTGGTTGCTACCCATCAACAACAGGTTCTGCTTGCATAGTTTCTATAGCTTCCTACGAAATTCAATCAGCAAAACATTAGGTTACAGATAGTGTAAGAGGACTTCAATTGAAAACCCAAGAGATTGATTCATAACAAGTAATGCATAGGTCTTCCTCAGCCTACTGCTGATAGAGATTACATAAGCTTCAGTAGATTTTAGTAGATTTTCATAACACTAGGCTCCTGCTACGTTTCCTTCTTTTATGGCAATGGCTTCAGTAGATTTTAAGGGAAGCAAAAGAAGGTACTTACAATTGCTACTCTTGTAGAATCGCTCAGACCCTTTTTGCTACTGGTATGGAAGTCCCTAAAGACTTCCATAGCATTAACATCTTCATCAGGTGGACCATTTTCTTCTTCAAGTCCTTGATCATGTTTTGCTGCCTTCCTCTTGTTCTCCTTCTATTCACATTACACATGAGTTTTGGTTTATATTTATACAAAGGCAAGAGTAACAATAAAACACAACCATCACTTACAAATTTTTGTAGCTAGACAACATAGGAGTGAGATCCTGTAGCTTAGTGGTACTTCACTTTTGCACGATTTTGCTTATTCTTCTCAGATGTTTCCTATAGCTTCATTTGTGTTACACTGCAGCACAAGTAGACCATAGCCATACTAGATTGGAAATCGATGGATTCACACACCTTGTTCTTAGCACTAGACCAAATCTTGATAAGGTCACACCACTGTGCATCGTTCATTAATGAGACAGGAGAGGTCATATGGATGTGATTAGCAGGGACGCCATTGAAGTATTTTTTTATTCTACCTGTAGCATTCCTGCCATACCACAGACTGCATTACATTACGACAAGCTTCTTTTGTTGGTGAGTGAGCACCATTAACGCACAGCCTTCCTTGCACATAGTAGTGTGAATGAAAAGTAAATCTGTTAAAGTTGCTCAAAGTAGAGTTGAATATCAAGAGGGGATACCCATACATACATTTAGCCTTTCCACAAATCTTGTGCAATAGATGGCGCCGGGCCTCTCCCCTTTGTATTGTTTTCAATGCGTCAAAATTGGTACTTCACACCTGACTACTACACTTGCCTCTAAGGCAAACTTGACAGCTTGCACTGGATCATGTGGCCTTCTATTCCCCTCGGCAATAGAGATGCGCATCCTCAATCCTCCTTGTGATTTGCTCATTTTGTCAAGCATAATTCCACAAGTTCGAGGCCTCGGCTTCCTCGCTCTTCTCGGCAATGGTACTACATAGTTTTCATACATTTAGATTGTTAGGAAAGTTACATGGATATCAAATAGATAGTGCAAATTGATTGATAGACATCTATAAGGTAATACCAACCATGGCAAATTTCATCATTCTGCGGGTGGAGAGAGACGGGAGTTTGTTGAGAGGGCTCCTCTTCGGCAGGGCTATCATCATCAGGCCATGAGGAGTCTCTCTTTGGGCTAGGTAAGGTGTTGTCTCAACCAATGTTTGCAATCAATTCATGAACTTGGAATTGATCCCTGGGTCTGGGTGTCGGTCATGATGGAGAATTATGTTCACCTGTTGCTGCTATCTCCACCCTTTTGCCAGTAGAAGACCTCTGAGTACAAAGTCCATGAGCAGCCAGTTCTAGTGGTGTTGACCTCACTCGCTTAGAGAGCCTTCGCCCAGGACTCATGGCAGTGCTACCTTTTGTCCTGCTGGCAGAGCCTCCTCTATGGCTTCTTCGACCAGACACTGAAATTAGAGATACAAACATAAGCAACAAGCATATACAAATTCCATTGCTATCCAAACAGTAAAACATTGCATGGTTACCTAGCCTCCTCCCCCTCCAAACTAAATACAAGATAGAATAAGCACATCAATTGATAGGTGCACTAGCTCATCTGTCGGCATGAAATCTCGTCCTGTGTCGGGGCACACGAGCAAGCCGGAAGGGCCCACTTAATGGAGCTGGAGATCCGCCTAGCTTCAGCATAGGGATTATCTATCCTGCGCACTCCTCCTGAGATGTGCCAGTCAATTTTACCCTGCAATTGACAAGGAGAGAAAGCTAATCAGTAATTTAAGGCGGAACATGCCGGTGTTGCCAGACAGTCCTGAATGTGTGGCTCTAAGAGCTGATGTGGAAGGAAATCGACTAAATAGTCGATTCCAGCATGCTAATAAGAATAAACAAATTAAAGCTCATGGGGTTGCGGAAGAAAAATCAGTTATCATTCAGGATGAACATCGTTATTTAGACAAATATTAGTCAATGGTAATAGAATGTCAACAATAATCATTTTATGCTAAGCCAATGACTGCAAGTAACCGAATCCCTTTTTATATAAAAGAAGTAGCTCATCATCATTTAACCATTTAATAGAGATAAATCTAATGATCATATTAGATCTCATCTATCGTTATGACTAGTGGGGTATGAGGCAGAATCATGCAGGCCATAGAAACAGTGATAAATTCGACGACCCTAACTTATTACTAATATCAGTGGGGCATGAGGCAGAATCATGCAGGCCATAATACAATAATAAGATCATGGGGCTAACACATCTTTCAACCTATCTTTACTTCAATGGTCTCATGACGTGAACTGCATATGTGAAAGCACTCGATATCGGCTAAAATAGCCGATTCAAGCATAGCGCATAGTTAAGGTAATGCCCAATCAGGAACAGATCTACCAAATAACGATCCCCACTCCATAGTGCTAACAGTGGGGTGTGAGGCAAAATCACATAGGCCGTGATAGTGGGCCATGGAACGGTTTTCGTTAGCCAATGGATCTATTCAAGACTAGATATGCCTTAACCGCACACTATGCACGATCAAGATTGACGTAAAATAGCCGATAAAACATAGCTCATTGTTTAAGATGCAGATTAGATCAGTTTAGATTCATAAATGATGGGTTAAATAGGATATAAGGCCGATCTAGATCAATCCCAATCGGGACGAAGTGATATTGGTGTAATTAAATAAATAATGAAAGCAATAAGCAATATCGGTAACATAATGAATCTATCCGAAGGACGCCACCCTTAGATAGAGCCGATAACTTGACCTTAATCTAGTTCGAGTAGTGGAGGTCGACCAGATCGATGCAGCCGTACTTGAACTAAACAAGAGTCGATAACTAGCTTATACCAGAGTCGCAGTGGAGGTCGACCGGATCGATGCAGCCGTGCAAATAGAAGTATAAGCCATGACAGTACTTACAGACAAGCCAGAGGTTGGCCGGACCGATGCAGCTTTGCTCGCTGAAGAACTCACCGAGATCTACTCTACTCCTACTCCTAAGGGGTGGTTGGAGCCAAAAAAAGTAAGTAACTTGTATTTGATTGATTGTGTGTCCTCTTACAATAACCGGGGTCCAATATTTATACCCGGAGCCTAAACATGAATCCTACTCGAGCATGATTCATTACAATTCTTTGGCATAGATGAAAACATTCCTAATTTAAGATAACTTGGACCCTAATCTTTCCCTTTTTGAAGAGTTCGATATGTAGTTTCCTGGCGCCAACCGTAGCTCATCATCACCATCTGCTGACATCATCCAAAGCGATCTGATTCTAGAGTCGTATCTGAATCAGCTGATATCGATCCTTATGCAATCGATTCCTTGATCGACACAATTTTGGAAGCTTTGAGTTCCCACGTTTCTCTCTCCACATTTTGGTGTAAACACATGCCCTCCAATTTTGGGATAAAAGTGATTTTATTCCAAAATTCCTATTTATCTGTTTACCACGCCGCAACCATTTTGCTCCGAGATATACGCGTGACTCCTGACTTCCCGGGCCGAGTCTTATATAATGTCCCAATAGTATCTTTTCTAACTCACTTGGTCTATTTGCTTTCCCCTTCTTTCTCGAGAAAATCTCAACAGCTGACGCCGCCATTACCAAAGCTTCAACCCTAGCAAATCCTCCGCCTCGTCAAGCTCTTATTCAAGCGGTCTTCCTTAGATTCAAATCTACTTCGGTTTTAATGGCAACCAGTGACCTTGTCCCCGAGGTATGCTTTCAAATCCCCATTCTTGAAATATCGATCATTACCCTATATTTCCTTTATCCTTAAATTCATTTTATCTGATTTCTAGGAAATGAGGAACAAAATTTTGATTCCATCAGCTGTTGATTCCAATGTTTATTTTCTTGGGCCTATGGGTGATCCTGTCCATCTGATTTCATCCATCAAGAAACCAACCAAATCCCCTTCAACAGTGTGCAGTGGATTTGTCCTCTTGGAATACCAAAACTTCCTTTAGAAATTGGCCCAAAATGCCTAAGGGATGGAGAAATTGGTTCCGTAGGGTGTCTGAGAAAAGGGGTGGAGATTGGGAGCTTTATGATTTGAATCAATACTTGACACTCTCGTTGTCCAGGATGGATAGGAATAATTCACTCTTGATTTCCACATCTTATTTCTGATCCAATGCCCTTAATGCCTTTGTATTTGGTCATGGTCCAATGACGATCACTCTAGCCGATGTTTATATGTTGACCGGCCTTAGAATTACAAGATCAATGCAGCCTTATGAATACCTAAGTGCCAGATCCAAGAAATTAGCCAAGATATCAGACTACACAGGATGGGCTAGTTACATTTTGAACCATATTGGAGACGAATCAACTGTTAGTGAAAGGGAATATGTAGCCTTTCTGAACATGTGGCTTGAGAGATTCATCTTCTATGGGTCATCTTGTGGCCCGACTCACAATTATAAACTCATGGCCGAGTATCTAGCAGTAGACAAGGACATCCCTCTCAAAAAGTGTCTGTTAGGAGCCACTTATCATCTGATGTACCAGCTAGCTGCCCAATTACTAAAGAATGAACCAATGCATGCTATTAGTGGCCCCTGATGGTTGATACAACTATGGCTTAACCTGTACATGCACAAGATTGTAAGGCTTGATCTAAAAAACCTAAGTTTTCCTTACTCCAACTTTGATGAGGAATATAGAGGCGAAGAAGGAAGAACCTGTCAGTGTACAAGCTATGGTGAGGCTGCATCAGCCATAACAATCGATATTGATGTTGGCCATCTCTTCAAAAAGTTTTATAGAGGGTTTGATGCAGACATCCTAACTTGGCTACCATACGATGAGGATGAAGACAATGAGTTGATCTTTCCATTCAAATTTCGATTTGAATTAGGCTACTCGGATGAGATGGCTCCTGCAATCTTCAATTCCTTTATCAAGCCCTGCGTCCTACAAGCCGAATTTCATCATGGTCATGGCAAAATGGCCATAGGTTCCTTCCTCCCAGGCAACCTTCCAACCTATGAATTCTATAACCCATCTTTTGTAGCTCGTCAGTTTGGTTTTGGCCAATTGCCTCCTCAACTTTTCTTCAAGGATATACTGAGGCCAAGAGAGGATATTAGTGAAGTACTGGAAGTCTCTAGAGTTTTCCAGCAGGGGTCAGATCTTCCTTCCCTTTGCTTGCATAACTGGGTCAGAGTCAGCTTCTCTTCCACTCTCTTTGACTCCTGGTGGCAAGAATGACACTCTCATCTTTTCTATGGGTTGGTTCACCCTTTGTGTATAGCTCTGGTTGGGGAATTTGCTTCTGACAGAGAGGTAACTTGTCATTTCTTTTCAAGAAAACTGCTTGATGAATTCCTCTGCCAACTATTCTAATCGACCTTTTTAGGATGCTAAATTTGATCCTCCGAGCTTGGATAGGAAGGGGCGTCCTATAGATTATCAGCCACCATGCAGTTTCAAGAATGGGATCGGCTGCGCCTTCACTGAAGAAATTAATGAAAACTCCTACTGCCTCCACTATTATAACATATCATCCTTCAAAGCGCAAGGTGGCTCAAGGGACAACCCAGAAAACCACTACTGGGAAGAGGCTCCGTAGAACAAGACCGGTAGCTACTCAGGCAAATAATTCATTTCCTTCTCAAAACGTTGTTCAACTGCTGATCCCATTCCTTCATAGTTATCGAGCATTGCATCCCAACCTACTCTAGGTGTGGGACTGCTATCCCAGGCATTTGACTCAGCACCAACTGAACCCCCATCGACTGATTCTCAAAAGGAGTCAATTTTGGTTGAAATAACCGATACTTCCATAACAGCAGAAAATGTGAGTTTTATCCTTGATGTTTGTCAGAGTATTTTCTTTGACTTTTTGATTTACTCGGTTTCCATCCTTCACCTAGACTCTTACCATGCCAGATACTTCCTGAGGAAACACCCATGCAAGAGCAAGAGCCTGATAGTCCTCTTAATGATCCTGTCGGCGTCGAAGGTGATCCTATTGCCATTGACACTGAGGCTGTTGATTCCCCAGCTCAGCATACAACTGATGGTAAGGAAGTTATATGTCCCTTTATTCTTCTGCAATAATTATGAACTAAAAATTTCCTTGATACTACAGATGCCAATGTTGAAAGCTCAGAGCTGATTCAACCAGATACTATTGGTGCACCATCAACTGTTCCTTCTTTTCAGATAGAGGCTACTATGGAGAAGGTACTGTATCCTCTTTGCTTCTAATCAAGATTTCCTTATACACAGGCACTGAATCTTCTAGCCCTGAGTTACTCTTTCAATCTTGAGGAGTATCTTGATGAGGACAAAATCAGATCGTCACCTACTTCTTGCAAGGAAGTTTTGTTAGAAGAGACCAAAAATCAGCTAAGAGATGCTCTGCCAATGTTTGAGAATAATATAGTCAATTTGGTCCAAGGCACTGATTCAACGCATAGAGCCTTCTTGGCCATTAAGAGTAATCCATCCCTAGCTCTCTCCAAAGTCTTGTCTCCTTTATCTATCTTTGAAGATCAAGTCCTGAAGGTGAAACATGCTTAGAGGAATATGTTCGATCGTGAAACTTTATTGGCCAAGGGGAACTCTAATAGACAAGAGGCTAAAGAACTGACATAGTTGATTGATCACTTGAAGAACTCCTCCCTCAGTATTGATCTAGAATTATCTCAACTAGAAGCCAGGCGTGCAAAACTTGAGAAGGAGCTAGAAAATGTGAAGGCTGCCATTGATCGTCATAAGTCCACCCTGGCTCAAATACCTGATGCCATTCAACAAAAGAAACAGGAATTGCTAGCCAAAGTCAGAGAAGGCAGAGCCATCCAAAGTAGCCTCAAGAGCATTCTTGGATCAGCCGAAGAAGACAAAGAACAGGTAGCATAAGTTGATGCTATTCAACTAGAAGTGTTGAAAGCGACCAGGATGTTCTAGACTTGTAACTTGTGTATCAACATATGTCTTGTGTAGAACCAATGACAACCATACTTTTCGTTGTCTCACCGTGTTTTCTTTGTTTTGGCTAAAGAGCCGATTTGAAAATGGTCGATTCCAGACTCATGATCTTAATCCCATGTAGGTCTAAAAACACGACCTTTATTAAGTGTTGGGTTCATAAACCCGGGGTCCCTCGGGGACCGGCTTCCATGCCAAGGCTTGGCCCAAGCAGATAGCATGCAACTCATGGGCTGACCCAAGAGTCTAAAACAATAGGCTAAAAGGGTGGTCCAGTCACCGACCGAAAGGTCTAGCCAAAGAGGAACAACGCCCGCTCGTTGACTACTTCAGCCCACCTCTCCGACCAGAGCGCTCACTTCAGACTCCAGCCGCCTCCGGATGGCCTCTCCGATCAAAAGGCCTGGCCCAAGCACTACTTCCAACTCTGACCCCGCGTCTCCGATCGGGGTTCACAGAAACCCTGCTCGCCGCTCTTCTTCGACCGACGCAACCAGAGCCAACTGGAGCCATCTGACTAGAGATGCCTACTCGGGATGGACTAGGGGACAAATGGAGAAAGCAAGCTAGGGCACAAGTCAAACCACGGTACCAGAGACCATACCCTATATGCCTATAGGAATAGTACTCTACAACCGCCCTAACACAAACAATATTGTAGGCACCAAATTTTCTGTCTACAGTGTTGTGGGCGCCATTGAATCCCATACGATAAGGCCCCCCACATGCCCCTGGGCATCGACAGTGTTGTGGGCGTTGGAATTACCGTACCGAGTAAACATGGTGAAAACCCCTCACATGCCTCTGGGCATCAACAGCATAGCAGATACCGATATCTGCCATACCCGAACAAGACGACGTAACCTCCCACATGCATCTGATATTCTACAGTGACATCAACAGTGTTGTGGGCGCCTACCATTATCCTGCACCCGTCGGCGTGGGCAACAAGGCTTAGAAGCATTTGTACTCTCCCTCTCACTTGTAAGGCCATCCCCTTCATCTATAAAAGGGGATGCACTCTCTATCAATAGACCAAGTTAACCCAAGTTGATTCAAGCTCAGTCCCTTCAGATTCATTAGATCAATCAAGTTCACTAGCTCACAACCACATAACCGCCAGGTTCGGACCTCAAGCACATGCTTGAACACTTAGCTCATAGCGGAGCTCCTGCCGCTCTCGGCCCTTCCGACTGGACCTCTCGTACACCCCTTCTTTCTGCTTCTCGTTTGTAACCCCACTGCAGACTTCGAGCACCTGGGCTCAGGAATAAAGTCACCGACCGCCTCAAACTAGAAGTAGGGCACGTTGCCTGAACTAGTATAAACGTTGTGTCATTGAGTGCTATGCCACCTCCGATCACAACGTACGATAAAACTACAAATATTCACTAGTTGGTCACTTTCTGTACCGACAGTTGGCACCGTCCTTGGGGAAGATGCTATACGTTCAACACTTTTTGGTCATCGGACAGCCCACTTTTCCACCACCCTCACCGTAGCGGGCTCGGGCGATACGATTCGCTTTGGCTCGCTAGAGTTTCCCGCACTCTCACCTGTTGGGATGTGGGTTCCACCCATCTTTGAGCCGTCTTAGGCCTTCCTCTTCGGAAGCTTGGACTTCGTCACTGACCGGCTCGGTGTACTACACCTCCGCGAGGAGGCTCATGTCCTAGCACCTATCGGAGGGGTGCCCTTCGTCGACTCCAGGACACACAACTTTGACGACGCAACATCTGTGCTTCTTTCCAAGCAAACTCTCTGCTCAAACCCACTGTAAGTAATGTACATGCTGTTATTTACTTACTATTCTCTATCTTTCGCCGATTACCCAGAGGAACCTTGTTGTCCCCGATGCGACCGCCATACGACCGGTTCCCCTATGGCCTCGTGTCTTCCACGGACACATATGCCCAGGGGCTCCAAAGGATGCCATGGCCGCCCCCTCTCGCATCCGAATTTGTGGGAATGGCGGACTATCCTCCCACCTGTTTGCTTGACCTCATGGATGATGATGGCGAGAGTGACGGCTCCAGGATCGGTGACATGGCACCTAGCCACCGTCCGTCCTAGGAGTGTGCCATGGCGGATGCTCCGGGACACCCACCATCAGAAGCAGAGTCCTCATAGACTCACACCTCACTAGACTCTCGTGCGGAGACCCTCGAGCTCACACGGGAGCATGGCGAGGCACTACGACAACAGTGGCTGCACTAGCCACCGACTACGCCGGTGCGCTCGACGCACCACACTATGCCCCATGCGCATAGACTGGTGAGCTGTGCCTGGGGTCATGCCCGTTAGGTCCAGCGCAACACCATGGATAGGGGGACTGATCCCCCATAGTTTGCTCAGGCCAGTCAGAACATCGCCGCCGCGGTAATGCTTCTACGTGGCCTGTTTGAGTCAAACGACCCTCATGAACAGGTGATCCACCAGGACCTCTGGGTACTAGTGGAGACCGCCGCCATGCAACAAGCAGAGAGCTCCGTATCGCGATGCCAACTCGCGACCTCACTCCCCACCAGGGGAATGGGGATGCAGCAGATGGGTAGCTCCACCCGATCACCACGACGACCGCCGAGTGTGGCACAAGAGGCCGCATTGGCACCTCGCCTTGACTTGATGACTGCTCCATACCGACCGCCTGTCTACGCGTGGCTCAGACCGAACCGAGACACACGCAGCACCGACCAGAGTCCCAGCCCTGATGGCCCAGGACCGCGGACTATGTCCAAAACCTCCAGCGAGCGCTGCTCCCGCCGTGCTCCTATGAAGGCCAGGGCAAAGGAAAGGCCAAACGCCAGGATCAGGACGAGGGCCCCTCCACACAGTGGGGAAAAAAGAACAAAAAGGATCGGCATCGACCGGCCAACTCCACGTTGGATGCCACGGCTGATCACGTGGGCACGCAACCCTAGCAGGACCCTCTGGGCCACTTCCATGAGCTCATGGGGAGCCTGTGCACCAACCACGACTACCCCGTAAAACACCTCTACAAGGACTGCCAGCTCCTCAAGCGCCTTCTACGGTAGGCTGGCAGACCAAAGGAAGAGAAATGCGAAGAAGCAGCAACCGAGAAAGGGGCGTAGCGGGCAAGGATCTGGATGACTAAAGGTTGAAGTGATCCGACCGGACGCCTACCGACTAAAGGACAACAACGATGACATTCTCTTCGAACGCTTGTAAAACTATGTCATTTTTGTTCCTCTAAGTTTCAGTCTTACCATTATTTACTTAGCGTATGCTCTTATAAGAACACCCCGACCTAAGCACTTTTCGGCCAGGGGCGCTCGGGGGCTCCACTAGGGTACACTACTACCTCTCTATTTTGTTTACTATCATATGGTGAAATTCCTTCCTACCCAACCAAAAGGATAGTTTGTTCCTTTAATTTGCCTTACGTAGCTTTACTTTAAAAACATTCCGACCGATCGCACCCCACCTTTCCCTACGGTTACGAGCAGCCGAGCCTCGTGGGCCACAGCCCAGGCTCCCAAGGTCATAGCCTATGGGACAAATGGGCACATACGAGAAAGAAACAATAAAAACAAAATTATGCTAAGGAAAAACTAAGGAACAAAAGGGGAACAAGCTTCCCCGAATGGAGTGACTCCATTATATAAAACAAAATAGACCGTAGTCATTAAGCACACAAGAATGTTTACATAGGGGCTCCCCCATGAACTTAAACTTTCTACGCTCACTAAACTACTTATATTTTACAAGCTATTGGACCAGCCTGGCGGAATCTTCTATCGGTGCGACTAACGAAGGTGCGGGCTGCTCACTCCCCGGCGGCACGACATTCGGCTCGGTTGAAGCCAGGGCGACATTCACCTCTGACCTAGGCTCCACGCCATCCATAGACTGGGCAGCGTCCTCCCCACACATGCTTCTGGCCATGTCTTTGCGACGGACATCCATCACCCACTCAACAAAGACTTGCTCTGCCACTGACCTTGCGTGCGGCAGCAAGCTCTCCTCGATCTATTGGATGTCCTCCGTGCTCAAGCCTTCAGCATACCCACTGTAGATAGTAACAAAGTCTAGGTTCAGGTGGTGCATCGCCGCTGAAGTCAGCACCCCTGATGCTCCATATAACTAGTGCTTGGCATCGACCCGAAGACTTGTGAGATGACGAGCTAGGCAACATTGCGGATCTGTTCAAGATCCCCCTCGAGAGCACGTCACTCTTCAAGGGACTTGGCCCACTCCTTTGTATTTCGGCTGAAGGTCACCTTGATCATCTCCAGGTCCCGCTCCAGCGTCTTCACCCTTCCACCTAGCTCTGAAAGAAGGACGACAAGCTCAGGAACAGGCTAAAGGAAAAACCAAGACGACAAAAAATAGAAAAGGTATGTACCAATGTGGAAGTTCTCAAGGACGGAGAATTCCTCCGCCTGCCGAGTCGCCTATGCACACAGCTAGGTGTTCGCCTCCTCCGTCCCTATCACCTGGCCCCAAAGCGCGAGCACCTCCTGGTCTGCCTCCGACTGGGCCTTTCGCTTCGACTCCAGGTCCTTCCGCTCCAACTCTAGGGCGCTCCGCTCCAACTCAAGGGCTACCAAGGACTCTTGAAGTGCCACCTCGATGTTTGCTAGGGATGTCCGCAACCCCACCTCGATCTCCCCCTGGCGGGCCTTCACCGCCTCAAGCCCTTGCTCGGTGTCAGTCGCCCGCTCTGCCGCACGCTGCCCCTCCGCCCGTGCCATGGTTGCCTCGACTGCCCGGTCCTAGGACTCACGGCAAGCGGACTCTAGCCAACGCTCAAGCTCAGCCATCCGGGCGTGCTCCATTGGGAGGAAACGGGACTTGTGGGGCAACATCCCCTTCAGACTCTACAAAAAACAAAGCATACTAAGGCAACCAACAAAAGATTTATAGGTCAAGAAGAAGTACACGAAACTCACCTCCGCGGCAAGCTATAGGTCGACCTCGACTAACTGCTAAGTGGACTTAACCCGCTCCTAGGCATCACCGAGCTTGGCGGATAGGTTGGTGAGTTCGGACACCGCGCCGTGCCCTTGCTCCCCAAGGATGTCCCAAAACTGACACTCCTAGGAATCCCAGAGGATGAACCGCACCTTCCCTGGGTCCTCAGGGTAGGGCCACTCTAGGTCGCCCTCCGACAACCTGCCGGAGGGCCCAGCCTCCAACTAGACCACCGCCAGCTCTAGCGATGACACCGGCAGCTCCACCACACCATCCGCCTCATCATCGGATGGGATGTCCACCACCTCGGTCACGTGGACCACCGCTGAGCATTTAGACTCCACCCCGACCACATCTCCCCCCAGCGCCTTCTGCTCCAACCATGAGAGCGAGCTGTGCAGCCCTTCGCCCGGTGAGGCAGGGAGCTCGGTCTCCCTCTCCTCTTCCGCCATGGCTGATGGAGGAGGGGCGCAAGGGTTACCTTCGACATGACCTCCGACGTCGGCACCGGAATCGCCGCCAATACCGCCACCACCGCTATCACTGTAGCAACAACCACCCCCAGAAGGGAAGGGCTCGCCGCCACTACCCTGTTCCCTCCGCCACTCACCGTGACAAGCTGCATGGTGGGCCTCCATGCCTCCTGCATGGGGGTTGTGGTGATACTCAACCCCATCATTGCCTGACCACTGACAGAGGGTGCAGATAAGTCACGCTCCAAAAAGACTCAATAGCAAAAGATCGAAAAGGGACAAAGGAAAACGTACTAGGAGGTGAGCGGCAGGACTCTAAAGGTAGGACCCAACGTCAATGGGCCTATAGGGCCAGGACCGCTCCCAGGCTGTGACCCACACCCCCTCACTTTAGCTAGGGGTGGAGTCCTCCTAACCGGCTCCTGCCCGGCCTACAGATCATCGCAACCCTCAGCTCGGGACTGTAACAGAACCGCCCAATTTATACAAGATCAAGTACAGCTGTCCCCGCTAACACGTTGACACACACATACCTTCACTCATATAAACCCGGTAGTCCGCCGAGTGTCCCAAAAGACCTCAGTAAATCAACATCACAACCAAGATCGTGTGATTAAGCAAATACACATCACATACACAGGGTTGCAGTGGAAAATAATATTACAAATGAATTCACAAATAATAGTACAAGTTTGGGTTTCAAAACCGATTAGTGAAAACAACATAGCTTTCAAAAGATTACATTAATACATGTTCCAAATACATTGCTAGATAAGTGACATCATCCGATAAAAGCATATAGATGAGAAGTAACTATAGAATCACCGAGCCCATCGGCGGTTAGCCACCATCTTCAACAGGCTAAGAACTTCACCTGCAACATGGTGGGATAAACCCTGAGTCCTCGAATGTACTCAGCCAGACTTACCCATCGAAAACCAAAAATAAATGACACCAAGGGTCATGCAAGGCTTATGAGGTGGGCTAGCTTGACACAGTTGCATAAAAGAGCTTATGAATATAGTGACCAATTTAAACTTAGCATCAAGCTTATCATCATTTACCTGTCCACTAGATTAGCACCTGTACTAGAGCACTCACTTATTAGGAGCAAACAATATTAACCATAGCAGGTATAATAAGGCTGTCATCATCATATCATCATTTCTGAACCATTATGTTATTTAGTGTATCTACTTTGGAGATAAGCCCGTCAAGTTCTCACTAACTGGGAGAGATGGTGACTCGAATCGAATTACAACTCAGCTGAGGGGGTATTCCTAACTCTCACCCTGGCATACTTTGCAAGGGTAGCCATGGGTCACCTTTGGGACAACTCAGGAACCAAATTTGCGGGTTCGACCAGCGCCAGCACTCTCAGGGATTACCCTTCTGCCAGGACGATCAGGACTTTTAAATCACCTGCCCTTGGACTCACGCCTACGGCTCCCTTCCAAGGCGTACTTTATACTTATCGACTCCCGGCCTGAGGTGAGCTACTCGGCTTCGTGGTCGGTCTTCGGACACGGCCAACTAAGAGAGAGGCATGCGTTCAACATGAACAGGAAAGGCTCCAAGATTCAGTCCTTAAGCGACACAGACGGAGTCACTACAAATCGGCAAGCCTCCGCCTGGTCTTCATTTCAAATTAAGACAGGTTCTTTTCCATGATAGCAAATATAGCCAACCGTGCCATATGTATATTCCTATATCTCGTAGGTGACAGGAAATCACCTGACTTCTACCGCGTTTAAGCAGGGCTAAGCATTACATGAACCTGAGCTACATAGGATTCAGGGTATCAATATCTGGACAAGGATTGGATAACCAATGCAGCAAGTGTTTGCATCCAACACCTAAACTTAATGCAACAATATATATATGCTCCGGGGCTTGCCTGGGATCCCACACTGAGTCAGTGTTAGTTAGACGACACTCGCTAAGTGAGCATCTCCCGTCCTAGCACTTGTCCAGTCCTTCCACCTTCGGGATAGGTCCACCATACACCGTCTATGGGTTCGGCTCCAACATCACGTCCTTCACGTGGTTCATCTAGTGCACCTAGATGAGATGCAATATGCAAGTGTATGAATACATGGAAGTGCAATAGACAATGCATCGCATGCAGTAAGTAAGACAAGCACAAGGTTACATTAACATGCACAAGCACTTCGCATTGCCTACTTTAAATATCGCACAATTTATCATCCCACGATAGCAAAGAAGATGACAACACCAAGCATGACACAAGTTTCCCAAGACCTCAGGTACTCTAACTCAACCATCATCAAAGGTATGAGCCACACTTAGCAATATACAAGCAAACAACTATAATTGGAATCTGTCAATTTCTGGACATGCAAACAGTAGCTACAAGATTTAGCTATAACTAGAGTTACACAAATCCAAATGACTTACAAGAAGACATTCTGGAAATCTTATGAAATTATCTACATTTCATCTATAACCATCATAGCATTATTCACAAGTTAAGTAGGTCAAAATTATACATTTACAGAAACTGGTCTACAATTGACAGAGAGCAGCCATTTCTGAAACCCAACTTTCAACAGGCATAACTCACAAACCACAAAACCAAATATGACCAAATTTTAACAGAAGCTATATACATGAATTATCTACAACTTTGTGATTATCACCAAAAGCTCATTCAAACCCTAACTAGATCAAACACTAGCATCTTTCAGATCTACTCAGAATACAATCAAAACCTGACAGGAGACTTAAAAGTCATGTAACTCCTACACTATCAGGCCTATGGCCTTACAATTTGAACACAAGAAATACCATGGAATTTTCTACAACTTTTGTATTCACTACAACCATAGCAAACATCATTTACACCACGAAAATAATTGCACAAGCAAAACTGCAAATGCAACCCAACAGCAGTGGTACAGAAAACTGATAGAAACTTCAGAGAAGCATAACTGGAGTTCTAGACCTCCAACAAACATGAACCATAACTTTTAAAAAAGCTTAGGAAGTTACCTACAACTTTCCTATTCTCATATTAAGATGATTCTACAGTTAGAAGGGTCAATTAATTCAATAATTGCATCTCTGTCCAAAACATAGACAGAAACTGACATGCCACTTTAAACAGCTATAAATGGAGTTATACATGTCCAATAAATGTGGTTCTAGACTTTTTAGAAATCTTATCAAATTATAAACAACTTTTTTGTAAACACCTAAAGCTAATTCTACTATTAAGAAGGCCCCACAATACTAACAAGGTAACCCTGTCAGAGTTTGGGCAGAAACAGCCACTGATATTTAAGCAAGTATAACTCAAGATCTACTTAACCAAAAATCATGATATTTAGCTTTTTGAAAAGCTTAATAAAAGTACTACAACTCATGTATTATGATAAAGTCATGATTCCTAACTTAACTAAGCCACTTAATTTAATCTTGCAGACCTATTCAGAATAGGGGTAAGGCAATACAGGTAAATTGTTATTTTTATAGATCTTAAACTATCAAGCCTAAAATACTGAAATTTGTACCAGACATCACTAATCACATCAGTAACACTCCATAAAAATTTCACATTTATTTGAGTAAAATAACTGCAGTTATCAAAAAGACAAGGCATGACTAGCATTAAGAACCTAACTGCCTAAATCTATTTTTACAGCTAAACCTTTAAACTAAAACATGTAATATTATAGATCTAGTGCACAGATAATTTCACAAGGATTCCAAAAAGTCCTCATTTACTATTTTATGATTTTTCTAAAAATTACTACGAATTTTCAAAGTGGAGCATTCAAATCTGTAAAAACCAGAGAAAAAGGAAATTGCATCGGGGTCCCTGTCAAAAACATAAATTAAATACGAACAAATGGATCCTTTTCGGCACTGTTCAACTGAGTCATGGTTTCTTCACAAAACCCCCTGGAGAAGCTTCTATTTGTGCGCGCAGTCCTTCTTCTCCTTCACCGAACTGAGCAGAGGAGGTCGTCGGGGAGGACCGGCCAGTGGCCGATTTGGCCGGCTGGAGAGGGGCTTCGGCGGCCACAGAGGGGCGGTGCTGGGGCTTGGCCATGGACAGCCGTGGCCGCGCCTAGCCCTGGCCAGCCAAGCAGCAGGCAGCAGCGGCGCAGCAACCGAGCAGCGCCAGGACGGCAAGCAGGACGGCAAGCAGGGCAGTGGCAGCTTTGGCGACGGCAGCGGCGAATCCGGCCGGAGAAGAGACGGCGGCGAAGGAGCAGCGTGGCGTGCCTAGGCACTGTAGCAGAGGAGGAGAGGGAGCACGCTATAGCAGTGGCAGCTCAAGCTTCGCTCGGCATCAATGGCGGCCACGGTGAGCGAGAGGCAGGGAGCGAGAGGGGCGATGGAGAGGCGAGCGAGTGAGCCAGAGGGAGCTCGGTATCCACCTCTGGAGGGCGCAGCGGTGCAAGGACGTGCAACGCACATGGTAGCGAGTAGGGCACGCGGCAGCAATGGCGGGCGCACTCTGTGCATGGTCACCACGCACAGGCCACGTGGCATCCGTTGGGGCATTTCCGCGAACACCTAGCGAGCAACGGATTGAACATGGTGGAGCACAGGTTTGGGCCAGCTATGGGCCGATTTGGTTCATGGGCCCAAAACGAAGTTTGCTCTACACGGCCTGCTCTACGTTTCTTATTTAAGGTGCCTGATCATTTGAGCTCTGTAACAGCAGTTAATTAGGCTCCAAAGTGATAGTGTTAGCGTGTTGATAACAGTCACGGGAGCTCACCTTCGGAGGTCAAAACTCGGTCAAACTCAGTGCAACTTTTTGTATGCTCTTCTCCATAATATAACCTTCAACTTTTATTTTTGGACCAACTCAAGTTGCTTAGCAAAATTTGGAGAACGTGGGATGTCAATGTCGATGTCAGTGAATTCCGGACTGCAAACACTGTCGGGCTGATTTCAGCTTTTCTATTAGACTTTGAGCCTTGTTTTGATCCATTTTGAAACCGAATCATGACTTGGTCTTTTAACAAAGTTTGTTATAATCAAACTTTTATTCAACTTTCTTTTTTGGTCAAACCTCATATCTGGTCCAGAAGTCAACTTTATTTCTCAGTCAACGCAAAGCCCTTTTTGCTATAGAATCTAGGGTTTCCATGATTTTCAGATATTTTCTCCATCTTTGCTCAACATGAACCCTTCATAACTTTTGTTGTAGAGTTCAATTAGAGTTGTTGGAGCAAGGTTGCAAGGTTTGATTGATGGCCTAGAATTCCCTTCACTTACTAGTGCAATTCAAGCACTTAGTAAAATCATTCCAATAAGGATATAACTTATCATTTCATGTGACTTTTTGATTCCAAACTTCATGAAACTTGTCCAGTGATCAATATAGATGGATATTGATGTGAGACATGTGAAGATATTCCAATAACACCAGCCAAGAATATATCTTTAAAAGGGCCTATATGTAAAGCAAGGGTGCAACATCTGAGTTTAGGTTGGGGCTCATTTCCATAGGTTTGACCTTGACATCTTCCTCACCACTTAACATGCCATGTTTGAGTTTAAACCCATTGCTTAACTGGTGATAAACACCTGGGGTGTTATAGGGACTCCCTGACCGGAGCAATGGGTGAAGCACCCTCCGGCTGCGAGTCGCGTGATGCACTAGTGCCAGTCCGCTTCTTAGACCGCCCGACATGCTCGGCCGCGTCCATGGCAGGCGGGGCGTCCTCCGGCCATGAGTCACATGCTGGCACCGCTCCTGACAATGCACTGGTGCCAGTCCGCTCCTTGGACCACCCAGTTTGCTCGGCCACATCCGTGGCAGGAGGGGCGGGACCAGCGATGCCACCAAGGGGCACGGTGACCACATCTACTTTGCCTCCCACTCACCGACGGCGTTCGCACTCGCCGCACGCTTCCTTGTCATGGGAACCACCACGCGCCGCGCATCCTCCTGCTCATCACCAGCGGACGTTGCCATGGGGTCGCGACGTTCCGCTGAGGTCACAATGACCTCCTAGCTTTCCTCCTCCTTGGAGAAAACCATGTCGTCGACATCCATGGGATCCTCCGACTTGAGCTCGGACTCGACATCACTCTTCCTCTCCTCGGCCTTCACGTGCCGAGCAACCACCTTCTCCTTGTACTTCCGATGAACCACCTTGGCCTTCTTCTTCTTCCTAGCGTCTGCCACCTCCTTCTGAGCGGCCTGCCGGGCCACACCCTCTAGACCCTTGGGAAGGTGTGGCCAGGACTTGCAAACTCCAAGCCCTTGTGGAATGTGTGGCTCCAAATAAAAAATAGGAAAAACAGAGGAAGAAGTATGGGTTAAGGAGAAGGGAGCATACCAGTCTGGAGTTGAATGGCGTAGGCTTCCCCTCGACCCTCTCATTGGGCTTTAGCTACAGCACCCAGCCAAGGTGACTCCAGACCTCATCATCCAGCAGATCCTCTAGCGACACGTGATTCAGGTCTGACGGGCCACTGTACAACCACATCGGCCGCGTCCTCTCCACCAACGGCGCAACCCAGTGGTGGTAGAGGGTATGGAACACCTGCACCCCGTCAAGACCATGCCGCACAAGCTTCTAGAGCTCCTCCTCGATGACCTCCACCTTCTTCCTCTCCTTGCGGGTGCAACCCCACGACCAACTTTCCTGCTTTTCTGGCCTCTCGCCGGTGAACACCGGGAACGGCGCCTCCGCTGGATTCCTGATGTAAAACCATTCCCCATGCCACCCGCGGTTGGAGTCACAGGGGAGGTACGCGGGATATGAGCCACCCACGCTTGGTTTCCTCTATAGGGCAAAACCCCCTACTGGTGCGATCTCGGCCGGATTAACCACCGTCAAGGCTCTCCTAGAGAACAGCTGCCAAAAGAAATCCATGTGCGGCTCCATCTCGAGGAAAGCCTCACGGACGGTGACGAAGCTGGTGATGTGCAGCACCCCCATTGGGTTAAGGTGCTGCAGCTCTAGACCCCACTCATTGAGGAGCCCATGTAGGAACCAGTGCACGGGGTACCCTAACCCGCGCTCATGGAAGGTAAGAAAAGACACCACCTCGCTAGGCCAAGGTTGCGGGAACTCCTCCTCCCAGGTACCCTCCAGTGCGCCACCTCCTTCAGCGGCAGGAACCCCTTCGCAACAAAGGCCTTCTTCACCGACTCCCTCACAGTGGACGACCTCCAGTCCAACATTTCACTCCAGGATTGCAAAAGGATTGGTGAGTTCCTCTCTTCTCCCTCGCTCTCTCCCCTATCTTTCCTAGAAACCACCGTGGCTCTCAGGAACACTCACGGCAAGAAGGAAGAGGAAAGGAGGCGGCAGATGAGGAACAGGCAAAAGAACAGGGTGAAAACCCTCCCCCTTCTGCTACTTAAGGAAAAGGGAACAACAGTTAGGGAAGGGCATGCCAATCGGAGAAGGTGAAACGATAGAGCAAGACACTCTCTCTCTTTCCCATTTAATGCAGATGTGATGCGCCCTGACCGATGAGACATGCCCTAGTCGATGGAACGGCTCCTGATCAGATGGGACGTGGCCTAGCCATGGCCCACCACTACCGCATGACCAACCACTACCGCATGTCGAGCACAAGAACCAAAGCGCCACCGCACATGGGTGGCTCCCCGCTTCCCCATGCCAGACCTGGAAAAACCCAAAATGAGATCTCCACCGGGAGAGACCGTCGGTCCCCCTGAGTCGATCGAATCGCTCAGGATAAACACCGAGAGACAGGCAAGGAGCAAATGGACGCCCCATGTAGGCCATGCTATCTTTGTCATGAACAACGAGCATGGGTCCTGGTCGGACGTTTCCAACTGAAGCTTTCCAAATCCCATCACTTAAATCATCAATGTAAAGACTACCAACCCCCTCTATTTCTTTATAAACATTTCATACATCCATATGCGCATTCATCCCATATGCCCGTGCCTCCTGGATGATTTGGGCCCTAAACCGCCCAAGGGCTCGGGAACTAAGCATCGCACGTGCAGCGAAATGCATCACAATGCTCCATGTTGCGTCATGAAGCGGCGGTTGCCTCATTCGACATGAGCAACCAACAGAGCCAGGGGAGAAAAATGCAGATGAGCCCCATGCAGCCCTCACCTAGTCTGGCAAGACCAGGTTATCTCAACCTTCTCATTCGATCCTGAACCTCTTGCCAAGCCCATAGAATCTCCATTGAGGGGAGGCTGTTAGGCCACTCGGGTCGGTCTCTGGAATGACCCAAGCATCCGTCGGGTTGTAGGTAAAGGAGTAGTGGAATGTCACAAGAGGGCTATGCCAACCCTATCATGAATGACGGACCTAGATTCCTCTTGATCATACCTGTTAGTGAACTCACCGAGCACGCCACTCGAGCCTGAGCGATCGGGACAAGCGACAAAACTCAGCCCCTACGGTTGTGAGGAACCGAGGATGGGGTAATGCACACAACTCACACCGACCCCTACTAAGGCCCAACAAGGCTCGGGGGCTCAAGACACCAAAAGCCTAGGTCTATGACCCCAAACTTGCCACTTCCGACTGCGCTCCAAACAACCTGGGTTTGCGACCCCGATCTCGCCCCATCTGGCTATGCTCCGACTGCGCTCCAAACACCTGGGTCTCGATCTCGCCCCATCTGGCTACACTTCCGACTATGCTCCAAAAACAACCTGGGTCTACAACCCTGATCTTGCCCTATCCGGCTACACTTCCGACTGCACTCCAAACACTTGGGTCTATGACCCCGATCTCGCCCCATCCGGCTACACTTCTGACTGCGCTCCAAAAACAAACCTGGGTCTACGACCCCAATCTCGCCCCATCAGGATCTACGAGCTCTAGCTCGCCTGATCCCAAACTAACTAAACTAACTGCCTCACCTGATCCCGCGACGCACATTGATGCTAGGATCCGCAAACTCCATCTCACCCAAAACTCTAAAACGACTAAACACCATAGTTTCGCAATGATGCCCTGGTTGACAACTCCGTCTCAACTAAAAACACACACACGCCTGCTAACAAACACCCCCCAGATGGTTCTGCCTGAACCGCCCGAGGGCTCAGGGGCTACACCCATGGGTGCGCTCTCGCGCACCCGCCGTCAAGATAAAAATCCCCCGGATGATTCTGCCCAAATCGCCTAGGGGCTCGGGGGCTCCTGTCGGGTTCATAAACCCGAGGTCCCTCGAGGACCGACTTCCATGCCAAGGCTCAGCCCAAGCAGATAGCACGCAACTCATGGGCCGGCCCAAGAGTCTAAAACAACAGGCCAAAAGGGTGGTCCAGTCACCGACCGGAAGGTCTGGCCAAAGAGGAACCGCGCCTGCTCGTTGACTACTTCGGCCCACCTCTCCGACCGGAGCGCTTACTTTGGACTCTAGCTGCCTCCAAATGGCCTCTTCGATCAGAAGGCCTGGCCCAAGCACTACTTCTGACTCCGACCTTGCGTCTCCGACCGGGGTTCACAGAAACCCTACTCGTCGCTCTTCTTCGACCGACGCAACTAGAGCCGACTGGAGCCATCCAACCGGGGACACCCGCTCAGGAAGGACTAGGGTACAAATGGAGAAAGTAAGCCAGGGCACACAAGTCAAACCATGGTACCAAGGACCATACCCTGTACGCCTATAGGAATAGTACTCTATAACCGCCCTAACACAAATAGTATTTTAGGCATCAAATTTCCCTCTACAGTGTTGTGGGCACCATTGGCTCCCATACGGTAAGGCCCGCCCACATGCCCCTTGACATCAACAGTGTTGTGGGCGCTGGAATTACCGTACCAAGTAAACATGGTAAAAACAAATCACATGCCTCTGGGTATCAACAGTATAGCAGATACCAATATCTACCATACCCGAACAAGACGACATAACCTCCCACATGCATCTGACATTCTACAGTGACATCAATAGTGTTGTGGGCGCCTACCATTATCCTGCACCCGTCGGCGTGGGCAACAAGGCTTAGAAGCATTCGTACTCTCTCCCTCTCACTTGTAAGGCCATCCCCTTCATCTATAAAAGGGGATGCACTCTCTCCCAATAGACCAACTTAACCCAAGTTGATTCAAGCTCAGTCCCTTTAGATTCATTAGATAAATCAAGTTCACTAGCTCACAACCACAGAACCGCTAGGTTCGGACCACAAGCACACACTTGAACACTTAGCTCATAGCGGAGCTCCTGTCGCTCTTGGCCCTTCTGACTAGAGCCGACCGGACCTCTCGTACACCCCTTCTTTCTCCTTCTCGTTTGTAACCCCACTGCAGACTTCGAGCACCTAGGCTCAGGAATAAAGTCACCGAATGCCTCAAACTGGACATAGGGCATGTTGCCTGAACTAATATAAACCCTGTGTCATTGAGTGCTAGGCCACCTCCGATCACAACGTACAACAAAACTACAAATATTCACTAGTTGGTCACTTTCTGTACTGACATTAAGAGAACCCTTCGATGTTCTATGCTTAGTCACCCGGCACCGTATTCTCTTCGGTATTAGTGAGGTTGTGGTTCGCCTTCTATTAATTGTGGTTGCCTTTTGCATGTCCTGAGGCGTCCAACTCTTCGCTCCATGGCTTCAAATATCAGCCGAGGGCTCTGGCCTCCAACACATCTACACTTGCAACCACTCTTATTCCTTTGCCCTCTTCTGCCCCTGCATCCTTTGTAGCATTCTTTTCCCCTTCTTGTAGATCCAATGGCCAGCGAGGATGGCCAAGGCAAGCGTGCAGCGGAAGAGATTCTGGAGGAAAACATGCCAGCGAGCCAACGCCTCCGACACATGAGGTGAGATCAACATCTTCTGCTTGTGATGATGAACTGTTCTGAGTTGCCTATAGGTTCATTGTGAATGATAGTCTTCATCCTCTCCCTAGGGCCGGTGAGCCCTCTGATGCTATATCTTCTATGCCGACCTCATCGTTAGATTCCTCTAACTCGTACAACAACGATGATGCCCGGCGCTTCCTCCGGGAGTGGAGGGCGGCCCAGGACTGCTATTCCGAGGTGACTCTAAAAAACGGCCAGCTTGAGATCCATCTCGGGGTCTTCTAAGCAACCCTTCATGCGGGCAAGGAGGAGGCTAGTGCCGTTTGAGTGCGGCTGGCTGAGTCTGACGCCATGGTGGCGGGTAAGATGAGCTCCATAAACGCTTCTATTCTAATTTCCATACCTTTATCTTGATAGTTTTTTTGTTTTATGTGATTGTCAGCCCTGATAGTGCAGTTGGAGTCCCTCCAACTGGCGGTGAACGTGGCCGTGAATGCCATCAATGCTCGGGGTCCCCTCATCAACGCTCGCCTCCAAGACATCCTGGCCCATGTCTAGGAGATAGCCCTTCATGGAGTCTGTCATGGTGCATCGTTGGCGCTAACTATGGTGCAAGTCTAGATAGGGTATGAGCTCCATGCCATGGAGACTAGCTTCCCGATGGGCGACGGCCCCGAGGAGCATGAGGACCTGATGTAAGAATTCGTCGTAGCGGCGAAGGCCATCGTGGACATCACGTCTACTCAGGATGTGGTGAACAAGGTCTTTGATTAGTTTGTACTTAGGGCGAATCAATGAACAAAGTCTCTTGCTCTTCCATGAACGTATCTCAGTGCAATGCCCCTATATGTGTCATGAATGTCTTTTTATTTTTTCTCTGGAGGCGATACATATCATATCGACTTTTATGTCTTCGAAGATTTTCATTTTTGAACTAGAGGCGACACCTTTTTGGTACCGGCTATTAAAGCCGATGACTAAACAAATCAGCTATCAAGTGTTGATAAAATGCTAGGATAATATCCCTTCAAATATTTTCATCGATCGCTATTGATAGAGCTTTTCAGACCAAAGGTTAAACGATCGATCGATCTAGGTCAAGCATCCTATTAAATGAAACAAAACTTCCTCTAATAGATCTATCAACTCTGATTTGCACTTATGATTCGACTTAGCGTTCACATATGTTGGCCTAAGCCCATCTCTAGGACCAATGCTTATTCTTCCTTAATCCAATGGCCGACATGAAGCCATGACTTTTTACTAAAACAAACTCTCAGAGCCGATTGCTTGGATCGGCTGTTGGCTTTCATTGCTAATTTTAATGAAGCCTCCTTCCCATAACTTGCCACAAAAGCATTCGAAGTCTGCTAGCTCCCAAAAGACTGGATCGGCCATTGCAATACTTATAGACTCATCAGCGCGAACCAGTTCGACATCATCTCCATGTCATTGAATCAAACACTAATGCATGGTCGATGGTACACAATAGTTCACATGAATCCAATCATGACCAAGGAGCAAACTGTATGACCGTTTTCCATCAACGACGAAGAATGTAGTGAGCAGAGTCCTACTCCTGATTGTTAGTTTGACGTTCATTGCCCCCCGGGTCTTAGACACATTACCCCTAAAGTCCTTAAGCATCATGTCAGTCTTAATCAGATCTCCTGGTCCCTTGCCAAGCTTACGAAAAGTGGTGTAAGGCATGAGATTGACAGAAGCACCTCCATCCACCAACATCTTTTTCATCGGCTTCCCATCAACCAAACCTTTTACATATAAAGCCTTTAAATGCCGATGCTTGACTGGTCTATCAAATATAGCCTATTGTATAACTGTTAGCTTGGCAACTATCTCTTCATACTCTGATTCATCAAAATCCAAATAAACTTCTTGATCTACCGGAGCTCTGAACTCTCATGGCAATAGAAAAGCCATTTGAATATTAGCCGATGCTTGCTTTCTATCAGCTGTTTGCTTAGCACGCCATACTTGAGGTTTACCAGATGCCTGAGCCTATTCCAACTCTCTATTCCTTAGGCATTGCACCCTTCTCTTCTGGCTTCTTGTCAAACCTCCTGGACACCACTGACCTTCTTGCCAAACATATTTTCTCTCGTTGCCTTCTTATTCATAATCAGCCTAGTCTTGATCAACAACTCTTTTTCCATGCCGATTATGAACACTTCCATTTTTTAAGCACCGATCCATGTTTTTATGATGATATGCATCTTGAGCATGGATAGACCGGCGGTTGGCTTGAGATTGCCTAAACTCCCAATACTAATCGCTGCACTCTAGATAGTTATTCCTGGTAGACAACTTCAAACCTTCGTTCCAACAATGTCTGAAGAAAAGACAATTCCAATGTGATTCAGCTTGCTTTCTTTCATACCTCTCTTTTTTCTATTGACGTTGGTATTCTTGCTTTTCTAACCAACACTGATAATCCCTTTCCTTCTACCGCTGCCATTTATTCAATAGAATTTGAGATATAACCCGTGGCTTTGTTGCCCCACCTTTTGATGTTTCTCTCTGCTCATATCGGCTCTTTTGCTTGTCGCGACGTCTTCTAATTTCTCTGTATTCGTCAGCCGATATTTGCATCTCGGGATCAACTGTTCCTGCTTCTCTTGATTTGGTTGATGTTAGGACCTTAGTCTTTCCTTTGAATAGCCTAGCATCAACCATGTTTTGATCTACTGGGAAAGGATTATCATCAACTTTCATTTCTCGAGGCATATCAAATTTGAGTCTTCCTTGCTGAATAGCCCTCTGTATATGCTGCTAGAAGATTCTGCATTCATTAGTGGAGTGAGAAGTAGAGTTGTGGAACTTGCAGAACTTCTTATTCTTCAACTGATCAGGGGGCAACATAATATGATTATCGGGTAACTTGATCTGCCCCTTCTCAAGCAAGAAATCGAAGAGCTTGTCTGATTTTGTGACGTCGAAGTCATAACTCTCCTCGACTCCTCTTCCCTAAGGATTTGGTACCATTACTGTCTTTTTGCCCCAATTCCATTCAGCCATGGCAACCTCTTCTTCTTCATCTTCATAGCTGTCATTGAACGAATATGGATTATAAGCTTCGACCACTGTGGTACTCTTCTAGAATCAGCTATCTCTGCGCATACTCTGGAATTGGCTATTGAGCGCCGCCACTCATTGAACCAATTGACCCAAGTTGTCAAATTCTTGTCCCAGCAATTTTTCTTTCCATGTTGGTAGCATGCCTTAAATGGCCAAAGCGGCTAGCTGATCATCAACCAAATTTAATGAGAAGCACAAGTTCCTAGTTTCCCAGAACCTCTGAAGAAACTCAATGCCTGATTCGTTAGTTTTCTATCTTATAGTTGTCAAATTGGTAATCTTCTTTTCTCTAGTCCTAGTATAAAAATATGTATGAAATTTCTTTTCCAGGTCAGCCCAATTGGCAATGGAGTTGACTGGGAGTGATAAAAACCAAGTGAAGGCTAGCCCTGACGGGGACAAGGAGAAGAAACGAACTCGATGGGCCTCTTTAATGGATGCTTTACCCAACTGTGTAAGATACTGACTGACATGTTCTATTGTGCTTGTGCTATCTTGGCCAGTGAACTTAGCAAACTCTAGGAGCCTATAATTTGTAGGAAGAGCGACCAAATCATACCATTCTGGATATGGGCATTTGTACGAGAAGGTCAGCCCTTTTGGCTTTAGACCGAACTGATTCTTCATCATCTTGGTCACCTTTAGCAACAACTCGTCAGTATGTGAATTTGGATTTCTCTGCACTTGCTGATCCATCTGCGGATTGAAATCCTATGTGCCTTGATACCCTGGATTCAGAATCATGTGAAGGGTGTTATAATCTGTGCCATAATGATGCCCCTGTAGAATCTCTATCTGCTAGGTCCTTTGCTGGTTTGCTGCTTAAAGTCTCTGGTTATAGACAATAGGATCCATATCTCTACGGACCCTTTGAATTGATGGTGCTATTTTTTGAGCCGATGACGGTATGTGGCCTGATGTGCCAAAATTAATCACCTTGTTCTGACCTTGCCCCACCGGCTGTTGCACATGCTGCACTGACAAACTAGGATTATACTGTATCTGATTTGTAGTAACTCTTTGAGCTTGTTTAGATGAACTCTGAATTGCCTGGACATCATCATTACTAGCTGGTGCTGCTTCTTAATAGCTGGTACCGGTTTGATTAGTCCCTTGAGTCATTGGATGTGGAATGTTGTAATAAGACGGCCCAACCTAATCAACTGGAAACCCATGAAACAACTCTTTAATGGTGTTATGGAATGTGTTCAAGAAAATTTCATTATGGTTTGATATGGCATCATGAACAGACTTGTTTATAGCTTCTGTGAAGAAACGTCTGTCTTCAATCTCATCTGCATCTGTCTACCCATGCAACAGAACTCTAGGTAGTGGATATTTCTGAACAATTATATTGTCACGTGTTTTGGTGTAGTATAACAAATACTTGTTCTAAAATTCTTCTATAGCTTTGCCGATGACATCTTTATCTCCATCAGGTAGGTCTTCATAAGGTACCATATGGATGTCATTGTTGTTATAAACCGCCATGACGATTATGGGGTCCCACCGGGTGTGCCAGAATGTGTGTCGGCATGAAATCTCATCCCATGCCAGGGCACACGAGCAAGCCAGAAGGGTCCGCTCGATGGAGCTGGAGATCTGCCTACCTTCAACGCAGAGATCCTACCGAGACGTGCCAGTCAATTTGACCCTTCAATTGACAAAGAGAGAAAGCTAATTAGTAATTTAAGATGGAACATGCCAGTGTTGCCAGACAGTCCCGAATGTGTGGCTCTGAGAGCCAATGTGGAAGGAAATTGACTAAATAGTCGATTCCAGCATACTCATAAGAATAAACCAATTAAAGCTCATGGGGTTGCAAAAGAAAAATCGGTTATCATTCAGGATGAACATCGTTATTTAGACAAATATTAGTCAATGGCAATAGGATGTCAACAATAATCATTTTATGCTAAGCCAATCACTGCAAGTAACTGAATCCCTTTTTATATAAAAGAAGTAGCTCATCATTATTTAACCATTTAATAGAGATAAATCTAATGAACATATTAGATCTCATCTATCGTTATGACCAGTGGGGCATGAGGCAGAATCATGCAGGCCATAGAAACAATGATAAATTCGACGACCCTAACTTATTACTAATATCAGTGGGGCATGAGGCAGAATCATGCCGGCCATAATACAATAATATGATCATGGGGCTAACACATCTTTCAACCTATCTTTACTTCAATGGTCTCGTGACGTGAACTACATATGTGAAAGCGCTCGATATTGGCTAAAACGGTCGATTCAGGCATAGCGCACAATTAAGGTCATGCCCTATTAGGAATAGATCTTCCAAATAATGATCCTCACTCCACGGTACTAACAGTGGGGTGTGAGGCAAAATCACATAGGCCATGATAATGGGCCATGGAATGGTTTTCGTTAGCCAATGGATCTATTCAAGACCAGACATGCTTTAACCGCACACTATGCACGATCAAGATTGATGTAAAATAGCTGATAAAACATAACTCATCATTTAAGATGCAGATTATGTAAGTTTAGATTAACAAATGATGGGTTAAACATGATATAAGGCCGATCTAGATCAATCCCAATCAGGCAAAGTGATATTGGTGTAATTAAATAAATAATGAAAGCAATAAGCAATATTGGTAACTTAATGAATCTATCTGAAGGACGCCACCCTTAGATAGAGCCGATAACTTGACCTTAATCTAGTTCGAGCAGTGGAGGTCGATTGGATCGATGCAGCCATACTTGAACTAAACAAGAGTCAATAACTAGCTTATACCAGAGTCATAGTGGAGGTCGACAAGATCGATGCAGCCATACGAATAGAAGTATAAGCCATGATGGTACTTACAGACAAGACAGAGGTCGGCCAGACCGATGCAACCCTGCTCACTGAAGAACTCAGCGAGATCTACTCTACTCCTAATCCTAAGGGGTGGCCGGAGCCAAAAAAAGTAAGTAACTTGTATTTGATTGATTGTGTTTCCTCTTACAATAGCCGGGGTCCAATATTTATACCTAGAGCCTAAACATGAATCCTACTCGAGCACGACTCATTACAATTCTTCAACATAGAAGAAAACATTCCTAATTTAAGATAACTTGGACCCTAATCTTTCTATTTTTGTAGAGTTCGATATGTAGTTTCTTAGCGCCAACCATAGCTCATCATCGCCATCTGCTGATGTCATCCAAAGCGATCTGATTCTAGAGTCGTATCTGAATCAGCTGATATCGATCCTTTTGCAATCGATTCCTTGATCGACATAATTTTAGAAGCTTCGAGTCCTGCATTTTTCTCTCCACATTTTGGTGTAAACATCATCTTCTAAATCTAAATCTATTTCATCTATATCATCAAATCCCTCAACTACCTCACCTGGTTCAGGGATATATTCCAAATCTTCACCATGTCTACCCTATGTGCTTGACTTTTTTTGCCTTTGGATACATAGGTTTTGGGCCCACACGTATTCCATGTTCTTCCATCTTTCTATGATTCCTTTCAATTTTTGCATCTCATGCTCGTTCATAAGCAGTTAGTGGCTGTTCATCTAGATTACAAAGACATTTCTTAACTAAACCTTCTATGGAATGTCAACACAACAGAGCAAGAGTATGCAAATAAGCGCCTAACTAGTAACTACAACTTATACAGAAGTCATTAATCCAATAAAGCACATGTTAGCTACACTCAACTATAGGAAATATGTAACCCCATCTCTATCTACATATCCTTTTCAGTCACTACAGTAGAGCACACATTGTAAAAGGAATTTGGGTACCTCTTCCTCCGTGTTCCCTGGCTTTGCTTTGTCATTGGCACCGCCATCGTAAAATTCTCGGTTGTAGAGCTGGTGCGGCCAGCGTTGACGAAGGGGTACCTGATCTAGCTCTAGCTAGGGATTAGATCCAGTTGGTCATGACAGGTGCTGAGCTAGGTAGGGGATCTGAATCTGGCTTGTACCATCATCGAGGCGGTCCTTCCACTGTCAGTTGATCGACCTGCTGTTGATGAATAGAAGGGGCTCCGGCTCTGGCTAGGGTTTAGAAATGTATGAGAGGGTGTGGCTAGAGAGTGAAGAGGGAGTCAAGCTACTGTTCCGATGGCACCTAGGGTCCAAAGCGGGGTGGCAGAGGGGGCGGCTGGAGAGTGGAGAGGGAGGCCATGGGACTAGAATTTAGAGCTAGAGGAGAGACGATGCGGCTAGAGAATGGAGATATAGGTGGAGACGACCACTCTTTGCACTTTTATGTGGCCATCACATTACCACAAATGCCCTTGTCTGAAATCAAGGGTGTGGTAAACCTATTTTCTGCGCGGAGGGTAAAAGAGAGACATCTAATTTTCGGTGCGTGATGGCGGGACTGCTCGGCGCGGTGCTCAGCAGAGACCAGAATTTATTCCTTGTTTTAATAGGAAATGATTACAACAAAATGTTGTACTTACCTAATATCCATATTTTTATTTTTTCTCTTATGCACCTGTTTATATATCGGATCAGTTAGTTGTTGCCTTTTTGTTTTTTTCATAATATAAATAAACATAAAACTAAAAGAGGAGGAAACCAAACAATTAAAAGATCCATGAACTGACACCTAAGAATTAGCAAAAAAAAGAAAAAAATAAACCTGCTCACTGTAGCTTATTGCGCTACAACTGGAGATATTGTTTTGTGTGTGTGCAACTGGCACCTCCCAAGCTTATTGCGGCTATTTGAACTAAGGCCTATAATTAGGAAGCAAGGGGAAGGCATGCCCAGGGATGGAAAACCCTTAAAAACTAAATGGGTTATTCAAATGATATCCCCATGGATTTCCTATCCTAGAAAAAGTAGTCATGGATTTTAAGGTGCTTTGAGTTTCTAGAGAAGAGAAAAAAATTAAAGCATCCTCCTCCTGGCTAGCACTCTTGTGATTCACCGACTCACTAGTACTCTAGATCGTCCTCATCCTCACTGGAGTCGCAGTCGGTGCTATACTTTCCATCGCTTGAGTACGTTCCCATTGTTTGTGAGCCTCGAGCCAGTCGCCAACGCCGTCTTAGCGAAGGTGAACGTGGATGACAACATCTTGTACGCATGCCTCGACCCTTGATCTATGGGACGCATCAGTAATACAAGTCATGACTAGTTTTGGTCTGTGGGACGACCGTATGTGAAGTCTTATTTGCATGCATGTCTGTATTAACTTTTGTTGAACTTTGTATTAGGTTGGTTAAACTATTGAGCGTGGTGTAGCTCAGGTCCTTTGGTCATTTGTTAACTGGTTATACTAACGGTGTTTGCCCTTTCTGATCGAAGGACGTAGGTGTATAGGTATTGAAATTTTCTACACCCTAAGACAGTCCGAGGCTACAAAATATAGATGATCTGGATCACTACAAAATATAGGGGCCATCCAACTAGTCCATTGAACCCGACTACCAGGGGCTAACAACTAGTTCTAGTCTATAGAACCCAACAATTAGTTCAGGATACAAACAGGTATGGACTAATAACATAACTAATTGGCTAATTTTTTAGCCATGACTAACTAGTCATAGTCCATCCAAATAGGGCCTAAGACAGTCTGATACTAAAGAAATCTTTACAGGCCATATCAAAGTTTTGATAAAACAACAAAATATAGATCGCGTCAACTCTTGCGCCGTATATGTGGGGTTGTGGGCACGTGCTGGCGGTCCTTAACCCCAATTTCTAACCGCCAACTTTCATATAAAATATGCTCAAATAAGCACCAAACTTATACATAGGGCTTTAAAACTAATCATTTCCACAAGTTTTGGTGAATTATTTGTTTATAGGTGACCAACATGAAAATACATCAAAATGGGCCCAAAGTACAACATCCACACAATTCAACCCAAGCAAAAGAAGGGGAAAAGATGGGCAAAGAACACATACCTAACACAACTAGACCGAAAAGCACCATGGGTACGTGCTCCAGGTCCAGCCAAGATCCCACCGTGCGAAGGCGATGGCAATTGGAGCCAATCAAGGGGCGGCCGACCCATGGGGTTGCTCGACCCCCACCTGGTGCTGCTCATCCTCTCCTTCCTAAGGTGGTCACATGGCAACATGCAGAGGCGGTGGAGTCTAGGCTTCATGCCAAATATAGCCTCTACACCACCTCAAGCCTTGTATAAATAGAGCGGCAACCCCTCCCTCTCATACAAAAACACCAAGGAGGAAGAGCACCACACTTGAGCATCATTCCAAGGGCTTAGGCCCTAGTTAGCTAGTAGAGTGAGTAGGGAGAGATGTGAGGAAGAGTACAGGGAGCGCTGGGCTTATCGGTGTCTCCCCAAGCTTGTACCTCAACGAGCACTTGTACTTCAATGGGGTCTCCCACTAAGTGAGTGTTCATGATTCTTGTGGTATAAAGTCTTTTGATTAGTTAAGCTTTGTTCATACTTGTTTGTGGGATCATCATTCATCCTTGTGGCAGATACTCTAGTAGCGGGCCCTGATAAAGACAGATAACCCTGCGCACACTAGAGGCTACCTTTGTTTGCCTCGTGCCCCACGGTTGAGGGGTAGGCAGCAAGTGATGACAGCCCTGTCTATCCCTTGGAATCCATGCCTTGTTTGTTAAAGGGAACTGCTGTAGAAGCCCTGTACAATCCCACAGTCGGGACCAACATTATGTCAGAATTTCTGGCGAAAAATCTTTTGGGCAACATGTCACTAATCTCGACCAATAAACTTTTCAAAAGTCCCTCGAGACTCATTTTCGAGTGTCGTGGGATCGTCAGGGACGTGCCAATTGAAATTAACAAAACCGAGGTTCACTTAGATTTCCACTCTTTGCTATCCTCGACTTTGAACTTCTTATAGGCTACCCCTTTAAAAAACTTTTCCAAGAAAAACCTTCCTAAGGGAGCCTTAGTGAAGAGTTTGGGAAAACTGCTTTCGCCACTCACTTAGATATCCTAATAGCAGAGCATCATCCCAACAATGACCTGTTCGAGGAGGTGAAGTTTGTAACCCTGTTCATTTCACCTTCACCCTTGCTCGAACCCAAGCCATGTCCCTCTGGACTTTCAAACAATGTTCTCGATAATGGTCGAGATTCAACGTTGGTTTTGCATGATTTATCTCTTGAGAACAAAAACTTCTATGCCATGGACAATCTTGGAGCACCAACTCTAGAGCTCAAAAAGAATGATTCCACAGATGAGCATGAAGGTTTGTCTTTTGAGACCCCTCGCATTTCATGCTCACATTTGGAGCCTCCATAGTTGATCATGCTTAGTGCCACATGCTTGTATGAGGACCACAATCATCTCTTAGTCCTCATTGGCAAACTCTTTAGAAGGATGGTTGTGGATGTTTTCATTTATCACAAATATTGCAGATCCCATAGATGCACTGTGGTACTAACCTTACAGCTTGAACAAAAACGCTAAATGCTTGGTGGTGAAGTTGGGAACTACACCACCATTGATAGCTGCAAGATGAAGTTGACATGGTCAAGCTTATGACCATAAACAAAGCATTGTTGGGAGATACCCCAGATTGTCTTAAAAAAGAGAATATAAAAAAACACACAACTTCCTTTTTTTATAAAAAGCAGGAAAGTGTTGTTAGGATAGTATGCACCTTCAGGTATTCTTGTTTGCTAACCATTATAGGTTAAAGATCAAGAAGAACATGGGACACATGATGCCTAAAATCATAGCAGTTGCATCAACTACATACATTGATGGTCTTTGGTAATGGAACACACTCAAAAGGAGACCCCAATCCTACACAATTGACTTTCACACAAAAGTCCAAGTGTGGGGGAGGATGGTGAAAGTCTCACCTCAAGTTCCATACACACCGAAGGCTATCTTGGTTGAAAATAATGATGTCAGCTCTGCCTTGCTAAAAAAAGGAAGCCCGAAAAAGAGAAAAGAGAGAGAGAGAAAGAAAAAAATATATATGATAAAAAAAGGAAGAAGAAAGAAAAGGAGGATTCTCCTCTTCCAAGCCTTTGTTACTACCATCAAGGCCCATGGTCCCTACACATTTATTGTGTATGTGGCCTAGCCTTGTGTTGGTGTTTCGAGTTGCCACCGACTAGTAAATTTCTAATATTGCGTGTCTAGCTCGGATGGTGTGCTAAGAGGACATGAGGTTTATACTAGTTCGGGGAGAATGTCCCTACGTCCAATTTATTACTGCTGCTCGTGTTACTAGCACTAAAAGTTTGTAGTAGGGGTTTCAAACGATCGAGAGAGGGATAGGTTCCAAGTCTCTAGTATGAGGAATGAACGGCTACCGAGAGCTCGGTCGCTTCCTGGCTGTGTGCTTGTGTGTTCTGATCAGTTCAGGGTTTGATGGGTTTGAGTCCCCTTCATGGGATGCCCTGCTTTCTCTTTTATAGGCCAAGGGAAAGCATGGGTTACAGTGGAGGGAAAAGAGGAGAACGAGAAGGAGATGAAGACCTCTAGGATCGTCGGGTCTTTCTTTTCCTTCATGCGGGTCTCACTGACCCTATAGATGTCAATAGGGATAGCTCCACATTGTGGCCCTATCCATCACTGGCACCATGCGTAGTCGTCATCTCCCGATCGTGGTGCTCCACTCTGTCCTGGCGGACATCATGGTGAACTGACGTGCCTATCAGTGCTCATACGAGGGTTTGGCAGAACAGCACCGGTACGCTCGATGCTATTCTTGATGTGAATCCCCAGGTGTGGCCTATCATGGCCATGGTTATATCAGGGCATGTCGGTCATGTCCCTAGTGTTAGAGCTTTGACCCAGGCCCATTCGCTTTGACCTAGAGTGGTTGGTGGGGGTATGGGTCTCCATCGGGCGAGATGGATCCCTCAGCCTTGGGGTCAATCGAGGCAGAGTGCCCCCTAGAGTCTAGGTGAGGTGGAGCGCAAACCCAAGGGTTAGGCGAGGCAGAGCCCACCCCTAGAGCTCGATGCGAGGTGAAGCCAGCCCTCAGAGGTCAGGTAAGGTGGAGCCCACCCTTAGAGGCTAGGCAAGGAGAGCCAGCCCCTCAGAGGTTAGGCGAGGCAGAGCCCGCCCTTAGAGGCCAGGCGAGGCGGAGGGCAAACCCAAGGGTCGGGCAAGTCAGAGCCCGTCCTCAGAGGTCGGGTGAGGCGAAGCGCAAACCCAAGGGTCAGGCGAGGTGGAGCGTGCCCCTAGAGGTTAGGAGAGGCGATGCCCACCCTTAGAGATCGGGCGAGGTGGAGCCAGCCCTCAGAGGTCGGGCGAGGCAGAGTCCGTGGCCTTAGTGTTGGGTGAGGCAGAGCCCATCCCTAGAGGTTAGTCGAGGCGTAGCCTATCCTTAGAGGCCAAGCAAGGTAGAGCCAGCCCTCAGAGGTTGGGCAAGGTGGAGCCCACAACCTTGGTGTTGGGTGAGGCGGAGCCCGCCCCCGGAGGCTAGGCGAGGCGGAGCTTGCGCACCTAGGGGTTGGTTGGAGCTGTAGTCGCGCTCTTGACTTCTCGAATGAATCAATGTTGATGGTTATTAGCTCCTCCTCTTCGGGTACCCTAGTATTTGTCCCCGACAGTAGCCCTCGAGCCTACGGAGGAGTAGAATATCCTTCGGAGGCTTTTCCAAATGGGAGGACTCTGAAGGCCTCGACCTTCTTTTGTTGCCCACAGCATGACCTAGGGGTGGTGATTCCCTTTCCTTGAGGCCCCTCCCATAACAGGGGCTCGGTCGAGGATTGGTTCGTCTTTACGATTGTCTTCCCTTCAACATTTTTTCAGATAAAAATGGAGGGGCCGAGCCGTGCCACGATTTTCCTCTAAGGACGAATCATGGCACCCGGTGATCTGTTAATGGGCTAGTCTGAGTGGGGCCCCTAGCATCCCATTCATGGTGACTATTTTAGAAAGGGTGCATGTATACTCTTATCAGCCCCCAAGTGAGACCCGACCCCTTGCCATTGCTAGGGTCGGGTGTCACTAAAGATCGAGGAAAGGATAGCGAAACTAGTAGGAGAAAGCATCTCTTGTTTTTGTGTGTACCCCATCCCTAGGATCTGAGCCATCGGTCTCCTTGCAAGTCCAACTTTCCTCAAACCCCCACATGTAGCAGGGGTCTGGTCGAGGGTCGGCTCATTTTTGTGATCGTCGCCCCATCCACGGTTTTCGCAACCGGAGGGGTTGAGCTAGCATCACTTGCCTCGATGGCTAGAGTGACGCGCTCGGTGAGCTCGCTATCAGGCATGTTCAAGTGGAATCTAGGTCCATCATTCATGATGGGGTTGGCATAGCCCCCATGTGGCATTCCACTGCTCCTTAACTTGCCTCTCAGTAGATGCCTGTGTTGCTCCAGAGAGCGACTCAGGTGGCCCACTGACCTCTCCTCGATGGAGATTCTATGGGCTTGGCTTGAGGTTAGGATCAAACAAGAAGGTTGAGATGACCCTATCCGCTTCTAAGCAGATCGGGCAAAGGCCGCAGGGGCTCATCTGTGTTTTCTCCCCTGGCTTTGCTCGATGCGAGGCAGCCTCGAGCCCTTCGCGGGCTAGCCTTTGAACCTCGGTCAGTTGGATTCGCGAGTTTGGGTCAGGCGGCTCGAGCCCCCTAGCCCTGTGGGGCTCAGTGGGGGTTGGCCATGTTTCATGCATCAACCCGTCCGTGGTTTTCCCAACTAGAGGTACTAAGCTAACGACACTTGCCTCGATGGTTCGAGTGTCGTGCTCGGCGTGCTCGCTAATAGGCATGTCCGAGTGGAATCTGGGTCTGTCATTCGTTCATGGGATCAGCATAGCCCTCATGTGGCATTTCATTTCTCCTTAACCTGCCTCCCAGTGGATGCCCATGTCACTCTAGAGAGCAACTCAGGTGACCCGCTGGCCTCTCCTCGATGGAGATTCTGTGGGCTTGGCTCGAGGTTAGGATCAAATGAGAAAGGTCTAGATATCCCTGTTCACTTCTGAGCAGGATCGGGCAAGGCCGCTGGAGCTCATCTACATTTTTCTCCCCTAGCTCTGGCCTCGAGCCCTTCGAACCTCGGTCGGTCACTGCTCATGTCGAATGAGACGACTACCGCTTCATGATGCGATGCGAGGCGTTGTGATTCAGCAATTGCATATGCAATTCTTGGATGTATGGGATGAATGTATGGACGAATGCATGAATGCATGCATGTGCATTAATGAATGAATGATCATACACTAGAAAAGAAAGGTGGGGGTTGGTAAAGTTACCTCGATGGCTCGAGTGATAGGTTCGAGGTGCTCTTACCTGATATGTCTGTGTGGGGTCCGAATCCGTCATTCATGATGGAGTTGGCGTAACCTGCATGGGGTACCCCACTGCTCCTTACCTATCTCTCGGCCATGACCCGAGCCGTCTGGGTGACTTTGGGTGATCTGTTGGCCTCTCCTCGATGGAGATTTCATAGGTGGGCCCCTCCAAATCCTTCCTAGGAAGGTGAAGGTAAAAGCTTGGAGTGCGGGCAACAAACTCTGATCATGCTGGTGAGCAAAAAACGCTGTAGCTACTGGGGCGTAGGTTTCTTGTAGTCCAACCAATTTGACCTAGCGTTTGTTTCCACACACCTTGTCTTTAGGTTTTAGCGCGAGAAAGGGGTCAGGCATCGAGAATGTCTATCGAATAGACACTCTTGCCAGCCCTCGAGCGAGACCTGACCCCTTGCCATTGCTGGGGTCGGGGGCTCGATAGCGAAATTAATGCACATAAAGTAAGGGTGACCCATCTCTTGGCAGCGGCCTGAATTGTTCGATCGAATTGGGTTACCCGCTGGCACATGACTTACCTCGATGGCACTAGTGACGGGTTTAGGAAATTCTTACCAGATATGTTCGAGAGAAATCCATGCCCGTCGTTCGTAACAGGGTCGGCATAACACGCGTGGGGCATCCTGCTGCTCCCTACCCATCCCTCAGTAGCGGCTAAGCTATTCGGTTGACTTGTATTGCCCTGCTGGGATAGGTCTTACCTGCGAAGATAGATGATGAGAACATCCCGCGCAAGAATTTAGGTAGGCAGATAAGCCAGGCGGCAAACTTGTAATAAATGGACAAGCTCTTAAATTTTGTTATAGACAAACAACTTTTTTGCCCTTCTCCCCTTTTTGTATAAAATGGTTAGTGCATTTCGACCCTTTCTGCAATTAAGGTCACAAAGCTCGGGGTGCGGGTGAGCAAATTCTGATCACGCTGGTGAGCAAAGGCGCCATAGCCGCTGGAGCATAGGTTTCTCACAGTCTGACCATTTATACTCACAGCTTGTTCCCGTAACCCTAGCTCCTAGGTCTTAACATGATAGGGGGTCAAGCACAGAGAAAGTTGGCCAGGTGGATAAACTCTTAGACGTGGATCAACACTTTTTGTGTCTAAGGCCAAAAAAGCCTAGGGTGTGGAAAAAACTCTGATCACGCTGGTGAGCAAATGCACCGTAGCCACCAAGGCATAGGTCTCTCGTAGTCCGACCAGTTTTACTCAGTGTTCATTTCCGCAAACCTTGCTTCTAGGCCATAACATGAGAGAGGGTCGGGCGTAGAGAATGTCTACCAGATAGGTGCGCTCTTATTAGCCCCCGAGTGAGGCCCGATGTAGCACCCGGTTTTAAAGACAAAACCAGATACACACTATATGTGAGCCCAGGAAGTCAAATCTCACGTATAGCCACAAATAAGGGTAATATAAAGAGACAATACTTATTACATAACGTATTAGTAAAAGGAAAATAACCTCAGAGTATAGACAGTGGAAAGTCAACTCCGATCTTCAGGCGAAGACTCCAAATCCACAGGGAAGACTGACTGGTTAACCACAAGCCTAACTCCTCCAAACCAGCAATCTGGTACCCATCTAGGATTTTTATCCAAAGTATAGAAAAGTAAAGCAAGCATAAGTACATCTCATACTCAGCAACATAACATGGGGTTCATGAGGCTCAAAAGGCTGACACCGGTTTTCTGCGATTAGCTTTAATAGGTCATCTTTTTAAGCAATTGAGTGGCAAAGAATTTATCATTCCCATAAACACATGATCGGGTAAACATGAATAATGTATAGCATAAACAATTAATTATTAGTACCATTATCCATTAGTGATCATCTCTATTCCATAAGGGTCCAAGGCCGCTCATGACCGTGAGCACGGCTGATATATCAGTTTTATACTCTGTAGAGTTTGTACACTTTCACTATGAGTCGTGATCTACCCTTTTGCCCGAGGTGATCAGCCTCTTGACCCACTACCAAGGAAGGTCGGTAGGGTTCACTATGAAGCCTTTCAAAGGTTCGTCTAACAAGTTAGGGACGCTAGGCGTATGTGGCCCATCTCTAGGAGTGGCACGCGTGGGCATCGCAGCATGGTACACACATCCCAGCAGTAAAGGAAACATACCCTCATGCACCATAAAGGTAACAACTAACAAGCTAGAAAAGGTTCTCATACTGAGCTAAAGCTAGAGCCATATAGCCCTCATAGCTGTACTGTAAGTCCTGGATGATCACTTACAGATAAGTCCTTAGGGAGAGGAATCTGAAGCATTTAGAAAGTAGCTAAACACTCCAGCCCCCTGGTTCCATGTTGCTAAAAAGTCATGTTTTAATGTTTATTGCATATACCATTAGTCAAGTTACAAGATCATGGTTTTGATTAAGCACTAGAAAAAACTACCCAATGCAATGTCCCAAAGGTATCAAGGTACAAGATATCAAACATCTAGGATATCCTTATTGGCAACAAGGTAGACACATGCAATATGAATTAAGTGATTAAATGTGAATAGGTAACAAGGATGGTCCCATGATATACTTGCCTTACACACCGATCCTTCGATAAGCTTTAATCTTCACGTCCTTCGTCTTTCGGATCACCACGTATATCTCACCGACTGGACGTAATCGTAGAACACCACACAACACATCCATACACATACATGCATAGCATACATTTGCATTTATATCAGAACAATACATTAATCATAAGTAAAAGAGATTGAAATACGATTCTACGCATCGCTACGATCACACAGTCGCGAGGGGCACGCTAATCGAAGCTATGGTTGAAAAGTTACAACTACCGAGAGATTTGCTTAATACATGGAAAAGAAAACTATGGGCTTTGTTTATGTTAACCATATGAATTCATATACAAAAGATATTTTATAAACAATATAGATTGAATTAAGTCAATTTTAGATTTAAATTATAAAACTAAAGAAGAACAAATCATATTTGGTTTACAAAATCTAGTTGCATAATCATTAATCAAGATATGATTTAAACCATGTGATTTTAGAAATAACAATATAGTAAACACTATTATTAACGTGTAGATCTCGTCGCTACGAATATAACGCAACTTGAACGGACTATTTCGGAGTTAAAATGAATAAGTTATGATTTAAACAAGTTTTTATTTAGTTAAATAATAAATTAAATCTACCCATGAATTTCAAGTGTTGAAAGCATGCCTAACAGTAGTATAAACACATAGGTAATGTAAATACGGTCCTAACACAATTTGAACGGATCAAATCGGACTTAAAACGCAAAAGTTACGCATGAAATAAGATTCAGTGGCATTTCTATAAATATTTGAACTCATTTTTGAATTAAAACTATTAAAAATCTGAATTTAAACAGATTTTGGACTGCGCGCACTAACTCTGGAAACGACAGGGTCCTAAACGAATAAAAACAGGGCCTAAAAGAAATTATTTTGAACAGATTTGGATTATGGGTTGATTCACCGAAAATAGGGGGGCTATTCTGCAAAACAGCACGGCTTGACTGCGGGTTGACCTGTGGCTGCTGACTGGGCGCCACACGGCGGTCTCTGGTTGGCGCGGTGCACCACATGGGTGTGGGCGCGCGCTGACGTGGCACGGTGGACCGAGTCCACAGCCGCGGTGGACCGGTTACTTAACCCCGAAGGGGTATCTAATCGTGGCCGTTCATTCAAAATCCGACGCGCAGGTGAGTGCGGGTGACCTCCGGCGTCTACAGGGCATCTCCGGTGAACTTGCCATTGCCAGCGGTAAGACAGTCACAGCGGCGGTCGCCGGTATGGCGCTCTGGACTTCTCTGATCGAAACAAGATGCACGGGGATGATCTACGAAACCTTGCGAACACAGTGGAATGCAAATCGAGGTGGGGGTACACACCGAAGCACCGGGTCCACGGCGGCGCCATGGCCGGCGGCTCGGGTGCTCGCTATTACAGCGTTCTAGGGCGCCATTTGACGATCTAGGGGCACGGAAAGACGGAGGTGCTCACCGTGAGTCGTCTGGAGGGGAGCTCAGCGTCCAGGGAGGCCTCGAGGGGCGGGTTGACGATGGCGGCGATGGCTGAAGAGAGAGAAGGGTGAGGGTGTAGGGAAATCCAATCAAAACGTGACAAAAAACAAGAGATGGAGGTACCTACGTGCGCGGTGAAACACGACGGAGCCTTGGGACACGTCGGTGATGGGGATTGCGCTCGGGAGGGGTGGATTACGGTGGCGGTGAGTGCGAGCTCGAGCGGATGGGAAAGGGGAGAAGGAGGGGCCTGGCCTGGGGCTTTATAGGCGGGCGGGGCTGCGGTAAAAGGAAGGGACATGGCGGATTTGTTGCTTTCCTTGCATGCACGGAGGATCGGCGGCTTGCCGTCTGTAGCTGCGCCATCAACGGCGGCGAGAAAAGGAAAGAGCAGGGGAATGAAAAGGAAGGGGAAGAAGGGAACGGCGGCTGATGGATGGGGCCAGCAATGCAGTGAGAGGGAGGAGCGGTGGGGCGCGTGTGGTGACATAGCGAAAGCCGAAGCAGGCCGGGTTGGTGGGCTGCGCCGTGCACGCATGCAGGGCGGTGCGGAGGAAGTCATGAGGCAGGCCGAGCGGAGCGGTCATCTGAGCAGTGGGCTGCGCGGGCGAGCCGGCGCAGGATGGGCCATGCGCGGGAGGAGGGGAGAAAGGCTGCTGGGCTGTTTCCGAGGTTGGGCCATAAAGAAGAAAAGCATTTTTTTCAAAATCAAAACCTTTCCACTTCTAGTTTTTCAAATCCAAGCCCAATTCAAATCGAATTCAAGTATGGTTTTAAATATACTTCCCTATAAAAATGGACAATTTTGTTAGGCTTCCCATGATAAATTTTACAACTTTAATAATACTTTTATGTTTCTAATTTTCTTTTCTTTCTTTTCTTTTATTTCAAAGCCATTTTTAATTTCATTTCAAAAGCATTTTAACCATTTTGACTTTTCAATTAAAACCACTCAACCAATAAAATTAAATGTAATGGCATGTATGCTCAAACATGTTGCTACCTTATAATGTATTTTAATTTAATGAAAATTTTTATTTCCTATTTTTCATGTGCACAAAAATTCATAAATAAATAATTTTAGCTCTATTTCAAAAGAGGCAAATTTTAGGGTGTTACACCCGACCCCACCATTGCTGGGGTCAGGTTTCACTAAAGGTCGAGGTGTTTGATAGCAAAACTAATAAGAGAAAGTGTGCGTTTATTAAGGGTAAAAGCAACGTAGCTGCTCGATGTTCTAGGCATTGACGAAGACTCCGCCGTTGATGGTCTTGAGCTTGTAGGCATCCGGTTAGAGCACCTACACGATGATGTATGGTCCCTCCCATGGTAGGGAGAGTTTGTCAAGGTCCTTGCTCCTCTGGATGAGGTGGAGGACCAGGTCTCCAACGTTGAAAGCCCGACCTCACACTCGACGACTGTGGTACCAGGGCAACGCTTGCTGGTACTTGGCCGAGCGGAGGAGGGCAACGTCGCGCGCTTCATCTAGCTGGTCCATGGCATCCTCGAGGGGTGCCTTGGCTCCCTGTTTGTCTTATGCCCTAACCTTTGGCACTCCATAGTCGAGGTCGACCGAGAGGATAGCCTTGTAACCGTAGACCACGAAGAATGATGTGTAGTCGGTGGCCCGGCTAGGGGTCATCCTTAGGCTCTAGAGCACCATGGGAAGCTCTGCGACCCATCGTCCTCTAAACTTGTTCAACCAGTTAAATATCCTAGGCTTAAAGCCCTATAGGACCATGTTGTTTGCGCGCTCGACCTACCCATTCATGCGGGGGTGTGCTACGGCGACCCAACTGTAACGACCAGTCCCGACATACATGGCCCAGGCCCACTCTTCCGAGGAGTGGTCCCACCCACATAGCAACCCGCTTGAACTTTCGTCCTCGCTTCGTTCAAAACGGTTAACCGAAGGTTACTACGCGTCCCTAGCCCTGGTATTTAAGTCGATCCGGCGATCTCAGAGTTTCCAGTATGGTACTAACTGGGTGCGCAGTGTTTTTTCCGTGCCGCTACAGTAACCATGTGAACAGTACCCCGAATTTGGTCGGTCTATTTTTGGGTGAACAGTGCTCGGTCTAAGTAACCCGGAACGCGGATTCTACAGTACCGGCCCTTTCTACTACAGTACCACCGGCCCATGACTGGATTGGATTTGGCCCACTTTGGCCCATTAGGATGTTACAATCATCCCCCTAAGGATTCGACGTCCCCATCGAATGCCAGATCAGCTTACCCTTTCGGGACATTTACCTCAGGATCCGCCTCTCTTCAACACGTTTGTGTGGCCCCGTGCCGTGCATGTGTATGCCATGCCGTGTCCACGACGGGCCCACGCACACAGACACAACATGCCCGCGCAGTCGTCCCCACGTGCCCGTGAAACCTCAAGAGTCGGCTCTGATACCAAATGTAACGACCAGTCCCGACATACATGGCCCAGGCCCACTCTTCCGAGGAGTGGTCCCACCCGCGTAGCAACCCGCTTGAACTTTCGTCCTCGCTTCATTCAAAACGGTTAACCGAAGGTTACTACGCGTCCCTGACCCTGGTATTTAAGTCGATCCGGCGATCTTAGAGTTTCCAGTATAGTACTAACTGGTTGCGCAGTGTTTTTCCACGGTGCTACAGTAACCCCTATGAACAGTAACCTGACTTGGGTCGGTCCATTTCCGGCGACCAGTGCTCGGTCTACAGTACCCAGAACTCGGATGCTACAGTACCGGCCCATTCTGCTACAGTGCCACTGTCCCATGACTGGATTGGATTGGGCCCACTTTGGCCCATTAGGATGTTACACCAATCGATGTGGATGTTTTGTTCATCACAGAATTGGAGGAACTTCTTCCTGGTGAAATGCGTGCCATTGTCCATGATAATGGAGTTTGGTACTCCAAAGTCATGGATGATATCAAGGAAGAACAACACGGCTTGCTCGGACTTGATCGCGGAGATCGATCGGGCCTCTATCCACTTTGTAAACTTGTCTACGGTGACAAGCAAGTGGGTATAGCCCCCGGGCACTCTTTTGAGAGGTTCGACCAGATCAAGCCCCTAGACCATGAATGGCCACATGATGGGGATCGTCTGGAGTGCTTGGGCCGACAGGTGGGTCTATCGAGCATAGTACTAACACCCTTCGTAAGTGCGCACAATCTGTTCGGTGTCGGCTATAGCAATCAGCCAGTAGAAGCCTTGACAGAATGTGTTTCTGACCTGGGTTCTAGTCATGGCATGGTGTCCGCAGATCCCATCATGGATATCGCTCAGCAACCACTTCCCATGTTCGATGTGGATGCAGCCACGGTAGCCTTAGGTCACCTTTGGTACAACTCAAGTACACATTTCGTGGGTTCACCCAGCGCCGCACAATCAGGGACACCAAATGCTAGGACGTTCAGGCCTAGCCTACCTTTGGGCTCAATCTGGCTCCCCGCACATCCTTACTACCATCCAGAGTGCACAATCTTACAGAGCGGGGCCCGGCCTGAGTTGAGCTACTTGGCTTCGTGGTTGGAACGAGTTATCCGGCCAGCTAAGTGATAGGCATGCGTTCAATCTTGTCAGAAGTGCCAACAACGGTACGGTCCTTAATCGGCACAGACAGAATCACATGAGTCAACCAACCATAGACTCCATCCGGCCTCAATTTACATCACCCCATGGTTCTTTTCCACGATAGCAAATATAGCCAACCGTGCTTCTGTATCCACCTATATCTCGCAGGTGATAGGAAATCACCAGACTTCTACCGGTCTAAGCATGGCTAAGCATATATTCGATCCTGGACCTACATAGAGTTAAAGGTAGTATTTTTGGACAAGGAAATCATATGCATCAAGTGGCTCCAATCAACTCTTATAACCTAATGCATCAATCATAAAGGACTCGAGTAATATTTTGTAAAACACTAGGAGACTTAGAATGCTCCGGGGCTTGCCTTTCAGAAAGGAAGTGGGGCGGTGGTCAAGGCACTCTGGAAGCTCTTCTGGAGTCTACTCCTCGCCTTTGGGAGCTACAGCTTGAGGAATCTCCTGCTGGTCCCCTTCCTCTCCTTCGTTGAACTCCAGCAATGTTATCTCCTCTGCCGATCCTAGATGCATGAGTATGGCATAAGATATTGCGAATGCATACTTGCTGACAAGTATAGTATGATGATACATGAGGAATGGATTCTTGTAAGTATTCTTAATAGCATGGTGTTAAAGTAATAACAAGAGCATCACATTTTACTGAGTATGTGCATATCTCTTCTTGATTACTTAATCAAACACTTCAACAATTCATTTACTATACCACAAAACAGCAGCTACTTGTTTTACTCATAACTGAAGTTCTACTTATCCAAATGCTATGATCTTGAACTTTCAGGAAAGCTTACAAAATTTTCTACAACTCTTATTTAATCACCAAAAGCTAATTCGCAATCTATCTTACCAAAACAGACAATCAAACCAGTGCTGTCCAGAAATTCCAGAGAGCGAGCATTTCGGAATACTAACTTGAAACAGCTATAACTCATAAACCCTTTGGCCTATTGTCCTAAAATTTTGACACAAGATATATGAAGAAGTTACCTACAACTTTGTTATTAACCATTTTTACAGCAAACATCATTCTTACTATGCAACATACCAAACCACAGAATCTATCCGAAAACTCTGCTCACCCGAATTATAAAGCAACGATATTTCTATTGCATATAGCCATTCCAAATTTGACCTCACCAATCATACCAATAGTACAAGGACATCAAATACACTCAAGAAAACATAATGGCCATGCCCAAACTATTTATTTGAATGCCTTTATCAATTTACTAAGATACTTAGGTTAAAAAATAAACATATACCAAATGTGCATCATAAATTCTCAGAAATTTACAGTGGCTTACTAGTGCTACCAATAGACTACTGTAAAAGTTTCATGCCATTTTACTAAGTAAAACATCCTATGCAAAAATGACAACGCATAAAGGCTTAAAATAACATAAATAGGAAACCCTAGTGAAAAGTGTCAAGAAACAGATTGTATATTTTTCTTAGCATACATAAGGTACTAAGACAACCTCCAATAAATTTTATGAGCATTGGATTCATAGGTAATTTATAACAATTCACACAAGGATCACCTAATTATAAAAGGAAAATCTATAACTTAAAAACTATTCATGCACTGACCCTCAAATTTTTACGAGAGCTTATATTTATCAAGAAAAGCTCACCATATAAATTTCATAATTTTTGGATAACAGGAACTCTAGATATAAATTAAACAAGTTTGCATATATTTAAAAACACACTTCAAGTTTCAATTTAATTCTTCCAGAAACTCTACTACAAGTGCTAATATTATATTTTTTCCTAAATACTATACTTCACCAAGATCCTAACAAAATTTGAACCACCAAATTTGGATCTACCAAACTCCAGATATAGATTTTACAAAATAGCTTGAAACATGGAAATAATTGAGCTATCCTACAACTCTACAGTCACTGACAGGTGGGACCCGCTGGTCAGTTGACCCCATCGGCCAGTGAGACAAAAATTGGGCAGCGACGCTGGATCGACGCGGCTTGGCCACAGCTCGTCACCAGCGAGTCCTCCGGCAAAGATAAGTGGACCAACATGATCTACAGAGCAAAACGTGTCTAGTGACCTAGGTGGTGGCTGTGCAGGTGTGGCGGAGCGTGCTCGTCACAGGCCATGGCAGCACGGCGGCATTGCTCTGCGGTGCGCCGGCCATCACCGGCCACGGCGAAGTCAGGCGAGGAGCGCTACAACAACACGGTGGCCAGGCGAATATATTTAGGCGACCTAGGCGGCTTGAGGTGCTCTGACGAAACATGGCCATGGCGGTGGCCATGGCGGAGCTCTGGCAGGGGCACACCCGTGGTGGCGCAAGGCGAAATGTGACTTACCAAAGGCGCGACCGTGGGCGCTGCAAGGTGGGAAGGGTAGAGCAGAGTGAGGCGGAGCTTTGAGTGTAGCCGATTGGAGAATGGGGCGGCGGTGAGCGCAGGTGGGCTCGGCGGAGCGGCTACGACGGCGATGGCGAGTACGGTGAGCAAAGGAGAGCGAGGAGGCGAGTGAGAGTGAAAGGCCGCTCGGTGGTGACTTAAGCACGTCGCTGGGGTCGTGCTGGCCGTCGATGCCTAACGAGCGAGCCCTACACCGGCATACGGCTGCCAGATGTGGCGCACGGCCATCACTAGCCACCATGCGGCGGCCAGCGCCTGTGGCCGGTCAGCCACCGAAGGTTGAGCCGGTTTAGACACCAACGCCCCGAATCGAGCCTGACAACGTGATTTCATGAAGCTTGATCTTCGAAACCGTGAAGAAATAGCGCCAACGATATAAACCAAAGTTGTAGCTCTATGTACCAGCTAAAATTCGTATTTAAGGATCAAGGCCTAATTCTAAATGGTTTGTGAGTAAAATCATCTAAAAGGTGAGCTTGTCAGCACTGTCAGCGGCAAACACTTATAAAATTTTCCTAAGTGCTAAAAATAGTGAATTGTTAAATCTTGTGAGCCTAATTCAAGCCTGTTATGAGCTGAACTAGCCTATGACCCAAAAATAAAAGTTGTTCCCCTTATCATATACTACAACTTTGCTTTAGTGACCACATCCATGCAAGGTCTTTATCATATAGTTCAAACTTGGTCAAACCCATTACATTCAAATGATGACTTGTACTTGAACTATGACTTAGTGACCAATTTAGCCCTAGCCATGAATACCAAAGATGTTCATAATGACACTTTAAACATGTTTAAGCTATTGGTAAGGTCACACAATCATTTCATACATGGGTTGCCCATAAAGCTTTCTAGGTCAGCATGCATAGCATCACTTAAGTACTTGATCATGCAAAGTGATCTTCATAAACATTGTTTCACTAGTCATCCTAAGTGTAGCTAAGATGTTTTAGTGACTCACATCAACCATTTACATGTATTCACTCATGATCATATGCATATATACAAAGAAACATAAAATATCAAGCATGTTTCATATGTTTCAATCACATGTTTCAATTGTAAAAGCTTATATATGAATGCTCGATGCTCATGCTCATGCAATGCAAGTCAAATTGTGCAAGCTCAACACCTAGGGTGTTACAGCCCCTCCCCCTTATAAAAATTTCATCCTGAGATTTGCATGACCTACCATTCTTGGAAAAGGCAGGATAAACTTCTCGTAAATAATCCTCTCGTTCCCACGTGGCATCTTGTTCACTGTGATTGTTCCACACCACCTTATAGAACTTAATGATCTTACTGCGTGTTACTGTTTCCATCTCTTCTAACACTCGGATTGGCTTCTCTTCATAGGTCAAATCCGATTGAAGCTTTATGTTGGTGGGTGCAATAGCTTCTTTAGGTACACGAAGACATTTCTTCAACTGAGAAACATGGAAGACATCAAATATTGCACTCATCTCTGGTGGAAGTTGTAACTTATAAGCGACATTCCCTTTCCGTTCCATAATCTTGTATGGCCCTACATATCTAGGCGCAAGCTTTCTTTTTACTCCAAATCTCTTCACCCCTTTCATGGGTGATACTTTCAGGTATACATAGTCACCCACTTCAAAAGTCAGTGGTCTTCTTCTTCTATCGGCATAACCTTTTTGTCTTGATTGAGCTGCCTTCATATGCTATTGGATAATACACACTTGCTCTTCAGCTTCAGTTACAAAGTCAATACCAAAGTATCTCCTTTCACTGGGCTCAATCCAATTCAATGGAGTTCTACATTTTCTGCTGTACAAGGCTTCAAATGGAGCCATCTTGATGCTTGCTTGATAACTGTTGTTGTAGGAGAACTCAGCTAAAGGTAACCATTTCTCCTATGAACCTTTGGAAGATATAACACAAACTCTTAGCAAATCTTCTAAGATTTGGTTCACTCATTTAGTTTGTCCTAAAGTTTGTGGATGGTATGCCAAACTTCTAATTAGCTTAGTTCCCAAAGCCTGGTGCAAGTGCTCCTAGAAACGGGCTATAAACTGTGGTCCTCGATCTGAGATTATGGTCCTGGGTACTCCATGTAGTCTCACGATCTGAGAAACATATAACTCAGCGTACTTCCCCACGTGATACCTTATGTTCATAGGTATAAAATGTGCTGACTTGGTGAGACGATCTACAATGACCCATATTGAATCGTGACCTTGCTGTGTCATTAGAAGGCCTATGATAAAGTCTATACTGATTTCTTCCCATTTCCAACCTGGAATAGGCATTGGCTGAAGTAACCCGGTAGGTTTCATACGAACAGCTTTTACTCTACAGCAGTTATCGCACCTAGCAACATAGGCTACGATCTCCTTCATCTTAGTCCACCAAAAATAGGTTTTTAAATCTTGATACATTTTACTACTACCTAGATGGATAGACAATTTGGACGAATGAACTTCCTCTAAAAGTTGATTTCTAAGCTCACGGTCTTTCGGTACCACAAGTCGGTCCTCAAACCATAGCACACCCCTTTCATCTAATCTGAAATGCTTGGTTTCTTGCTCTTGCATCTTTCTCTTGATGTGAACTATGCCTACATCTGTCTTCTGCAGCTCTATGATTTTGCTCTCAAGTGAACAACTGATAGTGATATTGTACAGTACTACAGGATGTAACAAATTAAATCCATCTTCCAACAATGCTTCCACAGTGTTGCAATGAGACTTCCGACTAAGTGCATCGGCTACAACATTGGCTTTCCCCGGATGGTAGTGCACTTCCAAATTGTAGTCCTTAATCAGCTCTAGCCATCTTCGCTGTCTCATGTTCAGCTCTGGTTGGGTAAAGATATACTTGAGACTTTTGTGGTCAGTATATATTTGACATACATTGCCCAACAAATATTGTCTCCATATCTTTAATGCATGAACAACTGCTGCAAGTTCTAAATCATGTGTGGGGTAGTTGACTTCATGTTTTCTCAACTACCGAGAAGCATATGCAATAACTCTTCCTTCTTGCATAAGCACATACCCCAAACATATACCTGATGCATCACAAAATACATCGAAAGGCTTTTCAATGTCGGGTTGTGCTAAAACAGGAGCTGTAGTTAACAAAGTCCTAAGGGTGTGAAAAGCTGCTTCACATTCTGGTGTCCAATTGTACTTCTCATCTTTTTGAAGTAGCCTAGTCATGGGCTTAGCTATCTTGGAGAAATCTAGGATAAAACGACGATAATATCCTGCTAACCCTAGAAAACTCCGAACTTCATGAACCGAAGTCGGGGCCTTCCAATCCATGACCTCTTGTACCTTTGATGGGTCTACAGAGATTCCATCTCTTGATAAGATATGACCTAAGAAAGGTACCTTGCTCAACCAAAATTCACACTTGCTAAACTTTGCATATAGCTTATGCTCCCTCAACCTGGATAGAAAAATCCTCAAATGCTCTGCATGATCTTCCTCATTTTTTGAATAAATCAATATATCATCGATAAACACGACCACGAACTTGTCAAGCTCAGGCATGAATACCGAATTCATCAGGTACATGAAGTAGGTAGGAGCATTCGTTAGTCCAAAAGACATAACTAAATACTCATATAAGCCGTACCTAGTGGAGAAAGCAGTTTTAGGTATATCCTCTGGCCTAATCTTTATTTGATGATAGCCTGATCGCAAGTCAATCTTGGAGAATACCTTTACCTTCGCCAACTGATTGAACAAGATGTCGATGCGAGGCAACGGGTACTTGTTTTTAATGGTCGCAGCATTAAGTGGTCTGTAATCCACACACATTCTCAAGGACTTGTCCTTCTTCTTTACAAACAAATGCTGGACATCCCCATGGAGATGAACTAGGTTGAATAAGGCCTTTGTCCAACAGATCTTGTAGCTGAATTTTAAGTTCCGCTAACTCATTTGGTGGCATCCTATAAGGTCTTCTTGAGATAGGTGCCGTACCTGGCACTAACTCAATCTTAAATTCCACATCCCTATCAGGTGGTAAACCTGGTAACTCCTCTGGAAATACATCTGAAAACTCACAAACCACTGGGATATCACAAAGGGTAGTGGTTTGGATAGCATAAGCTAAGTGTTGGAGTTCAAAATTTCAGGAGACTGGTACTAGAAAAGCATTTCCTCCCTTGGGTTCTCTCAACATAATAGTATGAGTGCTAGTGTCAATGAGAACACCATGATCCTTCATCCAATTCATGCCTAAGATTACACTTATGGATAACCCAAGCAATATTATCAAATTCGTTGTATACTCCCTCTCTAATATAGAGATGAGCACGTTCCTGACTATCTTATTTGTAGAAATAGTAGCCCCAACTGAACTTATATTATAACCACCCTTGCTTACTTCAATGATTTTCTAATCATGTCTAGATGCAAATGCTTGACTCATAAATGAATGGGAAGCTCCTGAATCAAATAAAACAATAGCGGAATGCTTGTTGACAAGAAACATACCAGCCGTGACAACTTCCCCTGTGGGCACTTCCTAAACAGCAGTATAGTGCATGTATCCCGGACGTGCCCTTGAGTTCGCCTGCCTCTGATTGTTCTGATTCTGATTGCCATTCTTCTTAGGGTGGGGGCATTCCTTGGCCCAATGACCCACTTGATTGCAGTTGTAGTAGGGTTGATTACTCCTAGGTCCTGTGGAGTTTCCTGGACCGCCATTTCCTTTAGGTAAGGCAATAGTGAATGCCTTATGGAACACTTTCTAAGGCCTACTGTTCTGAGCTTTTGTTGGTGGAGGCCTAAACTTAGGTGCAGGTGGGTGGAACTATGGCCTAGCGGTGATAGGAGCTCTAGATTGTGAAGATCCGGAGGCACCCACCTTAATTACCCTCTTTCGGCCCTTAGCTACTGCATGCATGTTATTGTGGTTTTCCTGGGTCAAAGCATCACTAATAAACTTGTTATAGGTGGTGCACTTGGAATTGGCCATGGTCTTCATTAGTTTCATGGTCAGACCCCGCTTGAAGCTCTCTATCTTCTTCTCTTCGGTATCAACAAAACCTGGAGCATACATGGACAGGTTGTTGAACGCATGCATATATTCTGTAAGGGTCTTTGTCCCTTGTGTGAGCCTCATAAATTCAGCCACCTTCATGCGCATTAGGCCCAGGGGAATGTGATGTCCCCGAAAGGCCAACTTGAACTGCTCCCATGTTACATGCGCATTAGCAGGTAGAGAGGACAAGAAATGTGTCCACCAAATCCCTGCCGGTCCCTACAACTGATGGGACGCATCCTCAGCCTTCTGGTGCTCGGTGATCCTTAGCAGATGAAACTTTTGCTCAATGGTGTTGAGCTACTCGTTCGCCTATAGTAGTTCCTCTACCACCTTGAAGATAGGAGGCTTTGTATCCAGAAATTCCTTGAAGGTACTGTGCTGATTAGGCTCAGGCCCTTGTTGCTGTGGTTGGGCACAAGCTGTGTTCTACGCAATCAGACGCAGAGCTTCCTCCATTGTCCTTTGGCTTCCCAAGAATTGGGCAAAGAACTCCTGAGCAGACGGCAGTGGTGGTGGCGGTAATTCACCATCGTTGCCATCATGGCTGCTGCTAGCTCCTGCACGAGTGCGGGTCATCTGCAAAGTTGCAACAATAATTGATTATTGGATGATGTCGGAGATTGCAGATGAATTATATAATCATGCCAAACTAAAATTACTAGAGAGAATCTCAAATTCATACAATAAAAGCAGAGGCATAATAATTCATTCTCGCAACATGACACCACCAATTTGATCACTTATCAGACTCATAGCACATTAACATTCAAATCAGAATCACCAATAAATGAACTGGAATTGCATTAGTGTTTAACCAAACTTGAGATAACATGCAAATACCAATATTACATGATAGTCCAATCACCAGCACCAAACTCAAACTACAGGTCCATTACATAACTAGCGATGATACATCAAGTATTTCTACTAAGTACTAAGTGATCTAATCCTCATCATGATCACTATTGAGGTCAGAGATAGGATCATCTCCCTCCTCTGGCTCCACTTCTTCCTCGTCCTCATCGTCATCTTCTTCCATATTTGGACCATCTTCTTCCCCATCAAGGATTGGGTTCAGCTGGTTGTTTAGATAGTGCACCTCATGCTGAAGGTCCATCACTCGAAGCTAAGCTTGTGCAAGCTGCTGACGTAAGCCCCTTTCAGCACGGTCCTGCGCGTTACTTATGGCATGATGCCTATCTCGTTCTATTCTTGCTGCAGCGGCATGGTTGTTTGCTGTGTCTCGCTGGCATATAGCTGTGGACGCCTCGGCATGGGTGGCCTCCAACTGCTCCCGCAGTCCTGCAAGCAATGCTTGATCATCAGCTCTTGCTTCTTGGGCTGCTACTCTCTGTTGATCCACTTGCTCCATTTGGGTATGGAGATTGCCCAAGGCTACATAGGCTTGGTTAGATTACCTTCGGGCTTTACTTGCTACTTTCTTATGCTTGCGCACACACTTCTTGAGCTTATGTTGTGCGGCTTCAGCTCTCATGAGGTTGTCCATGCAAGTGGTGTATGATTCCTGCTAGAAATTTCTGGTGTCCTGGCGTGTACAGAACATCTTCATCACCGCAAACATGGCACTCATGGCGGGACTAGAGCTATTGGCCCGCTCATCCCGGTCTCGGATCAATGCATTGTGGTTGCGTTGTTCCCATATTGCTGTGGACGAATCCACCCAAGGAAACATACCCGCGGCACTGTCGGTAAGTGCATCCCCATGCTGCTGACAGATTTGACTCAAAACCTCAAAGGCCACTACTTGGGTAGCCTCCCAAGGAGTTTTCCCTTCAGATTCCGCCTTCCACTCCTGCTAGAAGGGTGCCTTTGTGCGGGCTGGTATAGTTAGCCGCACCTCGTACCAGGGCTGTCCCTCCAAGTACTCTTCATTCTAATGATAAAGGGGCGGTTCATGGTACCCCACAAAGTGCAAAACTCTCCACAACAGAGTAGGAGTTCCAAAAACCATTAGGAAATTCTCACATCCAACTAGTGCTGCCATCTGTACCATCAACATGTACAACTTTTTATGAGACAAAGCCATAATGGATAAGAGTTACATAACCGAGTAAGAAATTTATAAGGGGAGGAACAATGTAATTATTGGAATGATAATTATCATGATGCATGCAAGTTCCGTACGTCCTCACAAACTTAGGAAAAATTATTTTTAACGACATATACGGTGACATACATACGTTCTCTCATATATAGCGTAACTAGTCGAGCTACACATTTCGTTGTTAGTGTACCTGCATAAGCGTTTCATTTCAGCCCAATACCATAATTAAATATGCAGAATGTAAATCTAAATGCTTCCATATATGTATACCCATACATATACTTTTGTATCAAAGCTACCCGATAACAGTTTATACCCAAATTAAATACGCACCACATACACATGCAAGCATGCATACATAGTCGTACCAAAGCTAACTCTCCCCGACCGCACGCTCACATCTTGTGGTCATGCATCTCATCAACTTACCTTGGCATAGAGGCATTTGATCCATACATTACCATTCAAATGAATAGCATCCATACAATAGCACGCCGTATGGATGACGAAATTAAAACCCCCATGTTAGTACTTAAATAGCCACCTAATAGTCCTTAAGTTGGGCATAAGGAAAGTGATCACTGGCACACTTTAGATTTCAAATACCTATTTATATAGCTATTAGTTGCTAAAAAAGGGTTTTGGAAAACAAAAACTTTTGTTTTAAATACACATGTGACAATTTACGTTGAATCTTGCTCTGATGCCAGCTGTCGTAGAACCGACCAATTTATAAGAGCACAAGTACAATAGCAGCCCGCAAGCGGTCGCACTGTCATACTTGAGCCCATATAAACCCGGTAGTCCATCGAGTACCACGACGGGTCTCGATAAATGATCCACAAACAACCAAGATCGTACATGATTCAACATACATGTCATATATTACATAAAGTTCGCAGATACATTTCCATCATCAAAGTATGAAATAAAGTTATTACAAACCAAGTTTGATAGATAATAGCGAAAGCAAATTAAGTTGAAAGTAGTGTTTCCAACATAGTTAATATAGTGCCAACATAGGATCACAGTCCACAAAAGCATATAGAGGGATTAATAAAGAAGCCTGCCCAAGGCTTACTCCTCATCCACAGCGGGATAGAAGCAACTCTTGCAATACCCATGATAAACTGTGCCATCTGCAATAATGAGAAATGAAACCCTGAGTACGAGAAGGTACTCAGCTAGACTTACCTATCATAAACTAGAAATAAATTGACTCCAATGAGTATGCAAGGTTGTATAAGTGGAGATAGCTTGACAACATTTTGCATAAAAAGCGATTAACTCAGTTATACAATTATAATTCTATTATCAAGTTAATTATGACCATCCATCTTTAAATTAGCAACTATTCTATACCAACCATTTTAAGAGCATACAATAGTAACCATAGCAGGTATTGTAATTCCATGTTTATCCGAACCATCATATTCCATAATACAATTACTACGATGTTGGGGCTAGCCAAGTTTCTCACTATCCAGGAGAGACGGCGATTCGAATCGATTTCAACCAGCTGGGAATTTATTCCAAACACAAACCCAGGTCCACCAGCCATGGTAGCCTTAGGTCACCTTTGATACAACTCAAGTACACATTTCGCGAGTTCGCCCAGCGCCGCACAATCAGGGACACCAAATGCCAGGATGTTCAGGCCCAGCCTGCCCTTAGGCTCAATCTGGCTCCCCGCACATCCTTACTACCATCCAGAGTGTGCACTCTTATAGAGCGGGGCCCAGCCTGAGTTGAGTACTCGGCTTCACGGTCGGAACGAGTTATCTAGCCAGCTAAGTGATAGGCATGCGTTCAATCTTGTCAGAAGTGCCAACAACGGTACGGTCCTTAATCGGCATAGACAAAATCACATGAGTCAACCAACCACAGACTCCATGCAACCTCAATTTACATCACCCATGGTTCTTTTCCACAATAGCAAGTATAGACAACCGTGCTTCGGTATCCACCTATATCTCGCAGGTGACAGGAAATCACCCGACTTCTACCGGTCTAAGCATGGCTAAGCATATATTCGATCCTGGACCTACATAGGGTTAAAGGTAGTATTTTTGGAAAAGGAAATCATATGCATCAAGTGGTTCCAATCAACTCTTATAACCTAATGCATCAATCATAAAGGACTCGAGTAATATTTTGTAAAACACTGGGAGACTTAGAATGCTCCGGGGCTTGCCTTTCAGAAAGGAAGTGGGGCGGTGGTCAGGGCACTCCGAAAGCTCTTCTGGGGTCTGCTCCTTGCCTTTGGGAGCTATGGCTTGAGGAATCTCCTGCTGGTCCCCTTCCTCTCCTTCGTTGAACTCCAGCAATGTTATCTCCTCTGTCGATCCTAGATGCATGAGTATGGCATAAGATATTGTGAATGCATACTTGCTGACAAGTATAGTATGATGATACATGATGAATGGATTCTTGTAAGTATTCTTAATAGCATGGTGTTAAAGTAATAACAAGTGCATCACATTTTACTGAGTATATGCATATCTCTTCTTGATTACTTAATCAAACACTTCAACAATTCATTTACTATACCACAAAACAGCAGCTATTGTTTTACTCATAACTGAAGTTCTACTTATCCAAATGCTGTGATCTTGAACTGTCTGAAAATCTTATAAAATTGTTTACAACTCCTATGTAATCACCAAAAGCTAATTCGCAATCTATCTTAGCCAAAACAGACAATCAAACCAATGCTGTCCAGAAATTCCAGAGAGCGAGCATTTTGGAATACTAACTTTAAACAGCTATAACTCCTAAACCCTTTGGCCTATTGTCCTTAAATTTTGACACAAGATATATGAAGAAGTTACCTACAACTTTGTTATTAACCATTTTTACAGCAAACATCATTCTTACTATGCAACATACCAAACCATAGAATCTGTCCGAAAACTCTGCTCACTCGAATTATAAAGCAATGATATTTCTATTGCATATAGCCATTCCAAATTTGACCTCACCAATCATACCAACAGTACAAGGACATCAAATACACTCAAGAAAACATAATGGCCATGCCCAATAGACTACTGTAAAAGTTTCATGCCATTTTACCAAGTAAAACATCCTATGCAAAAATGACAAGGCATAAAGGCTTAAAATAACATAAATAGGAAACCCTAGTGAAAAGTGTCAAGAAATAGATTGTATATTTTTCTTAGCATACATAAGGTACTAGGACAACCTCCAATAAATTTCATGAGCATTGGATTCATAGGTAATTTATAACAATTCACATAAGGATCACCTAATTATAAAAGGAAAATCTATAACTCAAAAACTATTCGTGCACTGACCCTCAAATTTTTACCAGAGCTTATACTTATCAAGAAAAGCTCACCATATAAATTTCATAATTTTTAGAGAAAAGGAACTCTAGATATAAATTAAACAAGTTTGCATACATTTAAAAACACACTTCAAGTTTCAATTTAATTCTTCCAGAAACTCTACTACAAGTGCTAATATTATATTTTTCCTAAATACTATACTTCACCAAGATCCTAACAAAATTTGAACCACCAAATTTGGATCTACCAAACTCCAGATATAGATTTTGCAAAACAACATGAAACCTGGAAATAATTGAGCTATCCTACAACTCTACAGTCACTGATAGGCGGGACCCGCTGGTCAGTTGACCCCATCGGTCACTGAGACAAAAACAGGGCAGCGGCGCTGGATGGACGCAGCTCGGCCATAGCTCATCGCCGGCGAGTCCTCCGGCGAAGACAAGTGGACCGACGTGATCTATAGAGCAAAACGCGTCTAGTGACCTAGGTGGTGGCAGTGTAGGTGTGGCGGAGCGTGCTCGTCACCAGCCATGGCGGCACAGCGGTGCTGCTCTGCGGTGCTCCGGCCATCACCAACCACGACAAAGTCAGGCGAGGAGCGCTATAGCAACACGGTGGCTAGGCTAATATATTTAGGCAACCTAGGTGGCTTGAGGTGCTCTAACGAAACATGGCCACGGCGGTGGCCATGGCGGAGCTCTAGGGCAGGGGCACACCCATGGTGGCGCAAGGCAAAATGCGGCTTACCAAAGGCGCGACCGTGGGCGCTGCAAGGTGGGAAGGGTAGAGCAGAGTGAGGCGGAGCTTTGAGTGCAAAGAATGGGGCGGCGGTGAGCGCAGGCGGGCTCAGCGGAGCGGCTGCGACGGCGATGGCGATGGTGAGCGCAGTGAGCAAAGGAGAGTGAGGAGGTGAGTGAGAGTGAAAGGTCGGCTCGGTGGTGACTTAAGCACGTCACTAGGGTCGTGCTGGCCATCGATGCTTGGTGAGCACGCCCTGCGCCGGCATACGGTTGCCAGATGTGGCGCGCGGCCATCACTGGCCACCACGCGGCGGCCAACGCCTGTGGCCGATCGGCCACCGAAGGTTGAGCTGGTTCAAACATCAACGCCCCGAACCGAGCCTGACAACGTGATTTCGTGAAGCTTGATCTTTGAAACCGTGAAGAAATAGCGCCAACGATCTAAACCAATGTTGTAGCTCTATGTACCAGCTAAAATTCGTATTTAAGGATCAAGGCCTAATTCTAAATGGTTAGTGAGTAAAATCATCTCAAAGGTGAGCTTGTCAGCACTGCCAGCGGCAAACACTTATAAAATTTTCCTAAGTGCTAAAAACAGTGAGTTGTTAAATCTTGTGAGCCTAATTCAAGCCTATTATGAGCTGAACTAGCCTATGACCCAAAAATAAAAGTTGTTCCCCTTATCATATACTACAACTTTGCTTTAGTGACCACATCCATGCAAGGTCTCTATCATATAGTGCAAACTTGGTCAAACCCATTACATTCAAATGATGACTTGTACTTGAACTATGACTTAGTGACCAATTTAGCCCTAGCCATGAATACCAAAGATGTTCATAATGACACTTTAAACATGTTTAAGCTATTGGTAAGGTCACACAATCATTTCATACATGGGTTGCCCATAAAGCTTTCTAGGTCAGCATGCATAGCATCACTTAAGTACTTGATCATGCAAAGTGATCTTCATAAACATTGTTTCACTAGTCATCCTAAGTGTAGCTAAGATGTTTTAGTGACTCACATCAACCATTTACATGTATTCACTCATGATCATATGCATATATACAAAGAAACATAAAATATCAAGCATGTTTCATATGTTTCAATCACATGTTTCAATTGTAAAAGCTTATATATGAATGCTCGATGCTCATGCTCATGCAATGCAAGTCAAATTATGCAAGCTCAACACCTAGGGTGTTACAGCCCCTCCCCCTTATAAAAATCTCGTCCTGAGATTTGCAAGACCTACCATTCTTGGAAAAAGGCAGGATAAACTTCTCGTAAATAATCCTCTTGTTCCCACGTGGCATCTTGTTCACTGTGATTGTTCCACACCACCTTATAGAACTTAATGATCTTACTCCGTGTTACTCTTTCCATCTCTTCTAACACTCGGATTGGCTTCTCTTCATAGGTCAAATCTGATTGAAGCTTTATGTTGGTGGGTGCAATAGCTTCTTCAGGTACACGAAGACATTTCTTCAACTAAGAAACATGGAAGACATCAAATATTGCACTCATCTCTAGTGGAAGTTGTAACTTATAAGCGACATTCCCTTTCCGTTCCATAATCTTGTATGGCCCTACATATCTAGGCGCAAGCTTTCTTTTTACTCCAAATCTCTTCACCCCTTTCATGGGTGATACTTTCAGGTATACATAGTCACCCACTTCAAAAGTCAGTGGTCTTCTTCTTCTATCGGCATAACCTTTTTGTCTTGATTGAGCTGCCTTCATATGCTGTTGGATAATACGCACTTGCTCTTCAGCTTCAGTTACAAAGTCAATACCAAAGTATCTCCTTTCACTGGGCTCAATCCAATTCAATGGAGTTCTACATTTTTTGCCGTACAAGGCTTCAAACGGAGCCATCTTGATGCTTGCTTGATAAGTATTGTTGTAGGAGAACTCAGCTAAAGGTAACCATTTCTCCCATGAACCTTTGGAAGATATAACACAAGCTCTTAGCAAATCTTCTAAGATTTGGTTCACTCATTTAGTTTGTCCTGAAGTTTGTGGATGGTATGCCAAACTTCTAGTTAGCTTAGTTCCCAAAGCCTGGTGCAAGTGCTCCTAGAAATGGGCTATAAACTGTGGTCCTCGATCTAAGATTATGGTCCTGGGTACTCCATGTAGTCTCACGATCTGAGAAACATATAGCTCAGCGTACTTCCCCACGTGATACCTTATGTTCACAGGTATAAAATGTGCTGACTTGGTGAGACGATCTACAATGACCCATATATGAATGCTCAATGCTCATGCTCATGCAATGCAAGTCAAATTATGCAAGCTCAACACCTAGGGTGTTACAGACCTCGTTTGCTGAGGCATGAGATGAAGCGGCTGAGAACGGTGAGGCACCCTATAACTCGCTGTACCCTCTTCATGTTCTAAATCGGGCCTATCCTTATGATGCCTGAGATCTTCTCTGGGTTGGCTTCGATGCCACGCTCGGAGACCATGAAACCAAGCAGTGTACCCCTTGGGACCCCAAAAACACACTTGTTAGGGTTGAGCTTAATGTCGTTTGCTTGGAGTTTTGTGAAGGTCTGCTCAAGGTCAGCTATGACCTAGTCAGCCTATTTGGACTTGACCATGATGTCATCCACATAGGCCTCAATGGGTCGACCACGAGTGGATATCTCCCCAGTTGCGGGATGCTCCCCAAGTGGTCGGTCCGATCAAAGGTTATGTCGGACTCCGACCAACGAAGGAAGGTAGGCATGGCTAGCTCGGCCATATAGACCTCGCAGCACCAAGCTTCTAGCGGCGCTTGGAGTCATAGGCCACCGACCCTTTGAAGATCATGAGGCAGCCATCCAACATCGGAAAGCCACCGTCCCTCCCCTTGGTGTCATCCATGGTTAGCTCGGGGTCCTTCCCATGCCCTCCCTTGTTGAAGCCTCCAGACAAGAACCGCTTCATGAGGCCACAGTCCTTGTATAGATGCTTCACATGGAAAGCATGGTTTGGGCATGGCCCTTCAAGCAGCTTCTCGAAGTGGTCTGGGGTACCCTCGGTGGGCTTTTAACCCCCCTTGCAGTCGGCAGTGGCCACGAGCGAGCCCTCACATCGCTGCTTGTTCTTCTTGCTGGGACAGTTGGAGGCGCCCTCGCCAGCATCCTTGTCTCGCTTTGCCTCGCCCTTGAGACGGTCGAAGATCGCTCCAACCACCTCCTCGCCCAAGGCATGGCTAGTGGCGATGTCGAGGAGCTCCTTGGTGGTTCACAGACCCTTACGTCCTAGCTTGTGAACCAGAGACTCATAGGTGGTCCTAGATAGGAAGGCTCCTATGACATCGGCATCGACGACGTTGGGCAGCTCGTTGCACTACCATGAGAAGCACCGAATATATCCATGAAGGGTTTCTCTGGCCTTCTATCGGTAGTTCTTGAGATCTCATGGGTTCCCAAGAAGCTTGTACATGCCCTGTAAGTTTCCCACGAAGATCTCTTTTAGGTTAGCCCAACTTTGGATTCTATCAGGAAGAAGGTGTTCCAACCATGTTCGTGCCGAATTAGCCAGGAACAATGGAAGGTTGCGGATAATGAAATCATCATTATCTGCTCCACTAGCTTGGCAAGCAAGCCGATAATCCTCAAGCTATAGTCTAGGGTTCATTTCCCTAGAGTATTTTAGGATGTTGGTTGGTGGTCGGTACCGTAGCGGGAAGGCAGCGTTGAGGATGTGTCAGCCGAAGGCCTGAGGTCCCGGTAGGCCAGGGCTCGGGCTTTAGTCCTCGCCACTATCATAGCATCTGCCATGACGAGGGTGGTAGCCACGACTAGCTCCCTCCCTTGGATCGCCGTGGGCACGCCTGTGGGCGTCGAGGGTGTCACGCGTGCCACGATTGCGGCCGAGACGCTCATGTACGGGGACCATGGTGTGCAGCCTGCCACCTTGTGGTGCCTGGTGGACTGATGCGTCCTTGTTAGGTAGCTTCGAGGGTGTGCACTGGCTGGTGTCGAGCTCGCATCACCGAGATAGTGAGCTCTCAGCCTGTTGTGCCACCGCACGCTCAAGTAGCGTGCGAATCTCATGATAGGCCCAACGTTCTTTAGGCGTTGTAGGCCCTAGAAGCCCTCGGAGCAAGGCCACCACATCGGCGATGTTCTGGCTCGCCTAGGCGATGTGCAGGAGTGCTTCATCATTGTCGATGATCCTCTGGTTCATGTCACGGGCCATGGCGCATGCACGCCCACCATCTCCATGGCGCTCAATCTTTCAATCGAGCTCCACGCTTTCCTACTCAAGCTGGAGTCGCGCTTCCTCGAGCTCTTAGTGTCGGGCCTTCAGCTGCTCCACCCGTAGGCGAGGCAGGGCCCCTACATCCCTCCCTACCTCATCATTAAGGTCGTTCATTGGGGTAGCCTCTTCCTCGTGGATGCTTTCAATGTGTCCCTCATGGGTACCCACCATGAAACACTAACGAGAGGGGTGATGGCTCCCCCTACTGGAGTTAGAGCTAGAGGGAGATTTCGATTCTCCTATGAAGAAGGTCCTGGAAAGACTCCATGACATATTTGGTCATCCCTATGAACTCTTCGTTCATGGGGGTGGAGGCATGCGCTGCGCCACAAGGTTGCCATCGGTCTCTACAGCGTTGTGGAGACCAAATAGGAGCGCTGTCGGGGCGCTCCAGATGATGTATTCTAGATAGAGCGGCTCCCCTCTAGCAAGTTGTGCCATGACATTGGTGAACGAGAAGGTGAGGTGGTGCAGGTCCTCCCGGGACAGTCGGGGTCCTAGGAAGGCACCGAGGTGGCACTCTAACCTACCGTAGTCAAAGTCGAGGAGCTGGTCGCTTCTGGGGGTGCGGGCCTCCAGTGCATGCAGCTGCAGCTCCTCAAATGCCTTGGTGATCACGTCGAGGCCGGTGGAGTGGAGAGGTCAGACGGCGGTGGGAGCCATCGCCAACTCTCCCTCCGTCATGACGATGAAATCCAGGTCCCCAAAGCGCACGTGTGTGCCCGGGACCCAACTAAGGTTGTGACTATCCATCTGAGGCCTGGTGTGGATGTCGAGACATCCAAAAGGCCCCTACCTAGCGCACCAACTGTCGGGGTTTCGAGTTGCCACCGACTAGTAAATTTCTAATATTGCGCGTCTATCTCGGATGGTGTGCTAAGAGGACACGAGGTTTATACTGGTTTGGGTAGAATGTCCCTATATCCAGTTCGTTGCTACTTCTCGTGTTACTAGCTTTGAAAGTTCATAGTAGGGGTTACAAATGGTCGAAAGAGGGATAGGCCCAAGTCTTTGGTGAGAGGAATGAACGGGTGCCGAGAGCTCGGTCACTTCCTAGCTGTGTGCTTGTGTGTTCTGATCATTTCAGGGTTTGATGGGTTTGAGTCCCCTTCATGGGATGCCCTGCTTTCCCTTTTATAGGCCAAGGGAAAGCATGAGTTATAGTGGAGGGAAAAGAGGAGAATGAGAAGGAGAAGAAGTCCTCTAGGATCGCCGGGTCCTTCTTTTCCTTCACATGGGTCCCGCTGACCTTGTAGACATCAACAGGGCCAGCTCCACATCATGGCCTTGTCCATCACTGGCACCATGCGTAGGCATCATCTCCCAGTCATGGTGCTCCACTCTGTCCTGGCGGACGTCGTGGTGAACTCACGCGCCTATCAGTGCTCGTACGAGGGTTAGGCAGAACAACACTGGTATGCCTGACACTGTTCCTGATGTGAACCCCTAGGTATGGCTCGTCATGGCCACATGTTATATTAGGGCATGTCGGTCACCTACCTAGTGTTAGAGCTTTGACCCAGGTCTATTTGCTTGAACCTAGAGTGGTTGGTGGCGGTATGGGTCTCCATCGGGCAAGACGGATTCCCCGGCCTCAAGGTCGGTCGAGGCAGAGTCCCCCCTAGAGGCTAGGTAATGCGTAGCGCAAACCCAAGGGTTAGGCGAGGTGGAGCCTACCTAGAGGTTGGTGCGAGGTGGAGCCCACCCACAGAGACCGGGCGAGGCGGAGCTAGCCCTTAGAGGTCAGGCAAGGTGGAGCCCGCGGCCTCGGTGTTGGGTGAGGTAGAGCCCGCCCTCAGAGGTTGGGTGAGGTAAAGCGCAAACCCAAGGGTCGAGCGAGGCGAAGCCTGCCTCTAGAGGCTGGGCGAGGCAGAGCCAGCCCTTAGAGGTCGGGAGAGGCGAAGCCCATGGCCTTGGTGTCAGGCGAGGTGGAGCCTGCCCTTAGAGCTCGGGCGAGGAAGAGCACAAACCCAAGGGTTGGGCAAGGCAGAGCCTACCCCAAGATGCCGAGTGAAAGGACCTAGGATGCCGCCTAGAGGGGGGTGAATAGGCGTTTCTGAAAATTAACACCTTTAAATGCGGAAATAATTAGAAAGGGGAGTTTCCAAAATGGAAACTCCAAACTAAGAGTACTACCACCCCTCACAAGTTAGCCACAAAGAAAACAAGGTATAAAGAATATATCTAGAAGCTACAACCCTGCAACACCAAGTTAGAACAGAGAATAAATATTTTCAGTGCAGGCAGGAAATACCGGACGTGTCCGGTATGAATACCGGACGTGTCCGGTATACACGATTTCTGCAGATCAGCCCCGAACTTGCTCCTTTCGATTTCTATCTTCAAACCAAACTGCAGGCACTTAGTGGAGATGACAATATACATAGAGAACCTGCAGAACAGCTAGAGCAACACAAATATCAAATGAAATGCGAATTTAGACACGATATTTGTTTTACCGAAGTTCGGACTCGTTCGAGTCCTACTCTCCGTTGAGGGGGCTGCGGGCGACCCAGCGAAGGTCAGCCCTAGAGGGTACCACGAAGGTCACTCTAGCCGGAGTCTTTTCCAACTCCTTTTCCTCCTTCCACTAAATGATTCCGAGGCGGCGGAATCGACCGTTACAAACTTTCCGAAGCAACCACAATCTCTCGGTTGCTCTCCGGCGACGCCTAGCCGTCTAGGACCGAAGAGTCCAAGAGTAACAAATGCGAATCACGAGATTGACAATATGCACAAGTGCTCAAGTGGTGGCTTGCTCTCTTTTTCAAATTCTCTCTTAACCCACAAATTGATTTTGCAATTTGGATCACACACTCACTAAGAGAGGGTTTAGGAGAGTTGGCAAGGCTCAAAAACGTGTGTCTATCTCAGCAGAATCAGCAGCCTCCAAAGGTGGAGGCTTGGGGGTATTTATAGCCCCCCTGAAAAACTAGCCATTTTATAGCCGTTGCAATACCGGACACGTCCGGTATGCATACCGGACACGTCCGGTATGACTCATACTGCGCCAACGGTAACTAAGTTACAGTGAAGTTGTGAGGCGTCGGAACTCCCAAAGAACGCTGGGACTTCCGACCCTCGGAACTCCCGACTCACGTCGGAACCCCCGACCCTCAGAAGTTTTGAAAAACATGTAACTGAGTTAAAGTTAGTGAGGTGTCGGAACTCCCGACATATGTCGGAACTCCCGACCGTCGGAACTCCCGACTTACGTCGGAACTCCCGACCCTCACGGCTTTTGAAAACTAGCCGTTGGCATCTGGTCATCCATACCGGACACGTCCGGTATGAATACCGGACACGTCCGGTATGACCAGGACAGTGCAACCTCCAAGACTCTTGAAGTGCGAGACGTCGGAACTCCCGACCCATGCCGGGACTCCCGACCGTCGGAACTCCCAACCTACGTCGGAACTCCCGACGAACCAACCCGAGAACAACAGGTTCACAGCTGCTGGGCAAATATCGGACACGTCCGGTATGAATACCGGACATGTCCGATATTGCCAGACCAGCAAGAAATCAGTTAGCACTTTTGTCGCTCAAATACTTAAAACTCACATGGGTTGGCTTGAGCACTTATGAAACATTATCTATCAACATGATGCATCCCTCTTAATAGTACGGCATACCTATTAAACTCAAGATAAACGGAAATATGAATTTGTACCACTTGAGTTGTTCCTTTTTGAATTGATGCCATCCCTTCCAATCTTCATCAAGTAAGGGTGCTAAAATGTTGATGTTGATCTTTTCACTTGAGCATAGCCATCTTGAGCATGTGACTTGATTCCATTCATCAAATTTGAATAATCCCAAATGTATCAAGTCACTTCCATCAAATACTTCATTATAGATTTGATCCTTCACATCAATATGACCATCTAAGCTTGATTAGTACCTTAACTAAATGCAAGTACTTTCTTCTTCACCCTAGCTAGGTTCTTCGGCCGCCAAGCCGTCGCTTGCCCTTCACCCTTGCTTAGTACCTCGAAGCCTTTCCTTGCTATCTTCACCATCTCAAGCCACCAAGTCACATCTTGTGTTGAATCATCCATTCATATGTATTGTTATCCTTTTTATTTTAATTTAGCAAGCTTCAAATATGAGACCATTCCATATGCAATCCCTCATGTCTCATTAACTAATAATCACAAGCTTGCTTTCACATAGTACATGGAAATCCCACAATAAATAAGCCTTCACATGAATTCCATTTGCATTGTTGTCTTGTGCTTAAACTAGATTGTTTATACAACAACACATCATTTTGGCTTTCATTAAGTGCCTGTGAGATAACCTATTACCTGTCCACACTTAGCAAACGGGTTAGTCCTTTAATCACGTTGTCATTCAATCATCCAAAACCCACTAAAGGGCTAGATGCACTTTCAATCTCCCCCTTTTTGGTGATTGATGACAACTTGATTAAAGCTTACAAAATGATATAAACATTTAAGCTTTTGGGTTCAATGATTTATGAGAGGCTCCCCCTTAATATGTGCTTATGATTAGAATTCACAAAATGACCTCAAATGTCAATTGCACATATTAAAACAAATAGGAGACTCCCCCTAAATCATTGCATCCATGGGGTGTATGTGTGTGTGACAAAGTGAAACCGTGATGCATATGACAAGATATATCACACAAGAATAAATATAAAAGCATCACATCAAATATTTTCATTCTAGCATGCATAGTCCTTATGAAAATAAATATGACATATGTAATTCACACATAGCACTCATTACAAATTTTCTCAAGTCCAGAAACCACTGATATATAGAGATAAAGATCATGTCTCAAGAGATACATAGATAAAGCATAAGTAAGTCTCATCTCTCACATGATACAATCTATCTCAAATCCAAGATACATCAATGAAGCTCAAGAACAAACTACAGCCTGCAGTACATATCTTCAGGTACAAAGATAAGCAAATGAAACTATCCTGAAGCATTAATCAGTCTCTCTCCCCCTTTGTCATCTATCACCACAAAGGTCCAACAATGACATACTAAGGACAAAGGGGCTACAAGCTGTCACGGAAAGCTGAGATCACTCATCATCATCATCATCTCGACCAGCATCCTCATCATCTGAGCGTGCAACACCGGCTGGACGAGAACCACCTGCACCAAACGGGTCATAGCCATCAGACCCGTAGAAGCCACCACCACCTGTCAGGTCACTCCACCAATCTGTAGCATAGTTGTCGGCAGTGCTGGGACGTGGCTGAGAGTGAGTAGGCACACGAGCCTGAAGTGGTAGAGTGTCAGGGTGCTTAGGTGCCTGCTGCTGCTGCTGTCGCTGTATGAACTCAACATACTCTCTATCATATCTGGCCTGCTGCTGCTCCTCGGTCTCAGGCTCACTAGCTGCCTCATCTGATAGAGGAGACCTAGGAGGATCAAGCTCAAGATTAGAAGCAATTTGCTTCAAAGTCCGAGTGTCCTTCCTCCTAGCCTCCCTCTCCTTCTGCTGCCTAGTCTGGATGTCACGGCACATCCCAAATATGGAGCTGAAAAGCCTGCGGATAGGCGAAGGAGGACTGCCACGGCGTGAAGTAGAACGTGAAGGAGCACGTGGTGAAGGTGAAGCTCCTGCTGGTGCACCACTCCCAGGTGCATCTGCCTCTGGTGCTACTGCTGCTCCTCCTGGTCCTGCTGGAGGTAACCCTATCTCAGGCAAATCTGCAATAATCTTCAGGGCCTTGTGAATCTTATCATACTCAAATGTGTGCCCTGTCACCTGCTCAATCATATGCATGATATAAGGAGCAAAACCACAGCCCTTGAGGGGCCTCTCTCCAACACTCCTGACCTCGGACCAAATAAAGTCAAACACGCTGAAGGGCCGAGCATCAGGTGCCATCCTGTGGAGTAGGTTCCTGGAGTAATCAGCAATGGTGCCCTTGTCTCCACCCTTGCAGTCAATAGTCTTCCTGAACATCCTGTCCAGGTACCTGTAGGTAGGGTGAAGACCTAGAACCTTCCCCACAGCTCCTCTCTGACCACCAGGAGGATACATATATACGAGCTGCTCAGGAGGTAACACCTGCTCGGTGTGGATCCTGTCCCTCTGGAGATCATCCTCAGAGAAGCCAAGCTGGGTGGCAAATACATCATAGTCAACACTGTACCACTGGCCCTCCAGCATCCAGTGCATACGCCGCTCATCCTCCTCAACAAATAGAGTAGCATAGAACTGAGCTACTACCTCTGTGTTCCAGTCATGCTGGAACTCCATGATCTCATAGACCCCAGTGCGCTGGCAAATGGCAATGGCATGATCAACTGAGGCCTTCTGCAACTCTGTAACGTACTGCCAGTCAATCCACTGAGACCTGGCAATCACAGGATTCCTGGTGAGAATCACACTGGAGTAGAAGTCCAGGTGAAAGGCTGTCTGGAAGCGGTGATCGTACTGAACCTTAGGTAAGCCCCTCGGATCAACCCTTCGCTCATCTCTAGCTCTCCTGGTCATACCCTTTCCTCTGTAATCAACTCTGGGAACATAGGAGGGCACATTGGGCAGACGTGTCTCAAGAAGACCATAATGCATCCCCTGACCAGGCTGGTGCTGAACTGGAGGAACTGACTCCTCCTCAATCTCCTGCTCCTCATCTGAGCTGTCACCATCTGATCCTCTATCAGTGCTCTTCCTCTTTCTTTCATCTCTAGACTCCACTCTGAACTCATCAGTATCTGTGTCAGAAGAAGAGCTCTCGGACCCCTCTGCATACTGAGCTGCTGCACTAGTGGCAGCCCTGGTGGACCTCCTGCTGGTCGGCTGAAATCCAGGATGCATATCCTGTCTCGCCTTCTTGTACTTCTCAAGTGCTGGATCATGCCTGTGCTTGGACCTCGGCTCCTGTCGTCCACTCATGGCAGCTGTCCTGTATCCAAAGATTTCCAAAGAATTTTAGATACATGCCCATAGCTTGTAATTAGACATAGATTCTTTCATCCAAGATTTTACAATCACCTCGACACACCATTGTCACAAGGTTTGCAAAACGTAGATACAAAAGAAACTAAGCCTAACAAACCATTCTAGATAGGATTGAGTCAGAGATCAGCAGGCAGTCTGCTCTGCTGGGCCATACCGGACACGTCCGGTAGCATACCGGACACGTCCGGTATGGGCGACCAGCAACCCTAACCGGGGTTTCTCGATTCAAACCACCACGGATCAATTCCAAATTTTGGGCATTGCTTCTAAATTACTAATGCAGCATATTTACCGAAGGAATTTCCAAATCATGCATTAACCATGTAGATCGGACGAGGTCCGTGATTTAGGGCACCTTGAGAGGAGAGAAGAGAGAGCGATGTGAAATCCAAATCCACGGGCCTTCAATCCTTGATCCAAGCCTTCTCCAATGCAATCTCCCTCTCTCTCTTTTCCTTGGTGAAATCCTTGGTCGCCTTAGGGGAGAAGAAGGGCGCTGGCTGGTTGGTTTGGAGGAGGCAAGTCTGTTTGGGCCGAAGGGGTACGCTCTGTTTTATAGTCCCGCTCATACCGGACACGTCCGGTAGCATACCGGACACGTCCGGTATACGCGGGCTGGCCCAAATAATTCCAAAATGTGTTCTCACTCTTCCAAACCCTTTCTCTGTTGTTGCTCAGTCCAAAAAGGTGTATGATCTTGATCCAAACCGAGTACTATCACTTTTCTTATCGAATGCCATCAATTTATTTTCTCTTTTCCAAATAAATGGCATAATCAATAATTTGCTTGCTTGAGAGAGATAAAGTGAGACAAAGTAGATTGTGGACTTAAGAAAGCCATGTCATGTGTGATTAGCCAATCAAACAATCAAGGAGAGCTATAATCATCACATGGCAAGGCTAGGTCACAAAGACCAAGATTCAAATAGTTTTTCAAATTCACACCACCTACACATGCTAGTAAGGGATTTTGAAAAACATCTATCCTATATCACACTAATGCACACACTAGCATATAAAGGGCCTTAGATGCACTTACAATGCATGTATGTAAATACATACCTTTGCCTTGAGCCCACAATATCACCACTGAGAAAATACATGGCATGACAACATCATGTTGACCTCACTTGTCAAATAATCATACCATATATGAAATCAATTTTCATCTAAAGGACTACAAGTAATGCTAGATAAATTTGTTAGTCCACAATGGTGCAAAATAGAAACTGAGCTCCCCCTAAATAAGTACCACAAGTAATTTGAATGACTTTCAACAAGCACTTTATTCTTTTAAGAATTTGGGAGCCAATTTTCATTTTGACCATAAACCAGATAAGATTGCCATATTTAAAAGTGAGTTTAAGAGATGCTCACAATCCACTTAGATTTGATAAAACACAAGCTTCTGAGTATGTTAGGGATATATGAAAAATGTATGGATCGAAAACTCAGTTGCAACACAATTAGTGTTCTGGTCCATGCAATACCGGACACGTCCGGTAGATATACCGGACACGTCCGGAATACACAGAATAGAAGCACTGACCTTCTGTCCCTGGCCATACCGGACACGTCCGATAGTAATACCGGACACGTCCGATAGGTGCAAGACAGAACCAGTTAATTTGCTGCTTGTGATTCTTCGTTTTAACTGTAATATTTATTTGATGTAAACTTGCATCTCAACAAATAAATTACTCTACTAGAGAGCTAATAAAAGCATCATATGGCAAATATGATAAACATCAAGTAAAACTTATTAACCACTTTCAATATTTCACAGATATGTCTATTTGTGACCTTTTGTACACAAACTGAACAAAGTGGCTATGATATAAAGTTTAGGTACTTGTTACCAATGATGAGGATGAAATAGATGATATATTTATTGAATTATCCTCGGGTCAACCATATAAGGAATTATGATAAGAGTTGGTTGATAGATTGAGTGAATATTATCAAATTGCTTGCTCAACCACCCCGAAGCCTTCATCTCATCACCAAGTACCTACATCATTAACCTAAGCACACTTTGGTACCCAACTCTTGTTGGGTCCTTTTGAGTTAGTCAATAAGTGCTTAGGCACCCAAATGGTTTTAGCATTAGTTTGTGGTGAACACATCACCTTACTAGTGCTAACTCCATTTGTGGTCTTCCTAAGCATGTCATTATAAACAAATATGTTTGGCTTAGGAGTTTTACCATTTGGGCATTCATAGCTTAGATGCCCCTTTCTTCTACAAGCATAGCATATGCGGCCTTTGTGTGCTCTAGGCTTGCTTTGCTTGTATGGACATCTATCAACCTTATGGCCCGTCTCATTGCACTCATAGCATCTTCTAGTTGCAACTTGGGCTTCCTTTCTTGCTTCTTTGTACATTGGGCATTTCTTGGTAGGATGCCCCAATTTCTTGCTCATGAGACAAGCACTTTGTCCATGACTCTTCACTTGCTTGGCCTCCTTGGTAGAAGCCTTTTGATTGGCGGCTTCAACCTTGTCGGCCCAACTCTTGTGTGGACACATAGCCCACTCATGTCCATACAATCCACAACCATAGCACATCCTTTTTCCATGTTTCTTGCTCTTGGTTGTGTTGGCCTTGCTTGAGATGTGATTCTTTTGTTGGGCTTTGGAGGAAGCAAGGTTTGAACCCTTCTCAAGCTTCTTCACCATGTTATCACGGTTATCTTGAGAAGGTTGTGCTTTCTCCTTACCCTTCAACCGAATCACATCTTTCTTTAATCTTTGCACTTCTTCTTTGAGCTCTATGTTTTCTATAAGATTTAGCTCAATCGAAGATTGGCTTGCTTGAGGAGCACATTCATTAGTACAAGAAATATTTAATTGAGATGGTGTACTAGTGAGCGAATGTGTGAGAGGTTGAGAGAACTTTACCGATGTAATCACAACCTCATGAGCCACCTCAAGCATGATGCTTGATTCTACTACTTCCTCATGAGAGCACTTTAGATGAACATAATTTGCTTGTAGCTCATTATACTTGCTTGATAGTTCATCTAGCCTTGCCTTGAGCTCGAAGTTTTCCTTCTCTAGTTGTGAAACACTAGAAGAGGAGTGAGTAACTAAAGCATGCTCAATTGATAATTTTTCATACCTCTCATTTATTGCCTTTAGTTCTTGCAATTTGGAGATGAGAAACTTTTCTTGATTTTGAAGCGATTGCTCTTGCTTCTCAATCTCTTCTTCAAGCTCATCATTCTTTTCAACTATCTTCATGATGATGAACTTGTCCTTATGGTTGAGATGATCAAGGTTGTAGTTGTCTTCAACTTCAACATCACTCTTATCTTGATCATCTACTTGTGCTTTCTCCATTTCTTGATCTTTCTTGTTATTCTTCTTCTTGCTTTTCTTGGCCATGAGACACAACTGATGAGTATCATGGGATACTGAGGTTGACTCATCACTTGGTCGCCATCGGGCTTGAGCATCGTTGCAAACAGCTGCTTGCTGGTCTGCTGCCTCGGCCATACCGGACACGTCCGGTAGGCATACCGGACACGTCCGGTATGTGCAGGCAGACAGCACGTCATGTGCTGCTTGCACTTCTTGCTCCGGCTCGGTGCTCTTGAGGTCTTGTGAGGCTTCTTCGCTGTATGATGACACAATGGACATACTTTCCAATGACTTAATCTCAAGTGCATCATCACATTTGGATTTTCCATACAAATCAAAAAGTCTAGTCCAAATGAGATGAGCACTCTCCGGAGGTGGTTGTCCATTGAAGATTGCCTCATCTTGAACCTCTACACTCAATGTACTCAAAATAATATTAATAGCTTGAGCATTGAGTTGCACGCATATCTCTTCCTCTTTTGACAAATTTTTGTAGTTGCTCCAATCAACTATAGAAAGAGGTATGCTTGCATCCACAATATGCTCAACAAGAGGACTAATATCTCTAAAAGCATTGAGTACATGTATTGACCAAGGTAGAAAGTTTGAACCATCATTTTGGAGAAGCACCGGCTCCAACTCGATAGGCGTCGACATCCTTTTTTCACGGCGGTGAAGCTTTAGGTGAGAACCTCGCTCTGATACCAATTGAAAGGACCTAGGATGCCGCCTAGAGGGGGGTGAATAGGCGTTTCTGAAAATTAACACCTTTAAATGCGGAAATAATTAGAAAGGGGAGTTTCCAAAATGGAAACTCCAAACTAAGAGTACTACCACCCCTCACAAGTTAGCCACAAAGAAAACAAGGTATAAAGAATATATCTAGAAGCTACAACCCTGCAACACCAAGTTAGAACAGAGAATAAATATTTTCAGTGCAGGCAGGAAATACCGGACGTGTCCGGTATGAATACCGGACGTGTCCGGTATACACGATTTCTGCAGATCAGCCCCGAACTTGCTCCTTTTGATTTCTATCTTCAAACCAAACTGCAGGCACTTAGTGGAGATGACAATATACACAGAGAACCTGCAGAACAGCTAGAGCAACACAAATATCAAATGAAATGCGAATTTAGACACGATATTTGTTTTACCGAAGTTCGGACTCGTTCGAGTCCTACTCTCCGTTGAGGGGGCTGCGGGCGACCCAGCGAAGGTCAGCCCTAGAGGGTACCACGAAGGTCACTCTAGCCGGAGTCTTTTCCAACTCCTTTTCCTCCTTCCACTAAATGATTCCGAGGCGGCGGAATCGACCGTTACAAACTTTCCGAAGCAACCACAATCTCTCGGTTGCTCTCTGGCGACGCCTAGCCGTCTAGGACCGAAGAGTCCAAGAGTAACAAATGCGAATCACGAGATTGACAATATGCACAAGTGCTCAAGTGGTGGCTTGCTCTCTTTTTCAAATTCTCTCTTAACCCACAAATTGATTTTGCAATTTGGATCACACACTCACTAAGAGAGGGTTTAGGAGAGTTGGCAAGGCTCAAAAACGTGTGTCTATCTCAGCAGAATCAGTAGCCTCCAAAGGTGGAGGCTTGGGGGTATTTATAGCCCCCCTGAAAAACTAGCCGTTTTATAGCCGTTGCAATACCGGACACGTCCGGTATGCATACCGGACACGTCCGGTATGACTCATACTGCGCCAACGGTAACTAAGTTACAGTGAAGTTGTGAGGCGTCGGAACTCCCAAAGAACGCCGGGACTTCCGACCCTCGGAACTCCCGACTCACGTCGGAACCCCCGACCCTCAGAAGTTTTGAAAAACATGTAACTAAGTTAAAGTTAGTGAGGTGTCGGAACTCCCGACATATGTCGGAACTCCCGACCGTCGGAACTCCCGACTTACGTCGGAACTCCTGACCCTCACGGCTTTTGAAAACTAGCCGTTGGCATCTGGTCATCCATACCGGACACGTCCGGTATGAATACCGGACACGTCCGGTATGACCAGAACAGTGCAACCTCCAAGACTCTTGAAGTGCGAGACGTCAGAACTCCCGACCCATGCCGGGACTCCCGACCGTCGGAACTCCCGACCTACGTCGGAACTCCCGACGAACCAACCCGAGAACAACAGGTTCACAGCTGCTGGGCAAATACCGGACACGTCCGGTATGAATACCGGACACGTCCGGTATTGCCAGACCAGCAAGAAATCAGTTAGCACTTTTGTCGCTCAAATACTTAAAACTCACATGGGTTGGCTTGAGCACTTATGAAACATTATCTATCAACATGATGCATCCCTCTTAATAGTACGGCATACCTATTAAACTCAAGATAAACGGAAATATGAATTTGTACCACTTGAGTTGTTCCTTTTTGAATTGATGCCGTCCCTTCCAATCTTCATCAAGTATGGGTGCTAAAATGTTGATGTTGATCTTTTCACTTGAGCATAGCCATCTTGAGCATGTGACTTGATTCCATTCATCAAATTTGAATAATCCCAAATGTATCAAGTCACTTCCATCAAATACTTCATTATAGATTTGATCCTTCACATCAATATGACCATCTAAGCTTGATTAGTACCTTAACTAAATGCAAGTACTTTCTTCTTCACCCTAGCTAGGTTCTTCGGCCGCCAAGCCGTCGCTTGCCCTTCACCCTTGCTTAGTACCTCGAAGCCTTTCCTTGCTATCTTCACCATCTCAAGCCACCAAGTCACATCTTGTGTTGAATCATCCATTCATATGTATTGTTATCCTTTTTATTTTAATTTAGCAAGCTTCAAATATGAGACCATTCCATATGCAATCCCTCATGTCTCATTAACTAATAATCACAAGCTTGCTTTCACATAGTACATGGAAATCCCACAATAAATAAGCCTTCACATGAATTCCATTTGCATTGTTGTCTTGTGCTTAAACTAGATTGTTTATACAACAACACATCATTTTGGCTTTCATTAAGTGCCTGTGAGATAACCTATTACCTGTCCACACTTAGCAAACGGGTTAGTCCTTTAATCACGTTGTCATTCAATCATCCAAAACCCACTAAAGGGCTAGATGCACTTTCACCGAGCGAGGAGGAGCTAGCGCTTAGAGGTCGTTCGAGGCGTAGCTCGTGGCCTCAGTGTCAGGCAAGGCGGATCCCACCCTCAGAGGTCAGGTGAGGCGAAGCGTAAACCTAATCATTGGGCAAGGCGGAGCCTGCCCCTAGAGGCTGGGAAAGGCAGAGCCTGCCCTTAGAGGCTGGGCGAGGTAGAGCTAGCCCTTAGAGGTCGGGTGAGGTGGAACCCATGGCCTCGGTGTCGGGTGATGCAGAGCCTGCCCTCAGAGGTCGGGTGAGGTGGAGCCCATGACCTCGGTGTCGGGTAAGGCAGAGCCCGCCCCCAGAGGCCGAGCGAGGCAGAGCTTGCACACCTGGGGGTTGGTTGGAGCTGTAGTCATGCTCTTGAGTGCTCGGATGAATCAATGTTGATTGTTATTAGCTCCTCCTCTTCGGGTGCCGTAGTATTGGTCCCCGACACCTTGTTGCTAGCCTGAGTCAGTATGGTGTGCCTTCCTCAGCCCAAAGGAGTCATCGGCAACCATGCGTAATTGAGCAACCGCTGCAGCAACTTCAAAGCGTCATCCATATATGCTGTAGGTAAATGCACTCAGGTATGCAAAGGTAATGTTCACCAACTCCTTTACTCATATTTGTCTCCATGAAATATAAACTTGATCATACAAATTCATACTTCCCTTGTTTATGTCATATGCTCTGGTTTAGGTGTACTCCTGCATGGTACATCTATAGGCTTTTTAAATTAAGCATGGTGCTTAGGTTAAAATAGCCTTCTTTAATCAAAATTATACATGGAGTTAAATCTTGGTTAATGAACTTTGAGTTACTATTTTCATAAACAATGGAAGTGATCTAAAATGGAGATAAAGCAAGGCCTGATTTACACTACATCTTTACCATATGCCTTGTTTTGAGTTATTCTAAAAGATAAAAAGTTTGGTGAACCAATAAATAAATAAATAAAAAGTAATAAATGCATAAGCTAGAAACTAAACGTAATAATCATAAACAATAAAACAATAATAAATAAAATCTAGGCCCTCTAGTCTTTTAGCTGGTAGAGCCCTTGTTTGTTTCTGTCTTTGTTTTTCTTTTAATAAAAAGGTACAAGAATAAGTGTCAGGGAGATCTCTCAAGCATAATGAACACGCATTTGAGATCTCCCCCCAACACGTTGCACAACATCAAATAATCAAACATGTAGAAGAATGGAACAGATGGCCCCAGAGAGGATTGGCTGAATCTCTAGTTTAGCCAAACCATCTCCTTCACCTTCAACGATGGTTTGTGCAACACTACCCTCAACTCCCTACAATTTTGAGTTTAAAAGAAACATAATTCTGATCACTAAAATTAAATTCAATGCCCCAATGCAATTTGACAAACCACACTTCATTCAAAATAAATTTTAAAAGGTGACATGTTCATAACATTTTTAAGATAGAAGCATGCATAAAGTTTGTTCCATATACATACACTTATGCTTGTGGGAAAATATTCTAATAGAACAATCATGTTGACTAAGTTGTTGTGAAGTGTTATATAGTTTTGACATCGAAATCCTACCATTTGCATTCAAAGTACTCGGAGAATTTGTTTTGATAAAAAATAAATCATAGTATCACATACTCTTCAATTAGTGAGCAATTCCTACTAAAGCCAAATATGACATCTTGCATGTTTCAAGCCTTCCACAGATGTTGCTTGTTATTTTGTTGAGTTTGGTCAAGTCTTGTTGACCTCTGTTGAGTGATTTATCATGCTCCCAAGATCAAGATCACATACACTCCACATATACATGTTGCTCCTACACTGGGAGTATGCAAAAATGTAGCACCCAATTTTAAAGACAAAACCAGATACACACTATATGTGAGCCCAGGAAGTCAATTCTCACATATAGCCACAAATAAAGGTAATATCAAGAGACAATACTTATTACATAACGTATTAGTAAAAAGGAAAATAACCTCAGAGTAGAGACAGCGGAAAATTGACTCCGATCTTCTGGCGAAGACTCCAAATTCATAGGGATGACTGACTGGTTGACCACAAGCCTAACTTCTCCAAACCAGCAATCTGGTACCCATCCGGGATTTTTAGCCAATGTATAGAAAAATAAAGCAAGCGTAAGTACATGTCGTACTTAACAATTATATCATGGGGTTCATGAGGCTCAAAAGGGCTGACACTGGTTTACTGCGATTAGCTTTAATAGATCATCTTTTTAAGCAATTGGTTGGCAACAAGTTTATCCATAAGCCCATAAACTCATGATCAAGTAAACATGAATAATGTATAGCATAAACGATTAATTATTAGCATCATCATCCATTAGTGATCATCTCTATTCCATAAGGGTCCAAGGCCGCTCGTGTCCGTGAGCACGGCTGTTATAACAGTTTTATACTCTGCAGAGTTTGTACACGTTCACTTTGAGTTGTGATTTACCCTTTCGCCCGAGGTAGCTATTCTCTTGACCCACTTCCAAGGAAGGTCGGCAGGGTTCACTATAAAGCCTTTCAAAGAATTCATCTAACAAGTTAGGGCCGCCAGGCGGATGTGGCCCATCTCTAGGAGTGGCATGCGTGGGCATCGCAGCACGGTACACACTTCCTAGCAGCAAAGGAAACATACCCCGTGCCTCAAGGGTAACCACTAACAAGCTAGAAAAGATCCTCATACTGAGCTAAAGCCAGAGCCATATGGCCCTCACAGCTGTACTGTAAGTCCCGGATGATCGCTTACAGATAAGTCCTTAGGGAGAGGAATCTGAAGCAGATAAACACTTCAGCCCCCTGTGTCCATGTTACTAAAAAGTTATGTTTTAATGTTTATTGCATATATCATTAGTCAAGTTACAAGATCATGGTTTTGATTAAGCACTAGCAAAAACTACCCAATGCAATGTCGCAAAGGTATCAAGGTACAAGATATCAAATATCTAGGATATCCTTAATGGTAACAAGGGAGACACATGCAATATGAATTAAGTGATTAAATGTGAATAGGTAACAAGGATGGTCCCATGCTATACTTGCCTTACACACCGATCCTTCGGTAAGCTTCATTCTTTGATGTCTTTCTTCTTCTTCTTCTTCTTGGATCACCACGTATATCTCACCGACTGGACAATCGTAGAACACCACACAAACATCCATACACATACATGCATAGCATACAGTTGTATCTATATCAGAACAGTACACCAATCATAGAAAAATAAGTAAAAGAGATTAATATATGATTCTACGTATCACTACGAACACACAGTCGTGAGAAGCACGCTAATCGAAGCTACGGTGAAAAAGATACATCTACCGAAAGATTTGCTTAATACGTGGAAAAATAAACTATAGGCTTCGTTTATGTTAACTATATGAATTCATATACAAAAGATATTTTATAAACAATATGGATTGAATTAAGTCAATTTTAGATTTGAATTATAAAACAAAAGTAAAACAGATCATATTTTATGTATAAAACTCAGTTGTATAATCTTTAATCAAGATATGATTTAAACTATGATTTTTATGAAATAGTAATATAGTAAACATCATTACTAATACGTAGATCTCGATGTTACGAAACAAACGCAACTTGAACGGACTATTTCGGAGTTAGAATGAATGAGTTATGATTTAAACAAGTTTTGCTTTAGTTAATTAATAGATTAAATCTACCCATGAATTTCAAGTGTTGAAAACATGCCTAACAGTTGTATAAACATGTAGAAAATGTAAATACGATCCTAACGCAATTCGAACGGGTCAAATCGGACTTAAAACGCAAAAGTTACGCATGAAATAAGGTTCAGTGGCATTCCTATAAATATTTGAACTCAAATTCGAATTAAAACAATTAAAATCTGAATTTAAATGAATTTTGGACTGGGCACACTAATTCTAGAAACTACAGGGGCCTAACCGAATAAAATCAGGGCGGATTTGTAATTATTTTGAACTAATTGGGATTGCGGGTTTATTTCTAAAAACTACAGGGGCTAATCTGCAAAACGTGGGGCTTTGACTGTGGTTGACTCGTGGCTGCTGACCAGGCCAACACGTGGCGCTGCGCGAGTGGTGCGGTTCACCACGTGGCGTGGTGGACGCGCGCTGACTTGGCGCGGTGGACCGAGTCCACAGTCTACGGTGAACCGAACCGTTACGTTCTAATCTTGGCCGTCCATCCAAGATCCTATGGCGCAGGTGAGTGCGGGGGCAGCAGGTCGCCGGGGAAGATGCACAGGATGGCGGTGCCATTGTTGCCGATGGCCTGAGCTCGTCGGTGATCACCGGTACGGTGATTCTGGCCACCCCAGACCGAGCCGAGGGCACCTACGCGTAGCACGAGGTCTCGCAAACTCAACGGGACGCAAAACAAGGACGGGAAGCACTTTGGGATGAGGACTCCCACGGCGGCGCCATGGCCAGGAGGAACGGAAAATCCCCTAAGCAGTGCTCCAGGGCACTAGACTCAAGGCCGATGGGATGGGAAGGTCGAGGGGCTCACCACGGGTTCTATGGAGGCGTTCGTGGCGTCCGGAAGAGCTCCAAAAGCGGGGTCGACGGCAGCGGCGATCTGGAGAGACGACGGCAGTACGGTGAGGGCTAAATCCGAGAAATCACAAGGGCAATACGGCAAATTGAAGACACCTACACTCGGGGGAGATCACGGCGGAGCCTCGGGGCATGTCGATGACAGCGGTTAGACACCGGAGCAGCGGGCTACGGGCGGCGGTGGCGACTGGAGCAGCGAACAGAGGAAGGGGCAGAGGGGAGGGCTCCGGCTCGGGGCTTTATAGGTCAGGCAAGGTGCGGTAGATGGAAGGAGGAGCACGGGCGCGCGGGCGAGATGGGGTGCATTCCATGCATGAGCGACGATGGCTCGACTTGCCGTGCATGGCCATGCCATTGACGGGCGGAGGAAGGAAAGGGAGCAGGAAAGAAAAGGAAGGGGAAGGAAGGGGACGATGGGCGGCTGACAGACGGGGCCAAGTCGCAGCGAGAGAGAAGAGATGAGGCGCGTGCGGTGCGTGGGCCGAGCAGAGCGGGCGCTTGCGCGTGCGAGCGGTGCGGCGTAGGCGCGCGATGAAGGGCCGAAGCGGACTAGGGCGGTAGCTGGGCCACGTGGTGGAGCTGGGCCGTGGAGCAGGCTAGGAAGGAGGAAAGAAAAAAAAGAGAGGAAGGGGAGGGCTCGGCTGGGCCGCCAGCGGTGGGCCGAGGCCGGGAAGAGTAGGCCGGCGCGTGAGGGAGGAAAGAAGGAGTGCGCCTGGTCCGATCAGCAGGCCAGCAGGCCAAGTGGAGGAGGAAAGGGAGAAAAGGGCCGGGCCAAATCTAGAGCTGGGCTGAGAATGAAGGAAGGAAGGAAATTTTCAAAATAAATTTCTTTTCCTATTTTGTTTTCAAAGCCAATTCAATTGTAAACCAAATGCAAATTCAAATAGAGTTTTGAACATACTCTTCATCTCAAATATAAATGAGAAATTTTGGTAAGTTTCCAAAAATAAATTTTACAACTTTTGAAATACTTTTATTCTCTAATTTTCTTTTCTTTCTTTTTTATTTCAAAGCCATTTTCAATTTCATTTCAAAAGCATTTTAACCATTTTGACTTTTCAGTTAAAACCACTCAACCAATAAAATCAAATGCAATGGCATGTATGCTCAAACATGTTACTATCTTATGATAGATTTTAAATTAATGAAAAATTTTATTTTCCTATATTTCATGTGCACAAAAATTCATAAATAAATCATTTTAGCTCTGTTTTAAAAGAGGTAAATTTTAGGGTGTTACAAAAAACATGCTTCCATCCAGATCCCCTAAAAAATCTTGCTCCTACACTGGGAGTAGACAAAAATATGTTTGTTAGGCAAATACTCCATGTTCTAAAAAAGATAATGATCTCTCTAAATATGTGATTTATAAAAAGAGACATGGCTATGCAAAAGCTTAAAAAAAGATTAGACACATGAAGGTCCAAATACAAAAAAGAGAAAAAAATATGGACACATGAAGGTCTAAGTACAAAAAAAAGATGAGCACATGAAGGCTCATGTATTGAAAAAGAAGAAGAAAGAAATATAGCCATGTTTCAAAATAATAAGTTATAGATCACATCTACAAAAGGAGTATAGTTTTAGTTTATTTTTTCCCACACACATGCACATCTTGATCTAAGTGTCGGTGCAGAAAGTGACCAACATGTAAATATTTGTAGTTTTGCCATACATTGTGATTAGAGGTGGCCTAGCACTCAATGACACAGGGTTTATACTAGTTCATGCAACATGCCCTACTTCTAGTTTGAGTCGGTCAGTTACTTTATTCCAGAGCCTAGGTGCTCGAAGTTTGCAGTGGGGATACAAACAAGAAGGAGAAAGATGGGGGGTACAAGAGGTCCGGTCGGACTCTAGTCTAAAGGGCCGAGAGTGATGGGAGCCCCGCTATGTGCTAAGTGTTCGAGCGTGTGCTCGGTATAACTTTAGAGTGTCTAAAGTTATAGAGGGTTAATCAATGTAGGTGAACTGATTGATCTGAATGAACTATCTTTTGGGAGAGAGCACATCCCCATTTATAGATGAATGGGATGGCCTTACAAGTGAGAGGGAGAGAGTACGTACGCTACTAAGTCTTGCTGCCCACGTCGGTGGGTACAACATGATGGTAGGCACCCACAATACTGTTTATTGTTAGACGCATGTGGGAGGTTGCATCGTTTTCTTTAGGTATGGCAGACGTCGGTGCCTGCCACACTATTGATACCCGGAGGCATGCAAGGGGTTTTACCATGTTCGCCTAGTACGGTAAATGCCGACGCCCAAAACACTATTAACGCCTCAGAGGCACGAGGGGGGGAGCCTTACCATATTTGTCCAGTATGGGAGTTGATGGCGCCACAACACTATAGGGGAAAATGTCGGTGCCTACAACACTGCTCGAGTTCTATCATGCTAGGGAGGCCATAAGGTACTATCCTGTAGGTGTACAGGGTACGGCCCTTGGTATTGTGGTTGACTTGAGTGCGCTGCCTTACTTTCTCCATCTGTTTCTTGGTCCTTACTAAGCGGGCATCCCTGGTCGGTTGGTCCCAGTCGGCTCTGATTGCGCCAGTCGGAGAGGAGTTGTAAGCAAGGGTTCGGCTCATCCCCGGTCCGAGAAGTGGGTCAGAGTCAGAAGTGGTGTTTGGCCAGGCCTTCTGGTTGGAGAGGCTATCCGGAGGCGGGCTAGAGACCGAAGCGAGTGCTCTGGTCAGAGAGGTGGGCTAGAGTCGGAAGCGGGCGCCGTTCCTCCTCGACCAGGCCTTCCGGTCGAAAATTGGATTGCCATTCTGGCCTGCTGTTTAGGTATTTTGGCCAGCTCAAGAGTTGCGCGTTGGTTCGCAACGTTGTCTGCTAGGCTAAGCCTTTGTAGGGAAGCTGGTCCATGAGGGACCCCAGGTCAATGAACCCGACAGGAGCCCTTGAGCCCCCGGGCGATTCAGGTAGAATCATCTGGGGGATTTTTGCCTTGACGGCAAGTGCGCATGAGCGCACCCATGGGTGTTGCCCCCGAGCCCCCGGGCGATTCGGGCAGAATCATCAGGGGGGGTTTGTTGTGTTGCTGGTGGGGGAGGTTTTGTTTCATCAGCGGGTGCACGTGAGCGCACCCGTGGGTGTAGCCCCTGAGCCCCCGAGTGATTTGGGCAGGATTGCCTAGGGGTTTTTGTTAGCGGGCGTGTGTGCGTGCATTTTAGTTGAGACAGAGTTGTCCTGGTGTCGGTGTAGCCCACGCAACTGAGGCAGTTAGTTTAGGGATCGGGCGAGGCGGAGCTCATAGATCATGGCATCGGTGTAGCCCGCGTAGCCGAGGCAGTTAGTTTAGGGATCGGGCGAGGTGGAGCTCATGGATCCTGGCATCGGTGCAGCCCACATAGCCGAGGCAGTTAGTTTAGGGATCTAGCGATACGGAGCTCGCGGATCCTGGCATCGGTGTAGCCTACGTAGCCGAGGCAGTTAGTTTAGGGATCAGGTGTGTCGGGTTCATAAACCCGGGATCCCTTGGGGACCGGCTTCCACGCCAGGGCTCGGCCCAAGAAAACAACATATAGTTCATGGGCCGGCCCAAGAGTCTAAAACACAATGGGCCGGAAGGACAGTCCGGTCACCAACCGAAAGGTCTGCCCAAAAGAACAAGCGCCCGCTCGTCAAACTTCTTCGGCCCACCTCTCCGACCGGAGCACTCGCTTCTGGCACCAGCCGCCTCCGGGCAGTCTCTCCGATCGGAAAGCCTGGCCCCAAACACTGCTTCCTATTCTGACCCCGCGACTCCGATTGGGGACCTGTAGGAAGCTTGCTTACCACTCTTCTCTGACTGGCGCGGCCAGGGCCGACTAGGGCCATCTGACCGGAGACGTCCGCTCGGAAGGGACCAGGGGCGAACGGAGAAGGCAGTGCACAAAGTCAAAACACCATATCGGGACCATACCTTGTACGCCTATGGGAACAGTGCTCCACAACCGCCCTGACACAAACAGTATTGTAGGCGCCAACATTTGTGTCTACAGTATTGTAGGCACCGTTGGCTCCCATACAGCAAAAAGGCCCCCACATGCCTCTAGGCATCGATAGTGGGCACCAGGATTCACCATACCTGGTACATAGGGTTGGGCTCCTCATATAACAATAGTATTTTTGCAGGTACCGACATCCACCCTTCCTAAAGAAGCCAACACAACCTCCCATGTGCATCTGACATTCTACAGCAACATCAATAGTATTGTGGGTGCCTACCATCATCGCTACCCTCGTCGGCATGGGCAACAAGGCTTAGAAACATCCCTACTCTCTCCCTCTCACCTGTAAAGCCATCCCCTTTATCTATAAAAGGAGATGTGCTCCCTCCAACAAAGGAAGTTGACTTCTTCAAGTTCAGACTCACTAGATCGATAGCTTACAACCCCTCAAGCACACGCTTGGACTTCTAGCTCATAGAGGAGTTCCAGTCGCCCTCGGCCCTTCCAGTCGGACCCGACCAGGCCTCTTGAGCACCCCTCCTTTCTCCTTCTCATTTGTAACCCCACTACAGACTTCGAGCACCTAGGCTTGGGAATAAAGTCACCGACCGACCCGAACTGGATGTAGGGCACGTTGTCTGAACTAGTATAAATCCTATGTCATTGAGTGCTAGGCCACCTCCGATCACAACATACAGCAAAACTACAAATATTTACTAGTTGGTCACTTTCTGTACCAACAGTTGGCGCCGTCCATGGGGAAGACGCTGTATGTTCAACACTTTTTTGGTAATCGGATGGCCCATTTTCCCACCACCCCTGCCATGGCGGGCTCGGGCGATACGATTCGCTTTGGCTCAATGAAATTTCCCAGGCCTTCCGCTTTGGGAGCCTGGACTTCATCGCCGATCGGCTCGGCGTGCTCCACCTCCATGAGGAGACTCGCGACCCGGCACCCGTCGGAGGGACGTCCTCCACCGACTTTAGGACACGCAACTTCAATGGCGCAGCATCTGCGCTTCATTCCGAGCAAACTCTCTGCTCAAACCCCGCTGTGAGTAATATACATGCTGTTATTTACTTACTATGCTCTATCTTCCACCAAATACCCAGTGGGTTACCGTTGTCTCCATTGCAGCCGCCATATGTCTGGTTCCCCTATGGCCTCGTGTCTCCTGCGGATACGTATGCCCAGGGGCTCCAAAAGATTATGGCACCACCCCCTCTCACGTCTGAGTTCGTGGGAATGGTGAGCTATGCTCCCACCTATTTCCTCGACATCATGGATGACGACGTTAGGAGTGAGGACTCTAGCATCGGCGACATGGCACCCAGCCACCGTCCGTCCTAGGACTGTGCCATGACGGATGCTTTGGAACAGCCGCTAGGGGCAACAGAGTCCTCATGGACTCACACCCCTCCGGACCCTCAAACGGAGGCCCCTGAGCTCACACGAGAGCATGGGGAGGATTTACGACGACAGTGGCTGCATTAGCCACCTACTACGCCATTGTGCTCGGTGTGCTACACTACGCCCTGTGTGCGTGGACCGACGAATGGCACTCGGGGTCACGCCCGTCAGGTCCAGCACAACACCCCGGTTAGGGGGACCGACCCCCCACAGTCCGCTTGGGCCAGTCAGAACATTCCTGCCGCGGCAATGCTCCTACGTAGCCTATCCGAGCCGAACGACCCTTGCGAACAGGCGATCCACCAAAACCTCTGGGCACTAGTGGAGACCGCCGCCATTCAACAAGCAGAGTGCTCCGTATCGCGACGCCGACTCGTGACCTCGCTCCCTGTCTGGGGATCAGGGACGCAGCAGATGGGGCACTACACCCTGTCACCGCCACAACCACCGAGTGCGGCACAGGAAGCCGCAACCGCACCTCGTCTTGACTTGATGATCGTTCCGTGTCGACTACCCATCTAGGCGCGCCTCGGGCCAAACCGAAACATGTGTAGCGGTGACTGGAGTCCCAGCACAGACGGCCTAGGACCACCAACCTTTGCCCAACTCCCCCAGCAAGCACCGTTCTCACCGTGCTTCAACAGGGGCCGTGACAAAGGTAAGGCCAAGCACCAGGATCAAGATGAGGGCCCCTCCATGAAGAGGGAAAAAAGAACAGAAAGGATCACCGCCGACCGGCCAACTCCGCGTCGGTCGATCACGCGGGCACACAGCCCCAACAAGACACTTTGGGCCACTTCCATGATCTCATGGAGAGCCCATGCACCAACCACGACTACCCCGTCAAACACCTCTACAAGGACTGCTAGCTCCTCAAGCGCCTACTGAGGTAAGCTGGAAGGCCAAAGGAAGAAAAAGGCGAGGAAGCAGCAACCGAAAAAGGGGGCGCTGCGGGCAAGGATCCAGATGACTGAAGGATTAAGTGATCTGACCGGACGCCTACCGACTGAAGGACAAGAATGATGATGCTCTCTCTAAGCACCTTGAAATAGCTATGTCCTCTCTTCTTTTCCTAAGTTTCAGTCTTACATTTACTTAGCGAATGCTCCTATAAAAGCACCCTGACCCGAACACTTTTCGGCTCGAGGCACTTGGGGGCTCCACTAGGGGGCTCTACTACCCCTCTGTTTTTGTTTTTACTTTAAGTACTCTTTTACTTTCATATGGAGAAACTCCTTCCTACCCAAAAAGGGCATTTCGTTCCTTTGATTTACCTTACGTAACTTTGCTTTAGAACATTCAGACTGATCGCACCCCACCTTTTCCTACGGTTACGACTGGCCGAGCCTCGCGGGCCATGCCTCGGGCTCGCAAAGTTGTAGCCTATGGAACAAACGGGCAGGTTCAAGAAAGAAAGAAATTTAAAACAAAATTATGCTAAGGGAAAACTAAGGAACGAAAGGGAACAAGCTTCCCCGAATGGAGCAACTCCATCACAAAAACAAAAACCGATTGCAGTCATTAAAACACACACGAGCGTTTTACACAGGGGCTCGCCCACGAACTTAAACTTCTTACATTTACTAAACTACATATATTCTGCAAGCTATTAAACCGACCCGGCGGCATCTGCTGGTGGCGCAACCGATGAAGGCGCAGGCTGCTCACTCCCTGGCGGCACGACGTTCAGCTCAGTCGAGGCTGAGGCAACATTCCCCCCCCCCCAAACTAGGCTCTAGGCTATCCATAGGCTCGGCAGCATCCTCTCCACGCATGCTTCGGGCCATGTCTTGACGGCGAACATCCATCACCCACTCGGCGGAGACTTGCTCTGACACTGACCGCACGTGTGGCAGCAAGCTCTCCCCGATTGATTGGATGTCCTCCATGCTCAGGCCTTTAGCATACCCGCTGTAGATAGTGGCGAAGTCCAGATTCGGGTGGTACATCGCCACCGAGGTCAGCACCCCCGACGCTACATAAAATAGCTCACTCCTGACAAGGTCCTTGACCGTGTCCGGGACCTCCGCCAGCTGAACTGCGGGTGCGCTGGTACTTGGCGCCGACCCAAAGACTTCCAAGATGACGAGCTAGGCAGCATTGCGGATTTGGCCGAGCTCCCCTTCAAGAGCATGTTGCTCTTCATGAGACTTGGCCAGCTCCTCAGCATTCCGACTAAAGTTAGCCTTGGTCATCTCCAGGTCTCGCTCCAGCGCCTTCACCTTTTCACCCAGCACTGTGAGAAGGGCGACAAGCTCAGAAATAGGCTAAGGGAAAAATCAACACCACGAGAAAACAAAAAGGTACGCACCGACGTGAGAGGCCTCAAGGGTGGAGAGATCCTCTGCCTACCGAGCCACCTACTCACACAGCTGGGCACTCACGTCCTCCATCCCCATCACCTGGCCCCAGAGCACGAGCACCTCCTGATCCGCCTTTGACCGGGCCCTCTGCTTTGCCTCCAGGGCCTTCTATGCCCTCTCTAGGGTGGCCCGCTCTAGCTCAAGGGCCGCCAAGGCCTCCTAAAGCGCCACCTCGGTGTTCGCCAGGGATGCCCTTAGCCCTACCTCAGTCTCCTCCTGGTGGACCTTCACCGCCTCGAGCCCTTGCTCGGCAGCGGTCGCCCGTTCCATCGCACGCTGCCCCTCCACCCGCGCTATGGCCGCCTTAGCCGCCTAGACCTAGGACTCGCAGCAAGCGGACTCCACTCGGCACTCAAGCTCGGCCATCCGGGCGTGTTTCACCTGGAGGAAGTAAGACTTGCGGGACGACACCTTCCTTATTTCCTGTGAAAAATAGGCATGCTAAAAACAACCGATGAAAGATTCAAAGGGCAAGGATAAGTACCAGAAACTCACCTCCACGGTGAGCTGTAGGTCGACCTCAACTAGCTGCCGGGCAAACTGAGCCTGCTTCCGGGCACTCTCAAGCTTCGCGGACAGCTTGGTGAGTTTGGACACCGTGGCATGCCCTTGCCCCTTGAAAATGTCCTAGAGCTAGCGCTCTTAGGAATCCCAGATCATGAACCTCGCCTTCGACGGGTCCTCAGGGAAGGGCCACTCTAGGTCACCCTCCGATGAACCACCGGAGGGCCCAGCCTCCGACCGGACCACCGCTAGCTCCCGCGGCGACACCGGCGGTTCCGCCACAGTATCTGCCTCATTGTCAGATGGGATCTCCACCACCTCGTTGGCATGGGACACCGCCGAGCGTCCCAACTCCATCCCGGCCATGCTTCCCTTTGGCGCCTTCGGCTCTAACGGCAAGGATAGGTCGTGCAGCCCTCCACCCGGTGAGGTAGGGAGCTCGCCCCCCTCGTCTCCTCCACCACGACTGGCGGAGGAGGGGCCACGAGAGTTACCTCCAATGCAACCTCTGCCATCGGCACCGAGATCGCCGCCAACAACGTTGCCGCCGTTGTCACGTTACCAGCAGCCACCCCGGGGAGCACCACCCCCGGGAGGGAAGGCTTCACCGCCGCCACCCTGCTGCCCCCTTCGCTCACTTCAACACGCTGCAGAGTGGGCCTCCAAGCCTCCCGCATGGGGGTCAGGGTGATGCTCAACCCCGGCATCCCCCGGCCGCTAACAAAAATCATGGGTAAGCCACACTCCAAAAAAGACTCAACCACCAAAAGTCAAAGAAGCAACAAAAGGAAACATACCGGGTGGCAAGCGACACGACTCTAAAGGCAGGCTCCGACGACGATGGGCCCACAAGATGAGGATTGCTCCTAGGCTGTGACCCATGCCCCCTCAGTTCAGATAGGGCCAGAGTCGTCTTGACCGGCCCCTGCCTAGCCTGCGGGTCGCTACGACCTCCAGCTCGGGGCTCCCCGACCGGAGCAGCGGGCGGGGCATCCCGCGACTATGAGTCACACATCGACCGGGCGCCAGTTTGCCCCTCAGACTGCCCGGACTGCTCGACCACACCCACGGTAGGCGGGGCCTCCTCCGGCTGCAAGTCCGACATTGGCACCGGCCCCGTCGCCACACAAGCGCCGGTCCGCTCCTCGGACCGCCTGGCTCCCCCAGCCGCGTCCACCACAGGCGACAACAGGACCGGCGACACCGCCGAGAGGCATGGTGACCGCGTCCGCTTCGCCGCTCGCTCACCAATGTCGTCCACGCTCGCCGCACGCTTCCTGGATGTAGGAACCTCCACACGCCGCGTAGCCTCCTGCTCCTCACCAGCGGACGTTGCCACAGGGTCGCGACGCACCGCCGAGGTCATAACGACCTCCTGACTCTCCTCCTCGTCGGAGAAGGCCATGTCATCCAAATCTGTAGGATCATTCGATGCGAGTTCCGACTCGACGTCGCTCCTATGTTCCCCAGCCCTCACGCGCTGGGCGACCTCCTTCTTCCTCTCTTCTTTCCGCTGAACCTCCTTGGTTTTCTTCTTCTTCCGAGCGACTGCCGCCTCCTTCTGGGTGTCCTACCGGGCCTGGCCCACCGGTCCCTTGGGAAAGTGCAGCCGGGACTTGTACCTCCCAAGCCCCTACGGAACAAATGAACTAAAATCAAAAAAGAAAGAGAGCAGAGAAAAAGCACGAACAAAATAAGGGAGCATACCAGCATGGGCACGATCGAGGCATTGAACGGTATGGGTTTCCCCACCACCGTCTCTCTGGGCCTCAACTGCAGCACTCTAGATCTCGTTGTCTGGCAGCTCCTTCAACGACACACGGTCTGGGTCTGACCGGCCACTGTATGTCCACATCGGGTGTGTCCACTCCGCCAACGGCGCAACCCAGCGGTGGTAAAGGGTGTGGAACACCCACACCCCATCGAGGCTAGCCCTTACGAGCTTCTGGAGCTCCTCCTCGATGGCCTCCACCTTGTGCCTCTCCATGTGGGTGCAGCACCATGACCAGCTTTTCTGCTTCACCGGCCTCCCACCGGTAAATGCTGGAAACGGTGCCCCCACTGGATTCCTAATGTAGAACCACTCCCCATGCCATCCCTGGTTGGAGTCACATGGGGAGTACACGGGATACGAGCCTCCCGCACGCGACTTCTTCTACAGGGCGAAGCCTCCGACCGGTGCGATCTCGGCCGAACTCCAGTCCGCCATAGCTCTCTCGGAGAAGAAAAGCTAGAAGAGATCCACGTACGGCTCCATCCCGAGGAAAACCTCGCAGACAGTGACGAAGCCAGCAATGTGCAGCATCCTCGTCGAATTGAGATGTTGTAGCTCCAGACCCCACTCATTGAGGAGCCCGTGCAGGAACCAGTGCATGGGGTATCCTAATCCGCGCTCATGGAAGGTAAGGAAAGAGACCACCTCATCGGGATGAGGTTGCGGGAACTCCTCCCCTCCAGGGACCCTCCAGTTTGCCACCTCCTGCGGTGGCAGAAACCCCTTCATGATGAAAGCCTCCAGCACCAACTTCCTCATGTTGGATGCCCGCCAGTCCAACATTTCACTCCGGATAGAAAAAAGGTCGGTGAGTTCCTCTCTTCTCCCTCGCTCTCTCCCCCTTCTTTCCTAGAAACCTCTGCGGCTCTCAGGAACGCTCATGGCAAAAAAGGAAGAAAGAAGGCGGCAGCAGACAAAGAACAAAATAAAAACCCTTCCCCTGCTCCTATTTAAAGGAAAGGGAATGGCGGTTAAGGAAGGACACGCCGATCGGGGAAGGCAGAACGGTGGAACAAAAATTTTTCTCTCTCCTCCATTTAATGCAGATAAGACGAACCCTGAGCCGACGAGACATGCCCTACTCAATGGAATGGCTCCTAATCAGACGGGACATGGCCTGGCCATGGCCCACCACTACCGCATGATCAACCACTACCACACGACGGGAATAGGAACCGATGCGCCACCGCACCAGGGCGTAAGGACCAAAAATGAAATCTCCACCAGAAGAGACCACCAGACCTCCTTGAGTTGATCAAATCACCCAGGAGGGACACCAGGCGATAGGTAAGGAGCAAAGGGACACCTCATGCAAGCCATGCCGACTCTGTCTTGAACGACGAGCATGGGTCCCGGTCGGACATCTCCGACTGAAGCTCTCCGAGCCCCGTCACTCCAGTCGTCAAGGTAAACATTACCAAAACCCCCTCTATTTTCTTACAAATCATTCATACATCCATACGTGCATTCATCTCATACGCCTGAACCCCTTGGACGGTTAGGGCATGAACCGCCCGGGGGCTTGGGAACTAAGCATCGCACGTGCAGCAAAATGCACCACAACGCTCCGTGTTGTGTCACGAAGTAGTGGTTTGCCTCATTCGACATGAGCAACCAAACAGAGCCAGGGGAAAAAACCATAGATGAGCACCGTATAGCCCTAGCTCGGTCTGGTAGACCGGGTCATCTCAACCTTCTCGTTTGATCCTGAACCTCTCGCCAGGCCCATAGAATCTCCATCGAAGGGGAGGCCGTTAGGCCACCCGGGTCGCTCTCTGGAATGACCTAGGCATCTATTGGGTTGTAGGTAAAGGAGTAGTGGAATGTCACAAGAGGGCTATGCCGACCCCATCACAAACGACGGACCCGGATTCCACTCGATCACACCCGTTAGCGAGCTGACCGAGCTAGTCTTCGAGCCCGAGTGATCAGGATAGGCGACAAAACTCAGCCCCTCCAGTTGTGAGGAACCAGATAGGGTAACACACAATACTCACATCGACACCCATGAAGGCCCGATAGGGCTCAGGGGCTCAAGAAAAATGCCAAGGACAGCGACCTTGAACTTGCTAGATCAACGACTATGACTCGCCTAGTCCCATGGCGAGCACCGACGCTAGGATCCGCGAGCACCGCCTCGTCCGATCTTTAACTTAACTAATAATGTCTTCATAACGACTTCACTTCCGACTGTGCTCCAAAGAAATCTTGGGACTGCGACCCTGAACTCGCATCAACAGGATCGGTGACATCCAGCTATGGCTCTTGGGACCGTGACCCCGAACTCGCGTCGATAGGATCGGTGACATCCGGCTATGGCTCTTGGGACCATGACTCTGAACTCGCGTAATGGCTTCATTAACTGAAACTAACAAAAAACTAACTCTCTTGATCCACGGCGAGCACCGACGCCAGGATCCACGAGCACCGCCTCATCTGATCTTTAACTTAACTAACAATGTCTTCGTAATGGCTTCACTTCCGACCATGCTCCAAAGAAATCTTGGGACCACGACCCCGAACCCGCGTCGATAGGATCGGCGACATCCGGCTATGGCTCTTGGGATCGTGACCCTGAACTCGCGTCGATAGGATCGGTGACATCCGACTATGGCTCTTGGGACCGCAACTCCGAACTCATGTAAAGGCTTCATTAACTAAAACTAACAAAAAACTAACTCTCTCGATCCACGGCGCGCACTGATGCCTAGGTCTACTCGCGACTCCACCTCGCCCGATCCCACGGCACGCACCGATGCCTGGGTCTACTCGCGACGCCACCTCGCCCGATCCCATGGCACGCACCGACGCCTGGGTCTACTCGCGACTCTGCCTCACCCGATCCCACGGCGCGCATCGATGCTAAAGATCAGTGAGTTCTGCTGCATCCAAACTAAGCTGTCTCCATTTACGGTGCGCACCGATGCCAGGTTTTGTCTCAAACTAAACTTCCTCGCTCGATCCCCGGAGTGCACCGACGCCGGGATCAGTAAGTTCTGTCTCGATCCAATCCCCACACCTAAAAACACCTCGGCTGCACAACGACACCGTGGTTAAACAAAAATCCATCTCAGACTAAAAACACACACACACGCTCCAAGCACCCCCCAGACGGTTCTGCCCAAACCGCCCAGGGGCTCGGGGGCTACACCTACGGGTGCACTCGTGCGCACTCGCCGAACAAAAACCTCCCCCACTGGTAACATAGAAAACCCCCAGCCAGTTCTGCCCGAACCGCTCGGGGGCTTGGGGGCTACACCCGCGGGTGCGCTCGCGCGCACCCGTCGGCAAGACAAAAATCCCCCGGATGATTCTACTAAAATCACCCGGGGGCTCGGGGGCTCCTGTCGGGTTCATAAACCTGGGGTCCCTCGGGGACCGGCTTCCATGACAAGGCTCGGCCCAAGAAAACAACATATAGTTCATGGGTCGGCCCAAGAGTCTAAAACACAACGGGCCAGAAGGACAGTCCGGTCGCCGACCGAAAGGTCTGCCCAAAAGAACAAGCGCCCGCTCGTCAAACTTCTTCAGCCCACCTCTTCGACCAGAGCACTCGCTTCAGGCACTAGCCGCCTCCGGGTGGTCTCTCTGATCGAAAGGCCTGGCCCCAAACACTGCTTCCTACTCCGACCCCACGACTCCGACCGAGGACCTGTAGGAAGCTTGCTTACCACTCTTCTCCGACTAGCGCGGCCAGGGCCGACTAGGGCCATCCGACCGGAGACGTCCGCTCGGAAAGGACTAGGGGCGAACGAAGAAGGCAGTGCACAAAGTTAAAACACCATACCAGGACCATACCCTGTACGCCTGCGAGAACAATGCTCCACAACCGCCCTGACACAAACAGTATTGTAGGCTCCGACATTTGTGTCTACAGTATTGTAGGCACCGTTGGCTCCCATATGGCAAAAAGCCCCCCACATGCCTCTAGGCATTGATAGTGGGCACTAGGATTCACCATACTTTGTACACTGGGTAGGGCTCCTCACATAACAATAGTATTTTTGTAGGTACCGACATCCACCCTTCCTGAAGAAGCCAACGCAACCTCCCATGTGCATCTGACATTCTACAGCAACATCAATAGTATTGTGGGCGCCTACCATCATCGCTAACCTCGTCGGCGTGGGCAACACGGCTTAGAAACATCCCTACTCTCTCCCTCTCACCGGTAAAGCCATCCCCTTTATCTATAAAAGGAGATGCGCTCCCTCCAACAAAGGAGGTTGACTTCTTCAAGTTCATACTCACTAGATCGATAGCTTACAACCCCTCAAGCACACGCTTGGACTTCTAGCTCATAGCGGAGTTCTGGTCGCCCTCGGCCCTTCTGGGTGGACCCGACCGGGACTCTTGAGCACCCCTCCTTTCTCCTTCTCATTTGTAACCCCACTACAGACTTCGAGCACCTGGGCTCGGGAATAAAGTCGCCAACTGACCCAAACTGGACATAGGGCACATTGCCTGAACTAGTATAAATCCTATGTCATTGAGTGCTAGGCCACCTCCGATCACAACGTACAGCGAAACTACAAATATTTACTAGTTGGTCACTTTTTGTACGGATAGGGTGAGACGAAGCTCGCGGATCCTGTCGTCGGTGCAGCCCATGCAGCTGAGGTAGTTAGTTTTAGGGATCAGGTGAGGCGAAGCTCACTGATCCTGGTGTTAGTGTAGCCCGCGCAGCCGAGGCAGCTAGTTTAGGGATCGGGTGAGACGGAGCTCGCGGATGCTGGCGTCGGTGCAGCCCACGTAGCTGAGGCAGTTAGTTTAGGGATCGGGTGAGACAGAGCTCGTGGATCCTAGCGTCGGTGCACGCGTCGGGCATTGCCGAGGTAGTTTTTAGGTGTCTTGAGCCCCTGAGCCCCGTTGGGCTTGGTAGGGGTCAGTTTGAGTTTTGTGTGTTACCCCATCCTTGGTTTCTCACAGCTAGAGGGGCTAAGCTTTGTCGCTTGCCCTGATTGCTGGGGCTCGAGTGACGCTCTCGGTGAGCTCGCTAACGGGTATCATCGAGTGGAATCCAGGTCTGTCGTTCATGACGGGGTCGACATAGCCCTCTTTGTGACATTCCACTGCTCCTTTACCTATAACTTAATAGATGCCTAGGTCATTCTGGAGACTGACTTGGGTGGCCCACTGGCCTCCCATCAATGGAGATTCAGTGGGTTGGCACAGGTTTAGGATCGAACAAGAAGGTTGAGATGACCCTGTCCACTTCGAGGCAGACTGGGCAAGGGCCACATGGGGCTCATCTGGGTTTTCTCCCCTGGCTCTATTTGACGCGAGGTAGCCTCGAGCCCTTTGTGGGCTGGCCTGTGAACCCTGATCGGTCGTTGCTCATGTTGAATGAGGCAATTGCCGCTTCGTGACGCAACACGGAGCGTTGTGATGCATTTAGCCGCATGTGTGATGCCTTAGTTCCTAAGCCCCCAGGTGATTTGGGTAGAATTGTCTGGGGGCACAGGCGTATGGAATGAATACGTGTATGGATGTATGAATGATTATATAAAGAAATAGTGGGGGTCGATAATGTTACCATGATGACTCGAGTGACGGGGTTTGAAGAGCTCCAATCGGAAATGTCCAACTAGGACCCATGCTCGTCATTCGTGACGGAGTCAACATGGCCTACATGGGGCATCCCTTTGCTCCTTACCTATCTCTCGGTGTTTTCCTAAGCCATTCGATTGACTTAGGAAGCCTGATGGTCTCTCCTGGTGGAGATCCCATTGTTTGGGTTTTTCCAAGTCTCACCTAGGAAGGCGGAGAGCCACCCGCGTGTGGTGGTGCTTTATTTCTCATGCCCAGTCATGCGGTAGTGGTGGGCCATACCTAGGCCACATCTCGTCTGACCAAGCGCCATTCCGTTGGGTAGGGTGCGTCCCTTCGGTCAGGGCACATCCCATCGTTTCCCTTCCGCATTAAATGGGGGAAGGGAGAGATTTTTTCAATCTGATCCTTTGCCCTTCTTCAGCTGCTGCATTTCCTCCTTAAAGAGGGGAAGGGAGAGGGCTTCTCATCGTAGTCCTTTGCCTATTCTCCAACTATTGCCTTTCCTCCTTCTTTCTTCTAACCAAGAGTGCTTGTATGCCGCGGCGGTTCCTAAGTGAGAGACAGGGTAAGCGAGGGGGAGGACTCACAGATCCCTTCGTGAATCTGTAGCACAATGTCGAGCTAGAGGCTGCTCGAGGTAGTGTTGGCCGTCTTTACCTGAGAAGGGGCGGCTTTCGCCGAAGGAGGTGGCGCGCTGGATTCATCTACGAGGCCTTTTTCTGGATGTAGCCGTGCATGGATTCTTTCTGATGGATCTTCACCGGGTGAGCCTTGTCGGAGGGGAAGTTGCCTAGGATCATGCTGGTGGAGGGTTCCATGCCTACAGCTGCTCTGGTTGGCCAATTCATAAAGTTTGATGAGATCTCTTCTAGCCATGGTGGCCATACCTCGGTGGCAGCATCCCTGCCCATGAGCTGCCTCAACTGCATGAGAAGGTCAGGAGCTCCATGCTCTTCTGCTGAGCATCTATGGGTGCAACACCCTTGAGGTACCCATTATGCTTGTCGAAGTCAAGGGAGCGGAATCGGGCAGGGTCCTTGAGGTACCCATTGTGCTCGCCAAAGTCGAGGGAGCGGAACCGGGCGGGGCCCTTGCGGCGATGGTTATGTCCAGTGGCACGTGCCATGGCTTCTCCTTTGGCATCAGCTGATGCCGCCGAGCGGCCACAGTAGTATTTGGAGTAGAAGTAGTCAACAAATGTAATCGTTAAGAGCCCCCGTGTGAACAGTTTGTGTATCAATAAATACATCAGTTCTATTTTTGTGATAGAATCACTATCCGTTCCTTATTTTTTATCCTAGCATAGCTTTGTTTTTATCCTTTTTTTGCACCTGCCCATTCGTTCCATAGGCTGCAGCTTTTAAGAACCTAGGGATGGCTCGCGGGGCTCGGCTGCTCGTAACCGTAGATCATGGCGAGGTGCGTTCGGTTGGGAGTAAGAACAAAGTCACGTAGGGTAATCAAAGAAATGGAATGCGCTTTCATTTGGGGACAAAGTTTTTACCATGTGATAGTAAAAAGAGAGGTAGTATTTAGTATTGTACCCTCATGGATCCCCTGAGCGACCTGGGATAAAAGTGTTTGGGCTAGGGTGCTTTACAGGAGCAAGTATTGAATAAAAGTGATAAGACCGAATTTAGGGAAAAAATAATGTAGCTGATCAATGTTCCAAGTGTTGCTGAGAATGTTGCTGTAGTCATCCTTCAGTTGGTAGGCACCCGGTTGGATCACTTCGCTCACCGTATAGGGTCCTTCCCATGGGGAGAGTTTGTGTTTTTTCTTTGTTGATTGGGTCCTCTAAAGCATGAGATCACCGACTTTGAGGATCCTCCCCTGATCTTCCTTTCATGGTACCTACGAAGAGTTTGCTGGTAGCGAGCGGAGTGGATGATGGTCGTCTTGCAGGCCTCCTCGAGCAGGTCAATTGCGTCTTGCTGAGCCTCCGTGGCTCGGTCCTGGCCAAAAGCCTTCACTCTTGGGGCGCCATGGTCAAGGTCAGAGGGCAGCACTGCTTCAACTCCATAGGCTAGGAAGAAGGTTGTGAACCCTATGGATCAGATCGGAGTCATTCTCAGGCTCCAGAGGATCGCTAGGACCTCTGGAACCCATCGCCCGGCGTACTTGTTGAGTCGGTCAAAGATGCGTGGCTTAAGTCCTTGGAGGACCATGCCATTGGCATGCTCAACTTGACCATTAGTACGTGGGTGTCCGACCGAGGCCCAGTCGATCCTGATGCCATATCCATTACTAAAGTCTAGGAACTTCTTCCTGGTGAAGTTAGTCCTGTGGTTAGTGATGGTGCAGTTAGTAATGCTGAACTAGTAGATGATGTCGAGGAAGAATTTGACCGCCTCTTCCGAGCAGATGTTGGTGATGGGCTTGGCCTCTATCCACTTGGTGAACTTGTCGACTGCTACGAGTAGGTGAGTGAAATCACCCAGGACATTTTTGTGGGTTACTACCATGTCGAGGCCCCAGACCATGAATGGCCAGGTGATGGGGATGGTTTGAAGCTCCTGTGTCGACAAATGAGTTTGCTGAGCATAGAATTGGCATCCCTCACACCTGTAGATGACCTCCTCTGCATTTCATAGTGCGGTGGGCTAGTTAAAACCTTGGTGAAAGGCTTTTCCGACCAGCAACCTTGGGGCCACGTGATGTCTGCAAATCCCGGCATGGACCTCGAGGAGGAGCTGCTTCCCCTGGTTGGTGGGGACGCACTTCATGAGGACCCCCGATGGACTCTATTTGTAGAGTTAATCACCAAGCATGATGAAGGTCATGGCGCATTGAGCGATTCATTGGGCTTTAGTCCTTTTGGGTGGGAGAACCTCCTCGAGGCGGTAGGCAAGTAGCAGCGCTCGCTAGTCGGTTTGATCAAGTGCCAATACGGCGATGTCAGCGGGTGACATCATCATAGAGGTACTAGGGTCGAAGCCCCTGAGCGCTGGCTTGGCATCGGGGTCAGAGCCCTCGGGCACCGGCTTGGCATCGGGGTGTGTTTGGATTGGACCTTCCAGGACGTGGGTGGATGGCTCATGGAGATTGTTGATGAAGATCCCGCTTGGAGAAGGATCTCGCCTGGCGGCCAATTTTACGATCAAATTGGTGGCATCGTTGTCCTTTTGGGGGACGTGGTGCTGCTCGATCCCTTGGAATTTGTCCTCGAGCTTGTGCACCTCCTGGAAGTATGCTGCCATGAGGGGGCTTTTGCAAGAGGACTCCTTCATGACTTGGTCAAAGACCAACTCTGAGTCACCGTGGACGTAGAGTCACGTAGCGCCAAGCTCGATGGCGATGCACAGCCCGTTGATGAGGGCCTCGTATTCTGTGGTGTTGTTTGAGGCCAAGAAATGGAGGTGCATGGCATAGCGGAGCCTACTCCTATTTGGGGAGATCAAAACCACTCTAGCCCCTGAGCTAGGAGCCATTATGAATCTATCAAAGTACATTGTCTAGTACTCGTGGTTGACGACCGAGGTCGGTAGCTGCACCTCCGTCCATTCAGCGACAAAATCTGCTAGAGCCTAAGATTTAATAGCGGTTTGGGGGATATACCTGATGTCGTGGCCCATCAGTTTGAGTGCCCACTTGGAGATCCATCCTGTGGCATTGTGGTTACGGATGATGTCCCCGAGCGGGCATGAAGTGATGACCACGACTTCGTGGTCGGTGAAGTAGTGCAGGAGCTTCTGGGTAGCCATTAGCATAGCATATAGGAGTTTCTACACCTAAGGGTACTGGACCTTGGGGTCGGTGAGTACCTCCTCGACAAAGTACATGACCGCTGGACCTTTAGGTGGTGTCCCGGCTCCTCCCATTCGATTACTAGGGTGGCGCTTACCACGTGGTTGTTGTCCACGATGTAGAGGAGGAGGGGTTCTCCCCATTCGGGAGCGACGAGGATTGGGGCCGATGTTAGTGATGCTTTGAGGCTCTCTAGAGCCTACTGAGCTTCCTCAGTCCAGACAAAGGTATCCATCTTTTTGAGGAGCTTGTAGAGTGGCATCACCCGTTTGCCGAGCCAGGAGATGAATCGGCTCAGGGCAGCTAGATAGCCGGTGAGCCTTTGCACGCCCTTGACGTTGTGTATAGGGCCCATGCTAGAGATGGCTGTTGTGGCAGAACCTCCTAAATTATAGGACCCACATGCACTTGTCACTGTCCAACGACCTTTGACAACAATGCATATGTTCCTGGTAACTTAAGAAGTCTATCGGGTGTCCTCGAGGAACCCCGAATCATCCACGATTTCCGAGCAGGATCACGTTACAGAGTCATTGCAGTATTACAACATTTATTCAAATATCAGCACCAGAGTAAAAACAGCGGAAGTCTTACGATAACATAGTTTACAAACTAGTTGTTTCAAACCTTATAAACTAAGTTCGATAATTATTACAAACCATAGTAGTAGTGGAGTGGCATAATTAACATATACATAACACACAAAATAAACATCCTGCCCAAGGATCACACATTTACTTCTCATCGTCAGAACGAACGATAGTCATGCAGCACGATCCAAAACAGATCTGCTCATGAGGCTCACCTGCAACAAGGGTCAATGAACCCTGAGTACAAAAGTACTCAACAAGACTTAACCGAAATAAAACTGATAGAACTTAGGAATGCAGGCTCAGGGATTCAAGGTATAGCTTTAACAATGATCAAAGTTCTTTTGCATAAAAGCCCTTATAACAACATTCTTTATAAAGAAAACTTCTTAAGAATTATATACAAAGCTGACATGATCTGCACTGAGATCATGAAACTTCATATCCAACACCTTCACAAGACTTATTCAAGTTCTAGTTATTAATACTACGATGATGAACAGTGAGTTGAGTCTCCATAACTGAGGAGCAACGACGATTCGAACCGATTATAAACCTAGCTGGGGATTCTAGACCACACGACATATGCAGGTCCCCGACCTACATATACCAACCTACCCTCGGATCCTCTAAAACAAGAATGGGTTTGTGCCACCCGAGAATACAGTACTCCACCATTCCAGCCCATGGCCACGTGGGTACACGCTATTCCCACCATCTCTCCACTCCCAGTGCGCGAGTAGCCATTCTCGTAATGGAATTGCCAAGTTCAGGCTTACCGGAGTATGTGGTTAGTACTACAAATTCTCACCTCATGCAATTCAACAACGGACGTGCCTTAATCGACACAGGCGGAAAGAACCCGCTCACAAGACCTCCATGTCTTGTGGCTCACACACATCGAGTCCGCCCGGTCTAGATTTATTACTCCACATTCCCATATCACATGATAACATAAGTAACCAAGGTTCCATTTGAAACTTGCATGTGACAGTTAATCACCTGACTTCATTGTTCTACGCATAGCTAAGCAAAACTAGGCATATACGAGTTTAAAACTGGTAATATGGTAAATATGGAATAACAAGGGTGGTAATGCACCAATTAGACTCTTACTTAACTCTTAATCACTTAATGCAGTAACGGAAAGCAAAAGCGAAATTAATTTGTAAAACACAAGGTAGGGTTGTATGCATACGGGGCTTGCCTTCGTTGACGGAAAAGTCCGGTTCCTGCGACGTTACACAAGTATTCGATCCGACCTCAACAGACGGATTAACCTCCTCAACAACTTGATTAACTACCACGTGTTCACCTTCGTTCACTACATGTAATAACAATGCCATGTTTAACATGATGCGGAATACGAAATATGATGCTCGATGATGGATACAAAAATTAACAATTTGAATACAACTTTCCTTCACGGTACAGTTGCAAGTCAAACAAACTAAATCTTTTTTGTAACACATACATCAACTGCCAAGGATCATTATCAACAAATGACCCAAGGTCATCACTCAATCCAAAATTACAAACAAAACCTAAATCACTAAAGGTTACTATTTGCTTTTATGAATTAATTATTTAATTCAAAATTATGAAATAAATCAACTTATTCTAATTGAGCTCAAAATTTTAGTAAATGTTCATTACATGATAACTAAGTGGAAAAACAAATTTCATAATTTTTGGACAAGTAAATAAGCCTAGAAAAATCATGGAAATCCATTTATTAATAAATTGAGCAATTTTTATCACATTTAAAAAGTACTGAAAAACATTATTTCATATTTTTCGTAAATACTTTACATCACATAGAAGTCACACAAAAATTTTCATAATTTTTCGAGCTCTAAATAAATCTACACAAAAATAACAAAAACAGACACTATTCATTCAAATCTGAAAATAGAAAAATCCATTTGAACGCTGAGTCACTGACAACCCGACCCCACCTGTCATCCCTAACCTCCGACGTTGACCATGGCAGCGACGGCTCTGACCAGCGATTCCTCGCCGACGGTGAGATCACCGGCGACGGCAAGGGTACTAACATGATCACTACGTCACAGCGCATCGATCTAAGGCACTAACGCGACCAATTACGGACCGAACCGAGTACTACGCCGACCATGGCGGATGCGGTGGCACGGCAGTGCTACGCCGGCGGTGTGAGACCTGTGAAGCTAAAACGGATGGCTCAGGAAGCATCAGCAGCTCACCCCAAACGCGACTGAGTAGAGTACAAGGCCGGAGGAGCAACGGAGAGGTGAGTCGACATTCCGAGCAAGCACGGCGGAGCTGATCGTCGTCGGTGACGATGTTCCGGGAGCTGTGGTGGTCAAAACAAGAAACCAATGGGTCATGGAGTACCACAGCATCACGGCGAAGATGAAGCAAGACTCAGCAGGGGCAGAGGTGTACCATGGAGCTCTGGCCACGGCGAAGCGCTCGCGACGGGGACGCTGCCGGCCGCGAGGAAGAAAAGCGCGCACCGCGAGTTTCCGGTGAAGACAAACCACAAGGACTGGTTTGCTGGACGCACAAGGAACTAGCGGAGCTAGGACATGCTTTGCTGCGATGGCGTGGGCGCTGGTTCGACGGCAAAAGCTCGACGGAGCTGCGGCGGCGGTGACTGGAAAACAGAGGAAAGGAGCGGGGGCAAACGGCGACGGCTCTGGTTATAAAGGATGGCCAGGAAGCTCAAGGAAGCCATGGCGAAACCTTTTCCCTCGCCAGCGCGACGCCCAGACGGCCACACGCGTGACTGGAAGCAAGCCGAAGCTCGCCGGCGGTGTAGCGCAAGCGGTGAACACTGTTCACAGTATTTACAAGTTTGCCATTCGCCAAAATTCACAAATTACTCTCAAATTTTCATAACAACTCAAAAATCTCCAAAAACAAAAGTTGTTCAAAATCAAAAGTTCTACAACTTTGATTTTATCACCATCTTCGAATTCGGTCTAGTTTTTGAAATGAACTTTTGAATTTAAATGGGGAAAATTAACGAATTACGCCTTTTCAAATTACTCAAATTTTTTCTAAACAACTTGAAAAACTCCAAAAATAAACTTTGCTTAACTTGTCAAACTCTACACTTTTGGTTTTGGGCCCAACCCCAAAATATGCTTAGATTTTGAAATGGATTTTTAGGGTAGGGTTTAAATACTAAAAAGCGGGGTTTTCTCGAAAAATTCAAAACCCAAACAAACTTTGAACTTGAGTCAAACAATACAATTCAACACTCATTACACAAATGTAAACTTGTTTTAGTAAATGCATATCAAAGTTTTCACCAAATGCCAAATGCTTTGCAATGCATATGATGACATGTCATATTTTAATATTTAAACACCCGAGGTGTTACAATCCTCCCCCCTAAAAGAAATCTCGCCCCGAGATTCAAAGCCATAGAGTAGTAATGAAAAAGGAAATGTATCAGTCCAAAAACATCCAAAACTTGCCTATAAAACAACTGAGGTTCCTTTACAAAACACAACTTGTAGCAACCGAGCACAACTAATACTACTCGATTCTATATTGACGCTAGAAACTCTGGAAACTTTTCTAACAAGTAATCTTCTGATTCCCAAGTAGCTTCCTCTTCTGAATGTTGATTCCATTGTATTTTATAGAACTTGATTGTCCGTCTTCGAGTAACACGATCTTTCTGATCTAACACTCGGATAGGATATTCGGAATAAGTTAAATCCGGTTCTAGTTCCACTCCTTCAACTTCAACATTCTGTTCAGGCACTCGGAGACACTTCTTCAATTGAGAAACATGGAACACATCATGCACAGCTGTGAGATGTTCAGGTAACTTCAAGTGATATGCCACTTTTCCATATCTCTCTAAAATTTGATATGGTCCAATATATCAAGGTGCCAACTTTCCTTTAACACCAAAACGGGTAACTCCCTTCATTGGTGATACTTTCAGATATACAAAATCTCCTTTGTTAAATACCAATGGCCTCCGCCTTCTATCCGCATAACTCTTTTGGCGGGACTGAGCTATCTTCAAATTACTCTGTATTTGCCTAACCTTGTCTTCTGTTTCTTTCACAAGGTCAACTCCAAAGAATCTTCTTTCTCCAGGCTCAGACCAACTCAATGATGTTCTGCATCTACGACCATAGAGTGCTTCAAATGGAGCCATTCTAATGCTTTCCTGATAACTATTGTTGTATGAGAACTCGGCCAAAGGTAAGCATTCATCCCACTTATTGGAATAGTTAAGGACACAACACCTTAACATATCTTCAAGTACTTGATTAACTCTTTCAGTCTGTCCATCAGTCTGCGGATGATAAGCTGTACTATACAGAAGTTTGGTACCCTATGAAGAATGCAATTGTTTCCAAAAATTGGAGACAAACTGTGTACCCCTATCTGACACTATGGTCTTTGGTACACCATGCAAACTCATGATTCTTGCTAAGTACATTTTGGCATATTGGATCGTAGGATATATTGTCTTGACTGGAAGAAAATGCGCTGACTTAGTGAGTCGATCTACAATAACCCATACTGAGTCCAATCCCTTTAATGTCCTGGGTAGACCAATAATAAAGTCCATACTTATGTCCTCCCACTTCCAAGATGGAATAGATAATGGTTGTAACTCACCAGCAGACCTCAAATGTATAGCTTTCACCTTTTGACAAGTATCACACTTTGCTATATATCTAGCAATCTCTATTTTCATTTTAGTCCACCAGAATCTTTGCTTCAAGTCATGGTACATCTTGTTACTTCCCGGATGGATAGATAACCTAGTAGCATGTGACTCATCTAGAATTGACTGCCGCAACTCAGGAACTTTTGGTACCACCAGGCGATCCTTGAACCACAACACATCTTCATCATCTATGCTGAAGCATTCTGCTTTCCTATTCTTGACTCTTTTCTTGATATGGGCTATACCCTTGTTTTCCTTCTGAGCAGCAATAACTTGATCTCGAATAGTGGCTTCTACAATTATGTTGGTCAAACTTCCTTGTTGAATTACTTCTACATTCAACTTTTCCATTTCTTGACATAAAGTCAAACCCATTGTTCTCACTGCCAGACAATTACAATAACTTTTGCGACTGAGAGCATCTGCAACTACATTTGCTTTACCAGGGTGATAATGTACTTCCAAATCACAATCCTTAATCAGTTCTAACCATCTTCTTTGTCGCATGTTCAACTCTAACTGAGTAAAGATATACTTTAAGCTTTTGTGGTCTGTATACATATGGCACGTATTACCAAGCAGGTAATGCCGCCAAATCTCCAGAGCATGAACCATAGCTGCTAACTCCAAGTCATGGGTCGGATAGTGTTCTTCATGTTGCTTAAGTTGCCTAGATGCATAGGCAATGACTCGGCCTTCTTGCATCAACACACATCCAATACCAATACTGGAAGCATCACAATAAACATCAAACGGCTTCTCGATATTAGGTTGGGCTAATACTGGTGCAGTGGTTAACAGTCTCTTCAAAGTCTGGAAAGCCTCCTCACAATTAGATGACCAGACAAACTTAACTTGGTTCTTCAACAATTCAGTTATGGACTTTGATATTTTTGAGAAATCTAGAATAAACCGACGGTAATACCCCGCCAATCCCAGAAAACTCCGAACTTGATGAACTGTGGCTGGCGGTTTCCAATCAAGCACATCCTTCACTTTGCTAGGATCAACTGCAACTCCTTCGGCTGATAAGACATGTCCAAGAAATTGCACTTCCTTAAGCCAAAAATCACACTTGCTGAACTTGGCATATAGTTGATGTTCTCTCAAACGGGTCAGAATAATTCTGAGATGTTCCGCATGTTCTTTCTTATTCTTGGAATATACTAAAATGTCATCAATAAACACCACTACAAACTTGTCTAGCTCAGGCATGAATACTGAGTTCATTAGATACATGAAATGAGCTGGAGCATTTGTCAAACCAAAAGACATTACCAAGTATTCATATAATCCATATCTTGTGGTAAATGTCGTTTTGGGAATATCTTCAGGCTTTATCTTGATTTGGTGATATCCTGATCTCAAATCTATCTTGGAGAAAACTTTGGCTCCGGCCAATTGATAAAAAAGCAAATCTATCCGAGGTAATGGATACTTATTCTTGATGGTCACTTTATTCAATGGACGATAGTCAACACATAACCTCAGGGTCTCATCTTTCTTTTTCACAAAAATTGCCGGACATCCCCAAGGTGAGGAACTAGGTTGGATAAACCCTTTCTCAATCAATTCTTGTAACTGAGTCTTCAACTCGGCCAATTCCTTAGGTGGCATCCTATAAGCTCTCCGAGAAATCAGAGCTGTTCCAGGTTGTAACTCTATATTGAACTGTACATCCCTATCGGGTGGTAGACCGGGTAAATCCTCAGGAAACACATCTGGAAATTCACACACTACCGGAATATCTCTAATATCTTTGATAGCAGTTGCACAAATCTTGCCCACTGATCTTCTTAGAGTTGGAAGTTGGATGAGAAGTTGAGAATTACTAGCAGGCAAACTCACCCTTAAGGTCCTATTCAAAGCATCTATAACAGCCTTATGCTGATACATCCAATTCATTCCCAAAATTACATCTATGTCCTGATCCTTAAGGATAATCATGGTAGTGGGAAAAATATGCCCACCCAGGTTTACGGGTACCTGGTATACCATTTCCTTAGTACACAGATGTCCCCCGAGTGACTGTATAAAGAAACTTTCCTTTGTTGCCCCAATTGAAATTTCATGCTTGACGACAAATGTTCTATTGATGAATGAATGCGATGCGCCAGAATCAAAAAGTATAACTGCAGGGTGATTGGCAACAGGAAACATACCCATCATCACTAGCTCCCCTTCTGGAATTTCTCTAGCTTGAATATAGAACACCCGTCCTGTCTTCCTCTCATCTTTGCCCTTCTGAGCATTTTGATTGGGGTTCTTGTTTGGTGCCTGACCCTATTGTTGATTGGCAGGGACCTTCTGATAATTTTGATTAGCCTGCCTAGGATATGGACATTCCCTGGAGAAATGACTAGTCCTTCCACAATTGTAACACGGATAGTTGTGACCCTGGGATGTTGGAGCATTGCCACCAGGAGCATTGGTTGACTGTGAATTCAGATAGGTTATAGCAGGACGGACATTTGACTGTTGCCCAGCTTGGAACTGCGGCGGATGATAAGGAGGACAATTATGATGTACTGGATGATAAATCACCCTCTGCCTCTTCTGATTTCCCCCAAAAGATCCAGACGACATACTCTTTTTCTTTTTTGAGCTCCTTATGCTGCCGATACTTTGACTCTGAAGCAATTGCAATATTTACTGCCTCATGATAAGTAACATTGGTGCAAGTGGTCATCATAGTCTGCAACTTGGTATTCAGGCCTCTCATAAACCACCTCTTCTTCTTGGCATCAGTATTGACTTGTTCGGATGCATATTGGGACAGATGATTAAATCTTCCCACATACTGCATCACAGTTTGATCTCCTTGTTTTAAAGCAAGGAATTCATCTAGCTTCATAGCCATCACTCCTTCAGGGATATAGTGGGCTCTGAAGGCTGTACGGAACTTAGCCCAAGTTATTGGAATGCCAACTGGTTGCATAGCCACTAAGTTTGCCCACCAAGCACTTGCTGCTCCTCTAAGTTGCTGGGCGGCAAACGCAGGTTTCTGATACTCCGTGCATGGAATAAGGTCAAATTTCTATTCCATGGTTCGAAGCCAGTCATCGGCCTCCAATGGTTCATCTGCCTTGGTGAACACCGGGGGTCTTGTGTCTGTGAAATCAACATATGTGGCCTCCTGTCTGTTATGGTGGCGTCCATGGTTTCCGTGCATCTGATTCTGATTACTTAGAGCGATCTCATGAACCAAACGGGAATTCTCAGCCGTCACATTGACAAGTGCGGTTATAGCATCAGCTAAATTTGTTGGAACTGGTGGCGGATCTGGAATACCATCCTCATCTTGCGAAGTTCTAGGAATATACGAACCCCGCGTACGACGCATCTGCTCATAACAAACCAAACTTTATTCACATGTCTTTATTGAATTGTACCAAAGCTTACTCTAGACACATTACATAGAGTTTACTAATGTACAAACAAACCCACGAGTATGACAACAAAACTATGTAACTTAACTAGAGCTACTATTATACAACTCTACTTTTTTCCTCAATTTCTTCAAACTTCAGGCTCGGTATCCATTCCGGAATTATTACCGCCTTCATCATCACTTTCATCGATCATTACTAATTCTTCAGGATCTTCTTCCTCTTCCTCTCCCGATTCATCATCATTGGCAAGGATGACACCGGGGTCCATAGCATCAGCTTGAGGCTCATGATTCGGATTTAGTAGATTGCTAAGCCTATGAACTTCCTCATGTAGATAAGTATTATGTTCTTCTAAATCTTCTACATAGAATTCTAACTCATGAGTTCTAGCTCTAGCTACATTTTCCCTCTGCCAAGCTTCATTTCTTCCCTCCACCGTACAAACCAACATACGTTCGCAGTTCCTATGCGCGGTGGTGAGATGCCTCAATTGACCCTATAATTCTCCTATTTGTATAGCATCCAAAGCCCTATCTCTAGTAGCTTGTGCTAACTCTGTAGAAATCCTCTGTATCTCTGTTTGGGGATTAGGCCTAGAACTGCTACTGCTAGCACCGTCATTTCTAGGGGCAAGTTGGTGACGAGGAACTCCTTTGGGTCCAGTGGACTTACGGGGCGTCATCTTGCCACGAGCCATACTGTAGGAATCCAATTTAATCCAAGTAAGACCATTTGATCAAAATCCAAAAAGTAGCTAAGATGGATTACATTCCTCAAACCAGACTCACTACTCAACTCCAGACTAAGAGGTGAAGGAAGTAACGAGTGAATTATTCATGATGCATGAATCGTTCTTACGAACAAAAACATCAACGTTAATACTGCACATAAATAACATTTATTTTTATATAGGGCATAATAATATTACTACTCCACCACACAAGACCTTTTTAATCAAATACGGAATGGTGAGAAAGAAATAAGATAAGTCAGAAGAAATTTGGACCAAATTATCAAGTTCAATTTAGTCATTCCAAATTATTTTGAAGTTTTTGTAAAACAATACAACAAAAACCTTGTAACGAATGCTCTGATACCATTCTATGGCAGAACCTCCTAAATTATAGGACCCACATGCACTTGTCACTGTCCAATGACCTTTGACAACAATGCATATGTTCCTGGTAACTTAAGAAGTCTGTCGGGTGTCCTCGGGGAACCCTGAATCATCCACGATTTCCGAGCAGGATCACGTTACAGAGTCATTGCAGTATTACAACATTTATTCAAATATCAGCACCAGAGTAAAAACAGCGGAAGTCTTATGATAACATAGTTTACAAACCAGTTGTTTCAAACCTTATAAACTAAGTTCGATAATTATTACAGACCATAGTAGTAGTGGAGTGGCATAATTAACATATACATAACACACAAAATAAACATCCTGCCCAAGGATCACACATTTACTTCTCATCGTCAGAACGAACGATAGTCATGCAGCATGATCTAAAACAGATCTGCTCATGAGGCTCATCTGCAACAAGGGTCAACGAACCCTGAGTACAAAAGTACTCAACAAGACTTAACCGAAATAAAACTGATAGAACTTAGGAATGCAGGCTCAGGGATTCAAGGTATAGCTTTAACAATGATCAAAGTTCTTTTGCATAAAAGCTCTTTTAACAACATTCTTTATAAAGAAAACTTCTTAAGAATTATATACAAAGCTGACACGATCCGCACTGAGATCATGAAACTTCATATCCAACACCTTCACAAGACTTATTCAAGTTCTAGTTATTAATACTACGATGATGAACAGTGAGTTGAGTCTCCATAACCGAGGAGCAACGACGATTCGAACCGATTATAAACCTAGCTGGGGATTCCAGACCACACGACATATGCAGGTCCCCGACCTACATATACCAACCTACCCTTGGATCCTCTAAAACAAGAACGGGTCCGCGCCACCCGAGAATACAATACTCCACCATTCCAGCCCATGGCCACGTGGGTACACGCTATTCCCACCATCTCTCCACTCCCAGTGCACGAGTTGCCATTCTCGTAATGGAATTGCCAAGTTCAGGCTTACCGGAGTATGTGGTTAGTACTACAAATTCTCACCTCATGCAATTCAACAACGGACGTGCCTTAATCAACACAGGTGGAAAGAACCCGCTCACAAGACCTCCATGTCTTGTGGCTCACACACACCGAGTCCGCCCGGTCTAGATTTATTACTCCACATTCCCATATCACATGATAACATAAGTAACCAAGGTTCCATTTGAAACTTGCATGTGACAGTTAATCACCTGACTTCATTGTTCTACGCATAGCTAAGCAAAACTAGGCATATACGAGTTTAAAACTAGTAATATGGTAAATATGGAATAACAAGGGTGGTAATGCACCAATTAGGCTCTTACTTAACTCTTAATCACTTAATGCAGTAACAGAAAGCAAAAGCGAAATTAATTTGTAAAACACAAGGTAGGGTTGTATGCATCCGGGGCTTGCCTTCATTGATGGAAAAGTCCGGTTCCTGCGATGTTACACAAGTATTCGATCCGACCTCAACAGACGGATTAACCTCCTCAACAACTTGATTAACTACCACATGTTCACCTTCGTTCACTACACGTAATAACAATGCCATGTTTAACATGATGCGGAATACGAAATATGATGCTCGATGATGGATATAAAAATTAACAATTTGAATACAACTTTCCTTCGCGGTACAGTTGCAAGTCAAACAAACTAAATCTTTTTCGTAACACATACATCAACTGCCAAGGATCATTATCAACAAATGACCCAAGGTCATCACTCAATCCAAAATTACAAACAAAACCTAAATCACTAAAGGTTACTATTTGCTTTTATGAATTAATTATTTAATTCAAAATTATGAAATAAATCAACTTATTCTAATTGAGCTCAAAATTTTAGTAAATGTTCATTACATGATAACTAAGTGGTAAAACAAATTTCATAATTTTTGGACAAGTAAATAAGCCTAGAAAAATCATGGAAATCCATTTATTAATAAATTGAGCAATTTTTATCACATTCAAAAAGTACTGAAAAACATTATTTCATATTTTTTTTAAATACTTTACATCACAGAGAAGTCACACAAAAATTTTCATAATTTTTCGAGCTCTAAATAAATCTACACAAAAATAACAAAAATAGACACTATTCATTCAAATCTGAAAATAGAAAAATCCATTTGAACGCTGAGTCACTGACAACCCGACCCCACCTGTCATCCCTAACCTCCGACGTTGACCATGGCAGCGATGGCTCTGACCAGCGATTCCTCGCCGACGGTGAGATCACCGGCGACGGCAAGGGTACTAATATGATCACTACGTCACAGCGCATCGATCTAAGGCACTAACGCGACCAATTACGGACCGAACCGAGTACTATGCCGACCATGGCGGATGCGGTGGCACGGCAGCGCTACACCGGCGGTGTGAGACTTGTGAAGCTAAAACGGATGGCTCAGGAAGCATCAGCAGCTCACCCCAAACGCGACTGAGTAGAGTACAAGGCCGGAGGAGCAACGGAGAGGTGAGTCGACGTTCCGAGCAAGCACGGTGGAGCTGATCGTCGTCGGTGACGATGTTCCAGGAGCTATGGTGGTCAAAACGAGAAACCAATGGGTCATGGAGTACCACAGCATCACGGCGAAGATTAAGCAAGACTCAGCAGGGGCAGAGGCGTACCATGGAGCTCTGGCCACGGCGAAGCGCTCACGACGGGGACGCTGCCGGCCGCGAGGAAGAAAAGCGAGCACCGCGAGTTTCCGGTGAAGACAAACCACAAGGACTGGTTTGCTGGACACGCAAGGAACTAGCGGAGCTGGGACATGCTTTGCTACGATGGCGTGGGCACTGGTTCGACGGCAAAAGCTCGACGGAGCTGCGGCGGCGGTGACTAGAAAACAGAGGAAAGGAGCGGGGGCAAACGGCGACGGCTCTGGTTATAAAGGATGGCCAGGAAGCTGAAGGAAGCCACGGCGAAACCTTTTCCCTCGCTAGCGCGACGTCCAGACAGCCACACGCGCGACTGGAAGCAAGCCGAAGCTCGCCGGCGGTGTAGCGCAAGCGGTGAACACTGTTCACAGTATTTACAAGTTTGCCATTCGCCAAAATTCACAAATTACTCTCAAATTTTCATAACAACTCAAAAATCTCCAAAAACAAAAGTTGTTCAAAATCAAAAGTTCTACAACTTTGCTTTTATAACCATCTTCTAATTCGGTCTAGTTTTTGAAATGAACTTTTGAATTTAAATGGGGAAAATTAACGAATTACGCCTTTTCAAATTACTCAAAATTTTTCTAAACAACTTGAAAAACTCCAAAAATAAACTTTGCTTAACTTGTCAAACTCTACACTTTTGCTTTTGGGCCCAACCCCAAAATATGCTTACATTTTGAAATGGATTTTCAGGGTAGGGTTTAAATACTAAAAAACGGGGTTTTCCCGAAAAATTCAAAACCCAAACAAACTTTGAACTTGAGTCAAACAATACAATTCAACACTCATTACACAAATGTAAACTTGTTTTAGTAAATGCATATCAAAGTTTTCACCAAATGCCAAATGCTTTGCAATGCATATGATGACATGTCAGATTTTAATATTTAAACACCCGAGGTGTTACAGCTGTGATCTTTTCGGTGTTGGTCTCGATGCCTCGCTCAGACACAATGTATCCTAGCAGCTTCCCCTTTAGAACCCCAAAAACACATTTCTTGGGATTCAATCTGATGTTGAACCTTTGGAGGTTTGCGAACGTTGCAGCCAAGTTTGCGATCAGGTTGCAACCTTGAGCCGTTTTGAACACTATGTCATCAACATAGACGACGATTGTTGGTTTCAGCCGCTTGGCTTGATCAGGCTGATCGAGGGGGTCGATTTGGTCGATGAAGCATTGCTACATGCTCCTTTGGTAGGTGGCACCAGTGTTCTTCAGGCCAAAAGGCATGGTTACATAGCAGTATGAACCATACAAGGTGATAAATGAGGTTGTGAGCTGATCAAACTCTTTCATCGCAATCTCATGATAGCCCGAGTAGGCATCTAGAAAGGAGAGGATCTCGCAACCCGAGGTGGAGTCGACAATCTTGTCTATGCACGGCAAAGGAAAGTGATCCTTTGGACACGCTTTGTTAAGGCTAGTATAATCAACACGCATTCTCCATTTCACAGTCTTCTTTTTAACAAGAATGGGATTGGCAAGCCAGTCGGAGTGGAATATCTCTCTGATGAATCCAGCTGCTAGGAGTTTGGTGATCTCTTCGCCTATGGCCCTGCGCCTCTCATCGTCAAAATGGCGTAGGCATTGCTTAGCGGGCTTTGAGCCTAGGATGAGGCACAACGCGTGCTTGGTGACACCCCACGGTATGCCCGACATGTCAGATGGCTTCCATGCGAAGACATCACGATTGGCGTGCAAGAAGTCGACGAGCTCGCATTCCTATTTGGTCGGGAGCTGGGTCCCGATCCGCACCGTCTTGGTCGGGTCAGAGGGGTCAATTCCCACCGCCTTGGTTTCCTCGAGTGGGCGGAAGGCCGTCGAGGAGGTTGGTTTGTTGTAGTCTGGGACTACTAGGGTTGATGACTCCCTGAGCTGTGGGAGCTCGGACGAGTTGATGACCACGGTGGCGAGCTTGAAATGCTTGCGGTCACACGTTAAGGCGTGTGAGAAGGCGCTGCTCATGGTGATGATGTCATTCGGTCCTGGCATCTTCAGCTTGAGGTAGGTGTAGTTGGGGATTGCCATGAATTTGGTGTAGCATGGCCGCCCCAAGATGGCATGGTAGGACCATGGGAAGTCCACCACTTCGAAGGTGAGGACCTCCGAGCAGAAGTTGGCTCGGTTGCCAAACGTGACGGGTAGGTCGATCTGCCTGAGTGGGTATGCCTATGCTCCTGGGATCACCCCACGGAAGGAAGAGTTTCGACCAAGGGATGCGTATGGCATCGAGGGTGTCGACATAGAGGATGTTGAGGTCGCTGCCTCCGTCCATCAGCACCTTGGTGAGGCGCTTCTTGCAGATGATGGGGTCGATGATGAGCGGGTAGCATCCTAGTCTCGTGACATGGGAGGGATGGTCTCTCTGATCGAAGGTGATCAGAGATTCTGACCAGCTAAGGAAGGAGGGGAAGGCCGTCTCGGTGGCGTATGCCTCCCTATAGCACACCTTGTGCTGGCATTTGGAGCAGATGACATCGGATCCACCAAAGATCATGATGCATTCCTTAGGGTCGAGGAAGCTATCTCGGTCCTTGCCTACCGCGCCTCCTTTCTTGGCTGCCGCCTCTTTGCCGTCTCCTTCTTTTGGCCCGCTGGCCTGTCGGAGGAAACGTTTGAGGAGCCTGTAGTCCTTGTAGAGGTGTTTGATGGGGTAGGCATGGTTGGTGCATGGGCTATCCATGAGCTTGTTGAAGTGGTTAGGCAGTCCCTATTGGGGTTGCTTGCCCATGCGATCAGCTGCGACACCGATCCTTTTTGTTCTTCTTGCCCCTCTATGTGGAGGGACCCTCATCTTGGTCTATGCGCTTGGCCTTGCCTTTGTCCTCGCCTCCGTTGAAGACTGCTTCGACCGCCTACTCATCGGAGGCATGGTTAGTGGCAACGTCAAGTAGGTCGCGGTGGTATGGGGCTTCAGGCAGCCAAGCTTATGGATCAAGGACTCAGAGGTCATCCTAGAGAGGAATGCGCTGATGATGTCCACGTCGATGACATCAGGGAGGGAGTTGCATCGTTGGGAGAACCTATAGATGTAATCCCACATGGACTCGCTGGGCTCCTGCTCATAGGTCTTGAGGTCCTAGGAGTTACTAGGGTGGACATACGTCCACTAGAAATTTTCGATGAAAACCCTCTTGAGGTCCTCCCAGTCACGGATGACGTCATGTAGGAGGAATTCGAGCCATGCCTGAACATGTTCCCCCATGCAGATGAGGAGATATTGAATGATGAAAAGGTCATCATCCACCCCACTGGCTCGACAGGTGAGATGGAAATCTTTGAGCCAAATACTAAGGTTCATCTCCCCGGTGTACTTTGCGATGTTGGTGGGCGGTCTGAAGTGCTGTGGGAATGGTGCTCTCTGAATATGCTAGCCAAAGGCCCATGGTCCTAGGCCCTTAGGGCTGGGACTCTGGTCGTCTGGCCAATGACCATGCCTGGGGTGCGTTTCACCGCTCCCCTCGATGGTTCGGCCAGGACTCGTGTCGCTTGCCTTTATCATCGCTTGGTGGACGTCATCATCATGCTGGGCCTGATGTCGGTTGCTGATGATGCTGTGAGTGTCTTGGTGTAGATCAGGCTATTCGCGTACCGACGGTCGGTGTAGAGCAGGTGCTAGGTCAGACCGCAGTGCAGCCGCTGCCTCCCGAGCCGCGCTTCACGGCTGTAGCGGTGAGCGGATGGAGCGATCCATCTAGTATGTTCCCACTCCCCTAGTGGGGAGAGAGGGCATGTGTTGGAGTCACGATGTGGAGCTTTCCGCCTATTGAATGGTGGTGGCTTCTACCAGTTCCCGGAGGTTCCGGTAGACCGCCCGCTCCTATTGGTCGATGGGATCAGGAACGTCGCGCAGAAGCATTGTCGTAGTAGCGATGTTCTGGCTGGCCCAAGCGAACTATGGGGGGGGGGGTCATTCCCCTTGTTCATGATGTCACGATGGACCTAGCGGGTGCGACCCCAGGTGCCGCCCGCTGGGTCATGCGCATGGGGCGTAATGTGCTGCATCGAGCGCACCGGCCTAGGTGGCAGCTTGTTCTGCCACTATTGTCGTAGCTCCTCGGTGTGCCCTTGTGCGAGCGCAAGGGCCCCCGCACGCAGGTCTGGAGGGGTGTGAGTCTGCATAGACTCCACAACCACCGATGGCTATCTTGGGGCATCCACCATAGCGCACTCCTAGGACAGACGGTGGCTAGGTGCCATGCCGCTGATGCTAGAGCCGTCGCTCTCAACCTCGTCATCCAGGAGTTCATGGAAAGTGGTAGGAGCATAGCTCGCCATTCCCATGAATTCAGATGTGAGAGGGCATGGCGCCAGCGTCCTTCGGATCCCCTGAGCGCACATGTCCATAGGGGACACGAGGCTGTAGGGGAACCGATCATATGGTGTTTGTGGTGCGGACAATACCGTCCCTCTGGATAATCGGTAGGAGATAGTAAATAGAGAGTAAATAACAGTATATACATTACTCATAGTAGGGTTTGAGCAGAGAGTTTGCTCGGAATGAAGAACAGGTGCCTTGTCGTTGAAGTCATCGTGCGTTCCGGAGCCAATGGAGGGTGCCCCTTCGACAGGCGCCGGGATGAGTGCCTCCTCACGGAGGTGTAGTATGCCGAGCCGGTCGGCGACAAAGTCCAGGCTTCCAAAGAGGAAGGCCTAGGATGGCTCGAAGACAGGTGGAACCCACATTCCAATAGGTGGGAGTATAGGAAACTCTAGTGAGCCAAAGCGAGTCGTATCGCTTGAGCCTGCCATGGCGAAGGTGGCAGAAAAGTGGGCCATCTGATGACCAAAAAGTGTTGAACGTACAACATCTTCCCCACGGATGACGCCAACTGTCGGTGCAGAAAGTGACCAACATGTAAATATTTGTAGTTTTGCCATACATTGTGATCAGAGGTGGCCTAGCACTCAATGACACAGGGTTTATACTAGTTTAGGCAATGTGCCCTACGTCTAGTTTGAGTCGGTCGGTGACTTTATTCCTGAGCCTAGGTGCTCGAAGTTTGCAGTGTGGTTACAAACGAGAAGGAGAAAGATGGGGGGTACAAGAGGTCTGGTTGGACCCTGGTCTGAAGGGCCAAGAGTGACTAGAGCCCCGCTATGTGCTAAGTGTTCGAGCATGTGCTTGGTATAACTTTAGAGTGTCTAAAGTTACAGAGGGTGAATCAATGTAGGTGAACTGATCGATCTGAATGAACTATCATTTGGGAGAGAGCGCATCCCATTTTATAGATGAAGGGGATGGCCTTAAAAGTGAGAGGGAGAGAGTATGTATGTTGCTAAGTCTTGCTGCCCACGTCGGCAGGTACAAGATGATGGTAGGTGCCCACAATACTATTTATTGTTAGACGCATGTGGGAGGTTGCGTCGTTTTCTTCAGGTATGGCAGACGTCGGTGCCTGCCACACTATTGATACCTAAAGGTATGCAAGGGGTTCTACCATGTTCGCCTAGTATGGTAAATGTCAGTGCCCACAACACTGTTGATGCCTCAGAGGCACGTGGGGGGAGCCTTACCGTATTTGTCTAGTATGGGAGTTGATGGTGCCCACAACACTATAGGGGAAAATGTCAGTGCCTACAACACTGCTTGGGTTCAATCATAACATGGAGGCCGCAAGGTACTATCCTATCCTATAGGTGTACTGGGTATGGCCCTTGGTATTAAGGTTGACTTGAGTGCACTGCCTTACTTTCTCTATCCGTTTCCTAGTCCTTACCGAGCGGGCATCTCCGGTCGGTTGGTCCCAGTTGGCTCTGATTGCGCCAGTCGAAGAGGAGTTGTAAGCAGGGGTTCGGCGTATCCCTAGTCGTAGAAGCGGGTCAGAGACAGAAGTGGTGTTTGGCTAGGCCTTCTGGTTAGAGAGGCCGGCTGGAGGCTGGCTAGAGACCTAAGCGAGCGCTCTAGTCGGAGAGGTGGGCCGGAGTCGGAAGCGGGCGCCGTTCCTTCTCGGCCAGGCCTTCCGGTTGGAAATTGGATTGCCCTTCTAGCCTACTGTTTAGGTATTTGGGCCGGCCCAAGAGTTGCGCATTGGTTCGCAACATTGTCTGCTAGGCCGAGCCTTTGCTGGGAAGCCGGTCCATGAGGGACCCCGGGTTCATGAACCTGACACTAAGAGTATGGCACTTCTCTCCTTGGATCCTCGATTTGAGTTTACAACATATGCAATGCAAGTATGCTATATTGTTTATCCCTACCTAAAGCTCCACATAAACCTTTTTAGAAGTAGGAGAAAACAAAAGAAGGCAAGACTTTGCTATGTCTTGGTGAAGAATTATACACCATTGAGTGATTTGAGAGTGCCTTTTGAGGACTATAAAGTAAACTATGCTTTTTCTTGATAAAAACTTTCAAAACTCCAAGTTACAAAGGTGTGAAATTAGGAAGATGACTTTGTTTCTAGAACTATTCTGCTTTTCAACAACCCAAGGAAACATGTTAGCTAACGCCACATATCCCACATGTGTAACATCCTGGCCCAGGGCTTAACAGGATTAATAGGATACTCATACCAATAAGTTGTAACTTCTTTTCTGGAAGCCCATCTGTAAAGAACTTTGAGGTTAAGCGTGCTTGGTCTAGAGCAATTTTAGGATGGGTGACCGACCGGGAAGTCATTCCTGGGTGCGCATGAGTGAGGACAAAGTGCGCAAAAAAGACTTGTGTGGGTCTGTGAAGGCAGTCTATATCCTAGAAAAGCTGTCAGATGTAAGCGGGCCCGGCCTTGTAGAGGTGGGACGTTACAGAATGGTATCAGAGCCGACTCTCGCGGTTTCACAGGCGCGTGTGTTGTAGTTGCGCAGGCATGGTGCGCATGGCTAGAGTGGTCCTAGAGTGGTCACACAGCATGGCACATGCGCTGGCACTAGACACACGGATGTGGCTAAGAGGGGACGTTTCTGGCTTGGGATTGATCGACGAGGACGTCGGTCTCTTAAGGGGGTGAGGATGTAACATCCTGGCCCAGGACTTAACAGGATTAATAGGATACTCATACCAATAAGTTATAACTTCTTTTCCGGAAGCCCATCTGTAAAGAACTCTGAGGTTAAGCGTGCTTGGTCTAGAGCAATTTTAGGATGGGTGACCGACCGAGAAGTCATTCCTGAGTGCGCATGAGTGAGGACAAAGTGCGTAGAAAAGACTTGTGTGGGTCTGTGAAGGCAGTCTATGTCCTAGAAAAGCTACTAGATGTAAGCGGGCCCGGCCTTGTAGAGGCGGGACGTTACAACATGTGTAAGGAATGTGTTGGAATAATTGTTATGTAAGACATATATCTTAGGATATTGTGCTCATGATTACCTTTATCTCTAAACTTTGCTCGAGGATGAGCAAAGGAGCCAAGTGTGGGGGAGCTTGTTGGCGGTCCTTAACCCCAATTTCTAACCGCCAACTTTCATATAAAATATGCTCAAATAAACACCAAACTTAGACATATGGCTTTAGAACTAAAAAAGCAATCGGAATCCATCTCTACCCTTTCCAACTTTACCTTTGTGTTGTCCTTGGATGAATTAGCTAGAAGAAGTACCTCTGTTCCCTGTGGAAAATATGATACCCTGAATACTTCCGGGTGAAAGCTACAACGGTAATTCCGTACGCTTGCGGAACCTTTCTATTTGTGTTAAGAAATACGAACAGCGCATGCGTAGGTCATGGGGTGGTCAACGACCCTCGAACTATATAACAATAGAGACAAGGGGCAAGATGAAGGCTCTCTAGAGCTCCTGCTTTAGTTCTGTCCCAAAGCTTTTGCCCTCCACCCTACTACTGGGCATCTTTGTTCTTCATTTTTTTCTACATATTGTTTTCTTTTTTACATAGATCATGGATCGCTATGATCATTCTTAGGACATGTCTGTGTATCGCTATGTCTTCCGCGAGCTTCATGTTCGCCATGGCCTACAAACAAGGGTTGTAGTGCTTGTAGTGCATTCAAACTTTTATAGTAGGTTGTACATTGCTTCTATAGTTGTTCATCAAGTTATTGGCCATCGAAACTACTGTCTTGCTAAAGATCATCTAGGGCCCTATGTGTTTGTTGTGGTTCCTTCAAATGCAGATCTACAGACTTTGCTTTCATACCGCTATGAGTTCCATGGTGCAGAAGTATTTTCTTATCATATCCGTTATCTTACAATCTGTCCGAATGATCTAGAGATTGGTGGAGTTCATGCAGTTCCTTTAAACTGAGCAGTAGCAACATGGTCAAATGATGTTAACATTTAGTATCTATGGCATTAGAGATATGCGCTTGTTCTCTATTTCTAAAATAGGTGTGATGTTCAAGTATCTCATAACACTAATGTTCTGATTTGTGTTTTCAATGTTCACTGGCGACAATTGGGATGTTCTTTAGTTTATGTTGTTGTGATAATATCCAAGTATATGGACATTTGTTGAACTTTGTATTAGGTAGGTTAAACTCTATTGACCAAATATATATAGACAAGTATAGTATTGATGAAATGATGTTTACCTATTTCTTGTAAATTGTATGCACACCTCACAGTCCGAGTCATGTAAATTTGACCAGCCTAAACATTTTACTCTGCTACTGATCTATGACTAGAACTTTTGCTAGATCAGTTGTGCTACAAAGAACAGCTGCACTGGCTATGGCTGCATGCATGAAGTACTAGTAAGGTAGTTGGATTTGAAGCAGCATCTTTAGCCATAGCCGAGCGAGTGCAGACGATCAGGACATATGAAACCATGTAGACATCTCTAGCTAGCTACTGCTCTTCAAAACCAAGCAAGAGAAATTGCTTACGGAAGCAAGAGCAACTCGTCTTCACTCTTTAGTCTACCCCTTGACTATTGTGCATGCTTGGAGTGAAATAACTATAGAGGCTTTCCTCATGCATTCAATTCACTCATCGCAATCGCGCAAGGGTTACTTTATGCCTCGGTTTGTAGAACCAAACACATATCAGTAGTACTAGTAGTCATGAGTGGCTTTGATCTTGCAAGAACCAAACACATATCAGTAGTCTTCGATAAAATTTGTTGAACATGCAAGAACCATGTAGTGAGGAGTTCATCTCAACAAGTATTGCCTAGATCTAATGCATAACGGATGAGACATAGCTGTTGAATTTTACTGTGAACGCAAGAAAGTCCAGCCGCTGTATATTTGATCTCATAGGACACAGTATAAAGGGTCATTAGTTTTGAATGTCGTAGCAACTAGTCTGCCCCTCGACTGTTGTGACAACTTGGATTGGAGTAAAAAAAGTATAGAAAAGACCCATCACAACCGCACCAGGCATTCAAAGTCTCAAGTGTGTCATGGTGGTCAAAAGCTCCTTTTCTTGATTCCTTCTTGCGTCCAGCTTTCCTATCGCATTCACTTCACTCTCATCAACCGTGCAAGGTCTATATGAAAGGAGTGTCTCCCCTTCCCTCGTCCAATAGCATTGCTTCGATCTGCTTGCTCCCCCCTTCCCTCGCCCGTTTGGATTTCCCTAATCATGTTCCCTGGTGCTTTTAGGATCTGGATAAAGGTAATGTGCTTCATATCAAACCATACTATTTGTATGAACTTATTATTGTGTTTGCTAACCTCATTGCTACCCCCATTCCTTGATTGTCATTTGTTCTAACCGAAATCATGTTTACAAATGGCAACTACTTACCATACCATAGATGTGTACTCTACAACAAATGATGTGTTTTCATAGCTAGGTGTGGAGCCAGGAGAATAGAACAGGTTTCTTGTGACTTGGGGCATCGTGTACATGATCGTTGAAGCTACTGTTCGTGCAGTTGTTGGGCAACAATGCAATACCAAAGTTGTTGACGACCATGATTCTGGAGAAACCTTTGTGCTTTGTAGCACTATTGCGGATGCCTGTCAGCTCTCTAACTACAGTGTCAACGTCAGTGGAGACTGCATCATTTTCAAGATGGTTCACCGTCTCAACTTGATTGAAAGTCCTTATGACATTGAGATTTTGTGTGCTTTGGGTACTGTTCGTTGTCCTATATCAGTAGTACTAGTAGTAGTAGTAGCCATGACTGGCTTTGATCTATGGGATAGCACAAAGTCATGTAGTGTATGTGTTGAGCTCATGTAGTACGAACCCTTGCTAATATATGTTGTGTTATTTTCATGTCTGTGTCAAACTTTGTTAAACTTGCCAGAACCTTGAACCGACAAGCAAGTCTGGCCTTAATCTAATGCAGAAAAGAAGAGCCATTGGTGTTGAAATGTTACTGAACAAGAAAGAAAGTCTACCTACCATTTTTTGAATGCCTCGGATAGTGAAGATGCTATAGTGGAAGAAATTTCCTCAGTTGGTTTCTGTTTGTTTTTTTGTTGCCTTGGGTGTCTGGCCTGGTAGCACAAAGTCATGTATTTTATGTGTTGAGCACATGTACGAGAAGGCAACCGCACGTTCATCGTAGTTTAGATTTGCAGAGGGAATCAGAGAGCCCCGAGAAGGAAGGAAAACAAGTGGAGTTGTGGACGAGATCGTGGTGGTTAGAGCAACAGAGCGGAGAACGCGACGGAGTAGAGATTTACTCAAAGATTCTGAATTTTGACCAAATATATATAGAGTAGTATGATGTGTAATAAGGATTTTATACAACAAAAAACAATAAGCTTATAATCAATAATCTTCTTCGGTGAAGTCCGAGAGGAATCTCTACACTGCTGGGTCAAGATACATAGACAAATCAAGTCGGCACATTGGGTAGGTGGAGCTCCTGCCAAACCACTTGGTGATGCACTTGCGGTGAAATGCGTGGCCGCAACCGGGCATTTCCATAGCATGGCTGGCCATACGATTAGATGTTTCATACTATAGGCAGATGTTGCAGTCCCAACACCGTGCTGGCGCAACCTCCACGCCGAGCGTCAAGAGCGGCTTGGACATGATGAACTTGAATTGTTCATTGACCCAAAGCTCTAGTGTGGCATGGGCAATGTAGCCATCCTGGTAGGCCTTACCTGCTAGGGCCATGAGTTTTGGAACCTCATGCTTGGGAAGGATGTTGTCGGGTTCAAAAACCTAGGGTCCCTCACGGACTGGCTTCCCCACAGAGGCTTGGCCTAGTAGGCAACATTGCAAACAACACGCAACTCATGGGCCAGCCCAACTACCTAAACAACAGGCCAGAAGGGCGATCCAATCACCGATCGGAAGGCCTAGCCAAAAAGTTCAGCTGCTGACAAAAAGTATAGGTCAGTCATACTCCAAAAAGACTCAACAACAAAAGATTGAAAAGAAACAAAGAAAAACAAACCGAGAGGTAAGCGGCATGACTCTGAAACCAAGACCCGATGTCGATGGGCCCAAAGGGCGAGGACCATCCTAGGCCATGACCTGCATCCCCTCACTTCATCTAGGGGTGGAGTCATCCCAACCGGCTCCTACTTGGCCTACGAGTTACCACGACCTTCAGCTCAGGATGCGCCAACCGGAGCAGCAGGAGGGGCATCCTCCTGCTGCAAGTCACACGCCGGCACCGGTCCCGGCAACGCACGGGTGCAAGCCCACTCCTCTAACCACCTAGTCTTCTTGGCCGCACCCACAGCAGGTGGGTACGAGACTGGCGACGCCACCGAGGGGTGCGGTGACCGCGTCTGCTTTGCCTCCCATTCGCCAACGGTGTCTGCGCTCGTAGCACGCTTTCGTAGCACGCCTCTCTGCCTCCTGCTCATCGCCAGCAGGGTCGTGATGCTCTGTCGAGGTCACAACGACCTCCTAGCTTTCCTCCTCCTCAGAGAAAACCATGTCATCCACCTCTGTGGGATCCTCCGACTCGAGCTCTGACTCGATGTCGCTCTTATTTTCCCCGGCCTTCACGCGCCGGGCGATCTCCTTCTCCTTCTTATACTTCCGCTAAGCCACCTCGGCTTTCTTCTTCTTCCTAGCATCCACCGCCTCCTTCTAGGCAGCCTGCCGAGCTGCACCCTCTAGGCCCTTCGAGAGATGCGGTCGGGACCTATAAGCATCAAGTCCCTACAAAAATAGGCAACTCAAAATAAAAAAGCAAGAAATCAGAGGGGAAAAGAACATGGAGTAAAGAGAGGAGAGCATACTAGTTTGGACACCACTGAGGCATTGAGAGGTCCAGACTTTCCATCGACCCTCTCTTTGGACTTCAGCTGTAGCACCCGGTCGAGGTGACTCTAGACCTCATCATTCATCAGCTCCTCCGGCGACGCACAATTAGGGTCCGACGGGCCATCGTACCTCCACATCGGCCACGACCTCTCTACCAACGGAGTGACCCGATGGTGATAGAGGGTATGGAACACCCACGCCCCATCAAGGCCATGCCGCATGAGCTTCTGGAGCTCCTCCTCAAAGATCTCCACCTTCTTCTTCTCCCTATGGGAAGGGCCTCATGACCAACTATCCTGCTTCTCTAGCCTCCCACTGGTGAACGCCGAGAATGGCGCCTCCATCGGGTTCCTAATATAAAACTACTCCCTGTGCCACCCATGGTTGGAGTCATAGGGGATGTATGCAGGATACGAGCCTCCCATGCTCGGTTTTCTCTGCAGGGCGAAGCCCCCCACTGGCGCGACCTCGGGCGGATTCCCCACCGGCAAAGCTCGCCCAAAGAACAGCCACCGAAAGAAGTCCACGTGCGGCTCCATCCTGAGGAAGGCCTTGCAAACAGTGATGAAGCCAACGATATGCAGCACCCCTGTCAGATTGAGGTGCTGCAGCTCTAGACCCCACTCATTGAGGAGCCTGCACAGGAACCAATGCGTGGGGTATCCTAACCTGCGCTCATGGAAGGCAAGAAAAAAACCACCTTGCCGGGTTGAGGTTGCGGGAACTCCTTCCTCCTGGGAGCCCTCCAGTGCGCCACCTTCTTCGGTGGCATAAACCCCTTCACGATGAACTCCCTCACAGTGGAAGACCTCTAGTTCGACATTTCACTCCGGGTTCACAAAAGGATTTATGAGTTTTTCTCCTCTCCCTCGCTCTCCCCTTTTCTTTCCTAGGAACCGCCGCGGCTCTCAAAACGCTCTTGGCAAGAAGGAAGACGAGAAGAGGTGGTGGGTGAGGAAAAGGCAGGAGAACGGGGCGAAAAACCTTCTCTCTTCTCCTACTTAAGGAAAAAGGCACAGTAGTTGGGGAAGCCACGCCGATCAGGGAAAGGCAAAACGACAAACAAAAAACCTCTCTCTTCCTCATTTAATGCAGATGGGATACGATGGAACGTGCCCTGACCGATGAGACACGCCCTGCCCGATGGAACGGTGCTGAATCAGATAGGACGTGGCCTGGGTATGGCCCACCACTACCTCATGCTAGGCACAAGAACCAAAACGCCATCACACACAGGTAGCTCTCCGCATCCTCAGGTGGGACTTGGAAAAACCCAGAACGGGATCTCTGCCAGGAGAGACTATCGGGCTTCCTAAAGTCGATCGAATGGCTCAGAAAATCATGCTGAGATATAGGTAAGGAGGAAAGGGATGCCCCCATGAAGGCCATGCCAACTCCATCATGAATGACCAGCATGGGTCCTGGTCGGACATTTCTGATTGGAGCTCTTCAAACCCCGTCACTCGAGTCATCAAGGTAACACTACTAACCCCTGCTATTTCTTTATAATCATTTCATACATCCATACATGCATTCATTCCATACGCCCATGCCCCTCAGATGATTCAGGCCCTGAACCACCCGAGGGCTTGGGAACTAAGCATCGCACGTGCAGCGAAATGCACCACAATGCTCCATGTTGTATCACAAAGCCGCAGTTGCCTCATTCGACATGAGCAATGATCGACCGAGGTTCGAAGGCCGGCCCATGAAGGGCTCGAGGCCAGCCCACGTCAAACAGAGCTAGGGGAGAAAATGCAAATGAGCCCCATGCGGCCCTCACCTAGTCTGCCCCAAAGTAGATAGGGCCATCTCAACCTTCTCGTTTGATCCTAAGCCTCTGCCAAGCCCATAGAATCTCCATCGAGGGGAGGCCATTAGGCCACCCGGGTCAGTCTCCGGAATGACCCAAGCATCTGCCAGGTTGCAGGTAAAGGAGTAGTGGAATGTCATAAGAGGGCTATGCCAACCCCATCATGAACGATGGACCCGGATTCCACTCTATCATACTCATTAGCAAACTCACCGAGCGCGTCACTCAAGCCCGAGTGATTGAGGCAAGCGACAAAGCTCAGCCCTCCGGTTGTGAGAAACCGAGGATGTGGTAACGCACACAACTCAAATCGACCCCTACCAAGGCACAACAAGGCTCAGGGGCTCAAGACACCAAATGCCTAGGTCCATGACCTTGAACTCACCCCATCCCTTAGCTACACTTCAACTACACACCAAACGCCTAGGTCTGCAACCCCGAACTCGCCCCATCCCTCGACTACGCTTTGACTGCACACCGAACGCCTAGGTCTGCGACCCCAAACTTGCCCCATCCCTCGGCTACGCTTCGACTGCACACCAAACACTTGGGTCTGCGACCTCAAACTTGCCCCATCAGGATCCACAAACTCTAGCTCGCTCGATCCAAAGGTGTGCACCGATGCCAGGACCCACGAGCTCTGTCTCATCCGATCCCTAAACTAACTGCCTCGCCTGATCCCACGGCACGCACTGATGCCAGGATCTATGAGCTCTACCTCATCCAATCCCAAAACTAACCACCTCGGCTGCGCAGCGATGCCTTGGTTGATGACTCCATCTCAAAAACACGCACACACGCCCGCTAACAAACACCCCAGATGATTCTACCCGAATCGCCTGGGGGCTCAGGGTTGACAAAACGAAAACATCCCCTGCTGGCAACATGAAAAAACCCCCAGATAGTTCTGCCTGAACCGTCCGGGGGCTCAGGTGCTACACCCACGGGTGCGCTCGTGCGCACCCGCCGTCAAGACAAAAATCCCACAAATGATTCTACCCGAATCGCCCAGGGGCTTGGGGGCTTGGGGGCACCTGTCAGGTTCATAAACCTAGGGTCCCTCGTGAACCGGCTTCCCCGCAGAGGCTCAGCCCAGCAGGCAACATTGCAAACAATGCACAACTCATGGGCCAGAACAACAGGCCAGAAGGGCGATCCAATCACCGACCGAAAGGCCTGGCCGAGGAGGAATAGTGTTATTTCTGACTCCGGCCCATCTCTCTGACCGGAGCGCTCGCTTTGGTCTCCAGCCCGCCTCCAGATGGCCTCACCGACCCGAAGGCCTGGCCAAAGCACTACTTCCGACTCCAACCCGCGTCTCCGACCGGGGATGCGCTAAGCCCCTGCTCACTGCTCTTCTATGACTGACACAGTCAGAGCCGACTGGGACTAACCAACCAGGGATGCTCGCTCGGTAAGGACTATGAAACAGATGGAGAAAGTAAGGTAGGGCGCACAAGTTAAACTGCAATACCAGGGGCCGAACCCTATACACCGACGAAAACAGTACTCTGTGACCTCCCTGGCACGTCTGAACCCAAGCAGTGTTGTAGGCACCGACATTTTCCCCTACAATATTATGGGCGCCATTAACTCCCATACGGTAAGGCTCCCCCACATGCCTCTAGGCATCGATAGTGTTGTGGGCGGTGGCATTTATCGTACCAGGTGAACATGGTAAAACCCCTTGCATGCCTTCAGGGATCAACAGTGCGGCGGGCGCCGACGTCTGCCATACCCGAAGAAGACAATACAACCTCCCACGTGCATCTAACATCCAACAGTGTTGTGGGAGCCTACCATCATCCTGTACCCACCGGCATGGGCAACAAGGCTTAGAAGCATACGTACTCTCTCTCTCACTTGTAAGGCCATCCCCTTCATCTATAAAAGGGGATGTGCTCTCTCCCAACATTAAGGTTCATTAAGCTTGGTCAGATTCCTCAGATCGATCAAGTTCACTAGTGCACAACCACAGAACTGCTAGGTTCGAACAACAAGCACACGCTTGAACACTTAGCTCATAGCGGGGCTCCTGTCACTCTTAGCCCTTCCGACCGGAGTCTGACCAGACCTCTTGTACTCCCCATATCTCTCCTTCTCGTTTGTAACCCCACTGCAAACTTTGAGCAACTAGGCTCAGGAATAAAGTCACCGACCGACTCAAACTGGACATAGGGCACGTTGCCTGAACTAGTATAAACCCTGTGTCATTGAGTGCTAGGCCACCTCCGATCACAACGTACGATAAAACTACAAATATTTACTTGTTGGTCACTTTCGGCACTGACAGATGTCCTCCCACTGCTCGTTGGTGAGGTTGAGTTGCTGTAGCCATGTGATTGTCCTCATCAAGCCACGGAGGTGAAAGCTTTAGTTTGGTTTTGGTGAATTGATGAAACCCTAAGTGCTAACCTAGTTTATCAAGTGATCATGAGATAGGTAGCACATTCCAAGTGGTGAAGCAAATGAAGATCATGACATGAAGATGGCGATGCCATGGTGATGATCAAGTGCTTGGAATTGAAAAGGAGAAAGAGAAAAACAAAAGGCTCAAGGCAAAGGTATAAATGGTAGGAGCTATTTTGTTTTGGTGATCAAGACACTTAGAGAGTGTGATCACATTTGGGTTTGATAGCCGTACTATTAAGAGGGGTGAAACTCATACCAGAATGTGGTTATCAAAGTGCCACTAGATGCTCTAACTCATTGCATATGCATTTCGGATCTTGTGGAGTGCTAACACCCTTGAAAATGTTTCTGAAAATATGCTAACACATGTGCACAAGGTGATACACTTGGTGGTTGGCACATTTGAGCAAGGGTTAGGAACTTCACCGGTGGAGTGTCTGCCCGTAGAGTGCGGACAGTCTGACAGTGCCACTGGTGCCCTAGACAAAAAAGATGGAGGTCACCGTAAGTGACCGGACAATGGTCTCGGTTGGACCGGCATGTCCAGTCAGTAGCAGCAGAGGGCGCGCAGCGTCGGTCTCTGACCGGACGCTGGGTCACTCAATGACCGGATGATGATAGGGTGCATCTGGTCCTGCTGACATGGCAGCACACAGGGGAGTCACTGTGTGACCGGACGCTGGGTGTGTCCGGTCAAGCATGACCAGACACGTCCGGTCGTGAAAAGACGTCTCTGGATGCTTACTGGAAATGACCAGACACTGGGGTTCAGTGTCCGGTCACTTTGAGCTATTGCGTCCGGTTGTCACTTGACCATTGAGATCGGGCGATCAACATTTGAAGAGAGGGGACATGTGGCATGCATCGCGTGACCAGACGCTGAGGTCCAGCGTCCGGTCAATATGACCGAAGCGTCTGATCACCCCATGTTGTGCCCAGTGAAGGGGTACAACAGCTCTATTTCATGAGGGCTTCTATTTAAGCCCCATGGCCGGCTCAAGCTCACCCTCTTGGCCATTTGCATTGACATAGCAACCTTGTGAGCTTAGCCAAAGCCCTCCTACTCATCTCCATCATTGATTCATCATCTTTGTGAGATTGGGAGAGAATCCAAGTGCATTGCTTGAGTGTTTGCATCTAGAGGCACTTGGTGTTCGTGTTTTGCTGTGGGATTCGCTTGTTACTCTTGGTGATTGCCACCACCTAGATGGCTTAGAGCAGCGAGGATCATCGAGCAAAGGGTGGTGATTGTCTCTGGCTCTGATCATGGTGATTGTGAGGGGTTCTTGACCTTTCCCCTGTGGAGAGCCAAAAGGTACTCTAGTGGATTGCTCGTGGCTTGTGTGATCCTCATCTTGTGTTGGTTGTGCAGCACCCTATTGAGGGTTTGGTGTGTGATGCCAATTAGTGCGTGAACCTCCAAGTGAGTGAATCGCCACAACGAGGAGTAGCTTGCCGGCAAGCAAGTGAACCTCGGTAAAAAATCATTATGTTCATCATTTGATTCCGAGGTGATTGGTCTTCATTGTTATTCATTCTTATGATTGATTGGCTCCTTCGTCAACACGGTGGTATAACCTTCTTGCTCACTCTCATTACATTACCGCAAACTAGTTGTCAAGCTCTTTAGTGTAGCTAGTTGTGAGAGCTTGTTAGTTTGGTTAGTGTGGCTCTTTAGTTAGCTTTTGAGAGCACACTAACTTAGTGTAGTGTCATAACTATTGTGTGGATAGAAACTATATAAACTAGAATTGTGGTAGGTGGCTTGCATTTTTAGTAGTCTAGCGCAACACTTGCTTCGCCTCATAATTGTCTAACCGGTTTGTTAAGTGTTGTTGTAGAAATTTTTAATAGGCTATTCACCCCCCTCTAGCCATTAGGACCTTTCAGGAGGACATCACGATTACCACCCTAGTCGCCAAGGATGCCCACCGCTTGATTCGCCTTCAAGGTCCTGGTGGCGCTGCCTCCTTCATATAGGAGGTACACCGACTGCTAGTGACCACTGGCTTTGACGATCTTGGTCACCGTGCATTCTAGGGTCATAGAGAACGATGCTTCAACGCTGCTCCCACCAGATGGATCCTTGATGGTGAACAGTTTCTTTGATGTCTTTCTCGACTTGATGCGGTGTTTGAAAGTGGAAAACTAGGCATCAAGATCTCCGGCAGAGCTCATTGCGATGGCCACTCTATGGGTCTAGTGGCTTAGTTTGTAGCTATGATTTGAATTGGTTTGGAGTTGGAGCAATGATGATTTAAAGGGAACCTGGTGTTAAATAGCTGTGGGATGAACGGGGAGACAATTACGAGATGGAATTTGAAGTGAATTGCTTCGAATGTAGAGGACCATGGATGGCTGTCAGCAAATGCCATCCTGGATTCTAGGGGTTGGTCGAAGAATTTCCAACATTGGATGTGTTGGAAATATTCTAGTAGAATGTGAGATGTGTCTGGCCCGGTCAGATTTACAATGCTCAGACTTTCTTGCATGTGCTGTAAAATTTGAATAGCTATGTGGCTCCTCTGTTAGGCATTACATCAATGCGAGACTTGATCAGATAAATTTTGTTATGCATGTTTACCATACTACAGATCAGAAAGAGAACCAAAAAGAAACATGCAGGCAAAACCAACCAACTGGGTCATTTTGCTGTTGAATTTTACTGCGAATGCAAGAAAGTTTGGCCACTGTATATTTGATCTCTTAGGACATAGTATAAAGGATTGTTAGTTTTGAATGTCGTAGCAACCAGTCTGCCCCTCGACTATTGTGACTGCTTGGATTAGAGTCAAATAAAAGTATAGAAAAGATCCATCACAACCACACCAGGCATTCAAGTCTCAAGCGTGTCATGGTGGTCAAAAGCTCCTTTTCTCAAGTATGAAGTCATGTTTATCATCTGTAGTTAGAACTAGTATGTATTGGTAGTAGTTGGATGACATTGAGTAGTAGGCTTGCACTGCTCTCCTCTTATTTGCATGTATTTGATAAAATTTGTTAAACTTGCAAGAACCATGCAGCGACAAGTTCATACGAGCAAGTCTCGTTTTCCTCATTTTCCTATGATGCTTGTTACTGTGTTGTTTACAATTTTAAGTTTGGGCCCTGTTTTTAAATCTGGGTCGGCGCGTAGGATTGTCCGGCAGCTGAGAAACAACACGGGCTGGACTTTAGTGCACCATGCAATGGGACATACATTGAATGGAACTTTGTTTACTCCTCTGTTAATTTTCTAAGAACAAGGGAACATGGAGCCCCTAAACGAGCACCTTGCAAACTTAAAGCACCCCCAATCAAGTATGGAACCCCTAAATAGGAGAGAACCAGATAATTATAGATCTTCTGTTAACACAAGATCTGCAAGAAGATCTACAGTCATCAAGGTCAAGCTCCTATTTAGTGGTAGCACCTCACAAAGGATTGAGAAGGAGCACCTCGCAAAGGATGGAGAAGCATCTCAGTGAGGTGCTTATATTCTATAATCTTGCTACCTCTAAGGATCAAGGGATGCAGATCTGTATCTCAATGCTCAAGTGCAACAAGATTATGGAATCTAAAGCACCCAATTTTGAAGGCCGCTGTGTATTTCATCTAAAGGCCATTATATATTTCATAGCAACAATTCACTTTCCCAAGACATGTTTACACGGACGCCTAGAACTCAAGCGAGGCACCATTTGGTACCTTGAGAAAGAACCATCGTATTCGAGGATTCACTTCCTCGAGACACCTTTACACGGTATGTGATCCTTCAAGAACACGGAGTCTCCACCTACATAAACCGCTGGCCCTATTTCCCTAGCGCTCTCCGCCTCGTTGTAGTCACGCCTTCGTACTCCGCTCCGATGCCGCATCCATCGACATTCGTCGCACGCGCTCCAACTCTGCTTCTTCCTCAGCTACGTCGTGATGGATCGGCTCCTGATGGAGTTGGTCACAGACATTGCTGGCCACGTCGCTGAATAGTCATATGCCCCCATGGACTCTAGGCATCCTTGTGAGGTGCTTTATCTCCATCTTGAACCTTTCATGGGCTCTAGGTCATGAGAGGTGTAAGGAGGAAGACAAATGTCACACCTGATTTTAAGGATAAAATGGGATGCATAATCTTATGTGCGCCCAAAGATTAGTCACACACATAAGCCAACAAATTATAGATAGTATCATCACAATTGTTTATTACATCACGAATAATATGACATAGTCTTCACATAAATACAACCGAAGTATAAAGATAACTCTCTCGTGGAAGCTCCATAGCACAGGGACGTCAATTGGTTGACCACAAGTCTAGTAATCCCCAGGAAAGTCGTCGTTACCATTGCAATCTATTACCCATCTAGGATTTTTATCCAAATAATGAAAATAAACAAGCGTAAGTACATGTCATACTCAAAAAGTGTAACATGGGGTTCATGAGGCTCAAAAGGCTTGACATAGGTTTAACAACATTTAGCTTTTAGTTGTCATAGTTTTAGCATAAGAGTAGGAACAAGTTGTTTTAATCCCAAAGTAAAACGCATGATCAATGTAAACATGTGTAATAGATAGCAAAAACAAGTACTTAATAGTGATCATCTATTCCATAAGGGTTCCAAGGCCACTCGTGACTATGAGCACAGCTGTTATAATAGTTTTACACTCTGCAGAGGTTGTACACTTTCACTATGAGTCATGATACCCATATGTCTGAGTTTATAACTCCCAAAACACTTTCAAGGTGAGTAGACAGGGTACACTATGAATCCTTTCAAAGGTTCGTCTAACAAGTTAGGGCCACTAGGTTTCCAATTGGTAAGCAGATATAGGAACCCCCTTGTCGAATGGCACAATTCCTTCACGGCTATACACATAAGAGTAGAGACTGTCCTATACCTATCTCGGCAGGCCCCTCTTGCCCCATAAAGGTAACCACTAACAAGATAGAAAAGGTCCTCATACTTGACTCAAGCCAGAGCCATATGGGCCTCAAATCTATACTGTAAGTCCCGGATGATCACTTACAGATAAGTCCTTAGGGAGGGGAATCTAAAGCATTTAGAAAGTAGCTAAACACTTCAGCCCCCTTTTTCCAAGTTGCTAAAAAGGCATGTTTTAATGTTTATTCAATATACCATTAGTCAAGTTACAAGATCATGGTTTAATTGAGCACTAGCAAAGCTACCCAATGCATATCCCATAGGAGTCAAGGCATAAGTACAATTCTAGGAAATCCTTATCAAGGTGACACATGCAAATATGGATTGATTATTAAAGTGAATAGGTGACAAGGATGATCCCATGCTATACTTGCCTTGATCAAAGTATTCCTGTGGATCCTGCTCATCAAAGTAGTACTCTTGATCACCCATGAATTGCTCACCGTACTCAATAATCACAGCAACATACAAGCATCCAAAGCAACCATGCATAGCAAACAAAGACTATATATTAGAACAATACACCAACAGCATAAAATCAAGATGAAAAGTTTGTAAAATGAATCTACATCTTGCTATGAACACACAGACACGAAGATCACAAAAATTGGAGCTATAACGAAGAAGTTATGAATTAAATAAGATTTCCTTTAGTAAAATAATACATTAAATCTAACCTCGAATTTCAAAAGTTGAAAACATACCTAACAGTAGTATGAACATGTAGATTACACAATTATGAATCTAACGCAACTTGAATGGATCAAAACAGAGTTAAAACGAAGAAGTTATAGCTTAAATAAGACTAGTGGCAAAACTGTAAATAAAGAAAACGAAGTTTGAATCTAATAGAGGGGATCTACGTTTTCAGAAAGAGATAAAGTATTCGAAGAATACATCATGGACTACAGATGCAAATATATAAAATTGTAGGGGCTCTTTAAAAAGTTTGCCAACCGAAGGGGAATCAACTAATTTGATCCGTTGGATCTAATTTGGATGATCCAGATTAGAAGAGGGGAGGGAGAGAGAGAGCAACCGGCCAGAACAGTGACCGGCGTGGCAGCTACCATTGCCGATGGCAAAGGAGCTCGCTGACGATATTGAAACCGTCCCTAAAGACCTTGGTTTGACTCGAGAAAAGCACGAGAAGAAAGAGGGAAAGACGACGAGCTCACCATGGCAAATCACAGCGGCGTGGAGCGGATGGAGGCGGCATGTGGCTCGGGATGGCAGACAGCGACGATCTACAATGTTAGTGACATGAGGATAAGCAACCAAAAGCAAGAAAGAATGGGAAAAAGATCCTGATCACTTTGCGAACTCAAGACAAAGCTCGGCGGCTAGCTTACGAAGACAGCGAGGCAACAAACTCATCAAATCAAAGGCGGTGGCAACGAGCTAGGGTTGCGGCTACACTATGAGCAAATTGGAAGCAGCGGCTGATGCTAGGGTGGAATAGGGAGGTAGCGCAGGCACGAGGCTGCTATTGATGAAAGCCTTAGCGTGCGGGTCACGCCAAACTCCATGGAAATTAGGGTGGCGGTAGAGTCCTAGCAGAACAGAGTCTGGGTCAATGATGACTCGAGGAAGAAGATGCTGACAAGTGGGCCCAAGGTGTCAACGGCTCAAGGTGTGGGGCTAGGCTAACAGTGAGATAGAGCAAGGGAAAGGGGAGCGGCGCCCGCACCACTTGCTAGGCCAGCCTACTTGCTGGGTCACGGGAGGGGAGCTAGGCCTATGTAATTGGACGGAGTGGAGCTGGGCTCAGAGACCTAGGCTAGCACAGGAAATTAGCTAGCGGGCCAGAATCTGAGAGAGGGAGAGAGAAAAAAATCCCTTTTCTTTTGCTTAAACACATTTTCAAAACCAAATTCAATTCAAATTTAAATCATTTTGAAATTTTGATCAACATCACAAAAATGAGTATGCATCAGCATGAATGCACAAACATGTAGCTAGACCTTATAGTTGATTTTAATTTTAACAAAAGTTATTATTTTTTTCTAAGTTTTAATGCTCACAAAATGCATAAATAAATCTAGTTAGCCTATTTTTAAATGATGCAAATTTTTGGGTGTTACAATTCTTACTCAAAAAGCTGCGGGTATGTTTTTCTCAGACCCACTTCTTTTTCCCAAGTAGCCCCATCTTTTGTATACCGATTCCACTGAACCTTACAAATCTTTATAACTTGGCTCTTCGTAACCCTTTCTGCCATCTCCAAAATCTTTACCGAAAATTCCTCATAGGTGAGATCTTCCTTAACTGTAAGCTCATTTAATGGTATTTGCTCCTCAGATACCCATAAACACTTCTTTAATTGAGACACATGGAACACATCATGTACACCTAACAAACTCTCAGGTGATTCTAACTGATAAGCCACTTCTCCATGTCTGTCCATAATTTTGAACGGCCCAATATACCTTGGTGCTAATTTTCCTTTAATATTAAACCTTCTCACACTTCTCATTGGTGACACTTTTAGGTAAACATAATCCCCTATTTCAAAAATCAATTCTCTTCTCCGAGTGTCTGCATAACTCTTCTGTCGAGATTGTGCCACTCTCAAGTTAACTCTAATCATCCTTACTTGCTCCTCTACATCTCTTAAAACATCCAGTCCAAACACTTGAGTTTCTCCTGTTTGATTCCAAAATAACGGGCTTGTACACTTTCGTCCATACAAAGCTTCAAAAGGTGTCATATTGAGACTCTTTTGATAATTGTTGTTATATGAGAACTTTGCATAAGGCAAACTCTTGTCCCAACTTGTACCATACTGCAATGCACAAGCTCTCAACATATCTTCTAAAATCTAATTTGTCCTCTCAGTTTATCCATCCATCTAAGGGTGATATGCTGTACTAAAATTCAACTTTGTCCCCAACAAACTATGTACTTGCTGCCAAAAATGAGACATGAACAGAGTACCTCTGTTAGACCCGATCTTCTTGGGAAGTCCATGTAGACACACTATCTTCTCTATGTATAATTCGACCAACTTCGGTCCATTATAAGTAGTCTTGACTTGTATAAAGTGAGCAACTTTAGTTAACCGATCCACTATCACCCATATTGAATCATAACCTCTCTGAGTGTGTGGTAACCCAATAATAAAATCCATACCAACTTCTTCCCACTTCCACTTAGGTATCTTCATTGGTTGCAATAATCCCATAGGTCTTTGGTGTTCAGCTTTAACTCTTTGACATGTATCACATATAGCAACATATTCAGCAACATCCCTCTTTAGTCCATGCCACCAATACTTCTCTTTTAGATCCAAGTACATCTTGGTACTCCTAGGATGTATAGAATAGGTAGACTCATGTGCCTCATGAAGAATTGCATCTCGTATAGCCTTATTCTCAGGCACACATAGTCTTTTCCCAAACCACAGAGTTCCATTATCATCCATATGGAAACCCGATGCCTTACCAATCACTATGTTCTCCACAATATCCTTTAACCTCTTATCCTGTAACTAACCCTTGCATATCTCTAGCTCCAATGTAGGCTCTATCACCAACTCTACTGCATTGGTGATGAAACCCAAGTTTAGTTGCTCAAGTTCAGCACACAACTCACTTGACATAGATGCCACTTGCACCTCATTAGCATAACTCTTCCTGCTAAGAGCATCGACAATAATGTTCACCTTTCCAGGATGATAGTGTACTTCTAGATCGTAATCCTTAATCAACTCCAACCATCGACGTTGTCTCAAGTTTAGATCTATCTAAGTGAAAATGTACTTCAAACTCTTGTGATCAGTATAGATATCACTCTTATGTCCGATAAGATAATGCCTCCATATTTTCAAAGCATGAACCACTGCTGCTAATTCCAAATCATGAGTAGGATAGTTTAGCTCATGCTTTCTCAACTGTTGGGATGCATAGGCCACTACTCTTACTTCTTGCATAAGAACACATCTGAGACCTTGACAAGATGCATCACAATAGATAGAAAAGTTCTTGCTCAAATCTGGCAAAACTAATACTAGGGCTATAGTCAACCTCTTCTTCAATTCCTCAAAGTTATCCTGGCACTTCTTATACCACACAAACTTAGCATTCTTCTCCAATAGTGCTATCATAGGCTTGGCAAGTTTTGAAAAGCCTTCTATGAACCTTCTATAGTATCCAGCCAATCCCAAGAAACTATGAATCTCTCCCACATTGATCGGTGGCTTCTAGTTCAACACATCTCTCACCTTGCTTGGATCTACTGCTATTCCACAATTAGAGACAACATGACCTAGGAAAGAAACTTCCTTCAACCAAAACTTACACTTGCTTTGCTTAGCATACAACTTGTGTTCCCTGAGCTTCTGCAAGACCAACCTTAGATGTTCAGCGTGCTCTTCTTCTGTTTTGAAGAATACCAATATATCATTGATAAATACCACCACAAACTTATCAAAAAACTCCTTGAACACCTTATTCATCAAGTACATAACGTATGCAGGTGCATTGGTCAATCGAAAGGACATAACGATGTACTCATACAAACCATACCTCATAGTAAAAGTTGTCTTGGGTATGTCAGTTGCATGAATCTTCAGCTGATGATAACTAGAATGAAGACCAATCTTAGAGAAAACACAAGCACCTCTCAACTGATCAAACAAGTTATCAATTCTAGGTAGCGAGTACTTGTTCTTGATAGTAACCTCATTTAGTGACCGATAATCAACGCACGTCTTCTGGGTACCATCCTTCTTATCAACAAATATAACTGGTGCTCCCCAAGGTGATGAACTAGGACGAATGAAACCTTTCTCCTACAACTCCTTTATTTGTTTCTTAAGTTCCTCTAATTCATTAACCCCCAATCTTTATGGATGCTTAGCTATAGGTGTAGTTCCAGGTAATAATTCAATAATAAACTCAATGTCATAGTTAGGTGGCATACCTGGCAAGTCATTAGGAAAAACATCTACAAACTCATCCACTACTGGGGCCTCCTTGTTGGCGCTATCATCAAGCTGGTTCACTATGGCTATTGGCTGCTTTTGCACTACAACATCGACACTGATTCTATCCCCATTCGGTGCGGTCACAACAACTACCTTCTCCTGACACTGAATTACTACCCGGTTTTGCTTCATCCAATCCATACCCAAAATCACATCAATGTCAGATGCTCTCAACACAATGGGGATCACTTTGAACTCTACCCCCTTAAGGATAGACTAGTTGGAAGACAACGATAAGAAGCTTGTGAAAGGATCAAGATGCCCAAGAGGGGGGGTGAATTGGGCTAATTCTAAATTTTCTTGCAATAATTAAATCCTACGGTTAGCCCAATTAACCCCTTGTGCCTAGAAAAGTGTTTCTAATAATCTAACACACAAAGGACTTGCAACCTATGTTCCAAACTTACTCTAGCATGGCAATTCTATGAATGTAAGAACAAGTATTGAATTGCTCAAAGTAAATGCTCAAAGTAAATTGAGAGAGAGGAACGCGGCGATGTTTTGCCGAGGTATCAGAGAGTCTCCACTCCCCACTAGTCCTCGTTGGAGCACCCGTGCAAGGGTGTAGCTCCCCCTTGATCCGCGCAAGGATCAAGCGCTCTCTATGGGTTGATTCTTCGACACTCCATCGCGGTGAATCGCCCAAAACCGCTCACAACTTGAGTTGGGTCACCCACAAGCTCCGCCGGGTGATCACCAAACTCCCAATCACCACCAAGCCATCTAGGTGATGGTGATCACCAAGAGTAACAAGCATGAACTCTCACTTGACCACGCAAAGCCTAATGAGAATGGTGGATGCACACTTTGCTACTCTTGATTCACTAATGAGGCTACTCTCTTGGATTCTCAAATCTCAATCACCTCACTAGGACCTTGCTCTTCTTGGCACTCACAAACGTGTTTCTCAGCTATTGGAATGAGCAAAAGTAACTCCACACACGAGTGGAGCTTCTATTTATAAGGCAGCCTGAAAAACGAACCGTTATGAACATCTGGAGGGTGACCGGACGCTCCGGTCATGTTGACCAGACGCTTCGGTCAGTTCAACCCACACATCAGTGTTTAAGTGTTGACCGGACACTGGCGGGGTCTAATCACCACTGACCGGACGCGTCCAGTCGCATTAAACCCTCACTGGATGCTTACTATACTCGACCGGATGCTGGATCCTCAAGGTCCGGTCAGTATTGACCGAACGCATCCAGTCGCAGATTTCCTTCTCTGGACCCTCTCAGTGTCCGGTCAGTTGACCACTCTAGCGTCCAGTCACACCGAACGCAATCACCTTGGTCAAATGAACTGACTGGACCTTGCGGCCAGCGTCCGGTCGCACCGGAGCCAGCGTCCTATCAGCATTTGACCCTCCATTCACTTCCAACTTTCGATCATATGTGAATGAAGTTTGCTCCATTGGATCTTAGGCATATGTAGGAGCTACCTAGTGCTAGTTTTAACAAGTGTGCACCACACCTAACTCACTAGACTCATCTAGGTCAAGGTACCCATCCATACCCCCCTTAATAGTACGGCCAAAGGAAAAACAAAGTCCTAAACTACTCTAAGTGTCACTCCAACTCCAATCGATACTTAGAACTAGTCATCCTTAACCTTATCGTCCATCCTTTGAAAACTGAAACGATTTCCATCGTAGGGGCATGACCACCTTGATTGCCCAATCGATCCCCATTACCCTAACCTAACTTAATTGCCTCTGCAAAACACACGTTAGTCATAGTAATCTTGTATTGTCATTAACCACCGAAATCCAACTAGGGGCCTAGATGCTTTCAATCTCCCCCTTTTTGGTGATTGATGACAATACCACCTCGAGTATGTGAAAGAGTGAGGTTTTTGACATGCTTGGTTCATATAAGATTTTGTCAATAAGAACAAAAGAGTTAGGCAAGCTTATATGACCCAAGCCAACATGATGTACTCAAAGGATATGAAATAAGCATGAGTACAAGTAATAAAGCTCATTTGCATCGGAGTATAAACGCGGAAGCAAAGGCAAATGAGCATAACACAAGTGATATGACATATAAAGGAATTCAAAGTAGAGAGTACACATGTCATATATCACAATCACGTAGATATCACTATCACAAAGATATAATAGTAAACATGGATGCATAATGTATCACACACATAGAAACTCCAAATGTAATAGATAATAAACTAATAATAGATAACTAGCTCCCCCTAAAAGTCGCTCCCCCTGAGTCTACATACTCAAACCCTCTCCCTCTTTGGCGTCAAACACCAAAACCTAAGGGTCGGTCGGCGGGGCTGCAGTGGACGAGCCGAGCGCTGAGGTACGCGGAGCAAGCTAAAACTGGGTGCCATCATCATTTGACCCTGAGCTCTGGACTGACTAACCCTCTGTGGCTAGAAGCATCACTGAAGCGGTCTGGGTCTGAGCTGGGGCAGGTGCTGCCTGTGATGCTGCTGGTACGTCTGTCGTAGGATCTGAAGATGCGACAGAAGAAGGGAGCCTCTGAGTAGTCACAACAACAGGAGCTGCTGTAGAAGGATCGACGGTATGCATATGTGGTGGTGTAGGCATGCCTGTCAACTCGCTGAAGGATGCTCCAAGACTCCTAGAGACTGATGTGTCAGGCACAAATAGCGAGGGTGACTGATCTGATGTGAAGCCCGTATGATATGGTGTGAACTGCGGGGCTACCACTGGCGAGGATAACCACTGGGACACCTGTACTATGGGAGAAGCAAACGGAGCTGGAGGCTGTCCCTGACTCTAAAGCCCACTAGGCTGTACTACTAGAGTCGTCGTAGTGGTGACAGGTTGAGCAATCTGGGGTGTAGGCTGTGACTGTGGAGCCCCAAGTGCTGTTACTACATGCTGCATAAATCTCATAAGCTACTACTGCATGAGTAACTGCTACTGATGCATCTGCTGCTGCTGCTGCTGGAGGACCTGCTACTGTCGCTGGAACTCGTCCTGACGAGCCTAAAACTATGCAAAGTTGGCAGCGGTCTCCTGAGCCTATTGTGCCTGATCCTACTGCATCCGCTCAAGAATAGCAATCAACGCAGGGTCCATCTGCGGTGCAGGTGGAGCTGAGCTAGAACTGCCAGCCTCTGCATCATGTCTGCGTGGAGGCATCTGAGGAATAGGCTAGTAGTCATCATCCGAACTGTCACTAGACTCGCTCCTCTCTTGCTGAGCCTCAAGTTGCTCCTCCTTAGTAGCTGCTATGCCTCTGATAATCTCATCCTGCTGAGCTGCAGACTCTGGTACATCTAGATGACAGCGAGGCTGAGTGGGAGCATGTGGTGTGCTATGCCTGATCCTCTGTGCCATGTTATAAGCTGGAAACTCTATGGTGGCACCTCTATACTCGGCAACCATCTCTGGGGTCCTGACCTGCATAGCCTTGAGCATCAAGAATGTGATCCAATGTGCATATGGAAGCTGCCTATGACCCTTGAAGCCCTCAGCTATCGTGTCCTCCATCTCAGATAGAAGAAGATCCCAAATATCGAACACTGTCTGCTGCATCAGGGCATTGAGAAGCCAAAGCTAGAGGCGAGTCAAGCCCTCTCTGTATCCCAACCTGGGAAGTAGTGTCCTCCTAATGATAGTCTCTAGCACTCGAGCTGTAGGAGTAAGGTCACTAGGGTTCCTCCTCGACCCCTCACCAAAGGACTCCTTGAAGTAATGGCGCACAAGATCTGTAGGGGGCACCAAACCTCCATGAGGACGCCTGGGAGGCTCTTGCTGTCCATAACATACCTCATGTAACCTGACAGGCTGCTCCTATAGCCTCAATATCTCCCTAGGCCTAAAACTCATCACCCTATAGTCTCTGTCTCTAAATGCAAAGTGTATGAAGTTATGCTGTGGGTCAACATAGAGCGAAGCATAGAACTGCTGAACCTAAGATGGTACATACAATCCTGTCCGGCCAATGAGATCTATCAGCCCCGGCAAATATGATAAGTAGGGGTGGATATGTTCTCTGGCTGCTACCACAATAGCCTCAATACTGTAGACTCTCTAAGATTAGAAGACTGTCCCACTATTCAGATATGCATTGTAGAAGTCTTCCTAGAGCAGTGTATAGAAACCCTCTGCTGCTCTCTCATCCCTCCTCGGAGGAAACCACACCTCAAACTCTACAAACCTCAGCTGTCGGACCTGCTTGGCCGTGGCGACCCTCAAGTCAAGGTGGGTCACTAGAGGTAGACCCTGTGGTCTAGGCGGTGGACGTGATCCCCTCCACTGAGTCGGCAGCCCCGGTGAGACTAGAACACGGGAACGACCAGAGCGGCATAGCAGTGGCAGGGGTGCCTACTCGGTCTCCTCGGCCTGCTGGCCCTCCTCACCCTCCTGAGGCTACTATGACTGTTGTCCCTCCCATGTCTCCTGAGCTGGCTGAGGCTCTGCTGGTGGGGGCTACTGCTGTGACTCCTCCTGTGACTCCCCCTGAGGCTGAGGATCCACAACGGGAAGACATCGTCCTACCATCATGATAGTCCTAGCTAGACTACCATGAAGATGCTCAATCTACTCAAGTCTGCCCTGCGCATCTGGTGCCAGATGATCTATAATGACAACTCTACTGTGGGCACTTCCTCTCTCGGCACGCTCTATGGCCTCAGCGACTGCTGCTGCTCTCACTATCTTTGCATCAGGGTACTTGCGCTTCTTGGATACAACCTGCTTTGTCGCCTTGCCTTTAGGTCCTACAGGCTGGCGAGGCGGGGGCCTCCGATCGTCATCCCCTGGACCACCACCAACATTCTTGGTGCGAGCCATCTGATCTGACAAGAGAAACTACCGCTGACAAGATCAACTGTCCACTAACACTTTTGAGGCTTGGCCTCAATCCGTACTCACGAGCTTGGCTCTGAGTTGAGTGTCAACTGCACCTGTCACCTCAATGGCACCGACTCGCTGCACGATGGAATAGATGGATATACAAGTAAATATGATATATCTAATAGATGCGAAACCCTATGAGAGCAAGCAATGTAGGTACGAAATTGAAGCAACTAGCTTGCTACCTGATGAACCGATGATCCGAAGAAAAGGAGAGAAGCGTCACGTGGGGGATCACCAGGACTGCTAGGGTTAGGGTTGCGAAGCACTTCGATGAATTGGCGGCCTGGATGTGATTTGAAATCAAAGCTTTGAAATCTATCTAGGTCACAGGCAAAACACAGTGGGTGCTAGGGCATGGCCTTACCGGTGGAGAGGGAAGAACGCTGCAGTGAAGGCTCTGGTGGCAGACGTAGGCAGGGCATGATGGCGGCGTGGGAGTGGGTCACGGCAGTGAGCGACGGCGCGGGACTGCTGCGGCAGAGGCAAGCCCGGCGTAGAGCACGGCGCAAGTGCGGGCTGTGCATAGGAAACAGCAGCGTGGGCATGGGAGGCGCGTGGAAGGCTTGCAGACGTGGCGGGCGGTGGAGCTCGTCGATGATTAGGACTAGCGGCGGCTCGGGGAATTGGATGCGGTGAAATAGGGCAAAAGAAGCGTGGTGCTACGATTAAAAAGATCCCCTGACATGACAAGAAAGGAAACGGATAAAGAGTCCTAAAGTCGCACGAGATCTACTAACCGGACGCTCCGGTGGTAGCGACCGGACGCTACCACCCAGCGTCCGATCGATTCTAGAGAGGTCCAATTCCTCTAGAATCGCGACCGGACGCGTCCGGTGGTCCATGACCGGATGCAGGCAGAGTCCGGTGAGTTACCTTTAACGCCATGTAGATCGACCAGACGTTGGAACCCTTCCTAACTGGACGCTCAAACGCAGAGTCCGGTCACTCCTTCAGCTTCTGTTCACCTCCTGTGAACTGACCGGACGCTGGACTGTAGAGTCCGGTGTAGCGTCCGGTCACTCTTTTCTAGCAAATCTTCAATGTTCCTTCACGCTGCCTGTTCCCAATCAAGTCCCAACTTGAAATAAGATCCAAATAAATACCAATTGGGACTGATGTGAGTGACCTCTCTCAAACCCTCATATTTTTCAAAATATTTTGCCTTAGACTATAATTCTTTTTAAGAAAATAGGCAATAAGAGGGCAAATGGAACAAAATGACAAAACAACATCCATGATATGCAATACTTGTAAGTAAATCTAGTTGCTTGTCAAGTTTGATCCAAGGTTAAGCTTCTTCACACGCTTTTCGGCGGTTATCTTAACCATGTTAGACAAGCCCTATATGCATTACCAAAAATTAAACATGTTGTATATTACAATGAATGCAAGGGACAACACAAGCTCAATTTTTAGTGAAGTTGCTAAAGTCAAGTACATTGAGCTCATTCCGCAATCTACAAAATGTAGCCTCATCTAGCGGTTTAGTGAAGATATCCGCTAATTGATCTTCGGTTCTTACACCTTCTAGTGATATATCATTTTTAGCCACATGATCTCTTAGAAAGTGATGGCGGATATCCATGTGCTTGGTGCGAGAGTGTTGAACCGGATTGTTTGCAAGTTTTACCGCACTTTTATTGTCGCACAAAAGAGGTACCTTTTCTAGAACTACACCAAAGTCTAGCAAAGTTTGTTTCATGTATAATATTTGTGCACAACAAGCACCCGCGGCAATATATTCCACTTCGGCGGTGGATAAAGCCACACTATTTTGTTTCTTGGAAGACCAAGACACAAGTGATCTACCAAGCAAATGGCACCCTCCGGATGTGCTTTTTTATCAACTTTGCAACCGGCATAATCCGAATCGGAATAGCCAACTAACTCAAATATAGCTCCATTGGGATACCAAAGTCCAATGCTTGGTGTGTGCTTAAGATACCTAAGGATTCTTTTTACGGCAATTAAATGTGTTTCCTTAGGATTAGCTTGAAATCTAGCACACATACACACACTAAACATGATGTCCGGCCTAGATGCGGTTAAATATAACAAGCTACCAATCATGGAACGGTAGAGAGTTTGATCAACCGGGTTACCTCCCTCATCTAGGTCGAGATGTCCATTGGTAGGCATTGGTGTCTTGATTGGCTTACATTCATCCATCTTGAATCTCTTGAGAAGATCTTTTGTGTATTTCTCTTGAGAGATGAAGATGCCTTCTTTCATTTGCTTGACTTGAAAACCAAGAAAGAATGTAAGCTCACCAATCATGGACATCTCGAACTCCTTTGACATCAATTCACCAAATTCTTTGATGAGTCTTCATTTGATGATCCAAAGATGATATCATCAACATATACTTGACAAATGAAGATATGCCCATCAAGCTTCTTGGTGAATAGTGTGGTGTCGACCTTCCCAATGGTGAAGCCCTTCTCAATGAGGAAGTCCCGAAGGCGCTCATACCAAGCTCTTGGGGCTTGCTTAAGCCCATATAGTGCCTTGGACAACCTATAAACATGATTAGGATATCTAGGGTCTCCAAACCCGGGAGGTTGATCAACATAGACTAGTTCATTAATAAAGCAATTTAAAAATGCACTTTTCACATCCATTTGATATAGTTTCATTTCATGATGTGATGCATATGCAAGTAGGATATGGATGGCTTCTAATCTTGCAACCGGTGCAAAGGTCTCTCCAAAATCCAAACCTTCAACTTGAGAGAACCCCTTTGCAACTAGTCTTGCCTTGTTCCTCACAAACTCTTGTATGTTGTTGGTCCAAATAAATCCATGTGAAGGAGTTCTAGCACTCTTGTGGTTGACATGAAAGCTTTGGTTGGATGAGTATTTGCAACTTGCTTGCCGGCTTGACAGGCACTACAAAGCTTGTCCTTTTCAAACTTCACATCCTTCAACCCTCTCACCAAATCATTCTTCATAAGCTTCTTGAGTGAGCTCATCCCAACATGAGCAAGTCTTCTATGCCATAGCCACCCAAGTGTTGTTTTGGTGAATAGACAAGTCTTCAAGTTTGCATCTTTGGAGGTGAAGTCCACTAGGTATAAGTTGTATCTAAATCCATTGAATATCACTTGATTATCATCTACCTTGGATACAACAACCTCCTTCTCGGTGAACAAGCATTAGAAGCCAAGATCACACAATTGTCCAACGGATAGCAAGTTGAAGCTCAATGAAGCAACATATAGCACATTGGAGATGGAATGATCATTTGATATTGCCACTTTGCCCAATCCTTTAGCCTTGCCCTTTGAGTTATCTCCAAATGTTATTTTCTCTTGTCCATCTACCTCTTCATCTAGTGAGGTGAACATACGAGGATCACCGGTCATATGTTGAGTGCAACCACTATCAATAACCCAATGACTTCCACCGGTCTTGTAGTTCACCTACACACAAGAGATTCAAGCTTTAGGAACCCAAACTTGTTGAGGGCCCTTCACCTTCTCAACAAGTGACTTAGCCACCCAAATCTTCTTAGGCCTATTCTTATTAGGGGGTCCTAAGAACATGACTTTCATCTTTCCACTAGAATCCTTTGCCACACTCAAAAGTTGTGGCGGTGGAGTTTGGTACTCATGAGCAAAGTGGCCTTCTTGTCCACACTCAAAACATCTCTTTGGCTTTGGCTTTGGCTTTGATTGTTGTTGTTGAACTTGAGCCTTCTTCTTCTCCACATTTGCCACATATCCAATGCCACTTCTATCCATCTTTATGATGGTGTTCATGAGTAGCTCACTTTGGAGATGCTTGCCTCTTGCAAACTTGCTCAATCCCATCTTGAGATGCTCTTTCTCCATCTTGGGCTTCTTGTTCTCTTCCTTGAGAACGTCGTTGTTCTTCTCTTCCTTGAGCTTCTTGTTCTCTTCTTTGAGCTTCTCATTCTCAAGGATCAACTCTTCATCATGATCAAGATTTTCTAGCACAATGGTGTTGTGGATTTTCATCTCTTCAAGATTTTTCATGAGCTTTTCATTTGCATTCTTGAGCTTGACATATTCATCATAGTCATTGCACTCAACCACTTTCTTGCCTTTGCCACTAGATCCTTGCTCAATGCTCTCATCAATTAAATCAACACATGATGTAGCTATGTCAATCTTAACAACATGGTTAGTAGCATCATGTGGCTCATTTGGTAGAAATTCTTGAGCAATAACAAGAGTATCATGATTGATCTTAAGAGTAGTGTATTCATCTTTTAGCTTGTTATGGCTAGTGATGAGCTCATTGTGCACCCACTCAAGTTTATCATGTTTATCTCTAAGCTCTTTCTTAGAAGATTTGAGCTCCTTGAGTTTGGATGATATAGCATCATTTGTTTCTTTAAGCTCAACATTAGCCTTTTCCAATGTATCACATTTTGCTAAAAGTGAATCATTTCTAGCATCAAGCTTTTCATTTTTAGCTCTACTCTTTCTAATGATCTTAGTGTATTTTCTTAGTATTTTGACAAGATCATCATATGAAGGTGAATCATCATCATCATCACTATCGCTATCATCATCACTAGCATGCTCATCATCACTACTATCATCATTATTAGTTACCTTGCATTCACCCTTGGCCATAAGGCATAGGTGTGTAGAGGATGATGGCGATGGTGGCGGTGAAGATGAAAGATCAATAGCAATGGCGGCCACCTTCTCATCTTCACTATCATCATCGAATGATCCACTAGATGAATCAATGTCCGTGAGCCAATCACCGACGATGTAGGCCTTTCCACTCTTCTTCTTCTTGTGGAAGTCCCTCTTTTTGCCATCTCTCTTCTTGTATGGCTTGTTCCTTTTCTTCTCATCTTCATCTTCATTGCTTGAGTCATCTTTCTTGCCCTTGTTCTTGTTCTTGAACTTGTCTTTCTTGGGCTTTGTGCATTGATGAGCTAGATGGCCAAGTTCTCCACAATTGTAGCAATCCATCTCGGAGATTGGCTTTCTTATTGAGCTTGTGAAGAACTTCTTCTTCTTGCCATCGAACTTGATGCCACTCTTGTTGAGCTTCTTTAGCATCTTGGCGGTCTTCTTCACCATGAGAGCAAGGCTTTCATCATCAACTTCATCTTCACTTGAGCTTTCATACTCAAGTCTTGCCTTGCCCTTCTCTTGGCTAGCTTTGAATGCTAAGTCTTTGTCTTTCTTCTTGGTAGAGGATGGGCCATCTTGTGGCGTGATGTGCATGTACATTTCATGAGCATTGATCTTTCCCAAGATTTGTGTCGGTGTAGCGGTGGAAAGATCACCTTGATGTAGCACGGTCACAATATGCCCATATTTGTCAATGGAGAGGACACTCAAGATCTTTCTCACAACGTCGGATGGTGACATTTGAGTAAGTCCAAGCCCATTGACTTCCTCTACAAGAACATTCAAACATGAATACATCTCATTAGCACTTTCTTTGGGAAGCATCTCAAATGAATTTAGCTTTTTAATTACAAGATGATAGTGTTCCTCATGCTCACTCTTGGTTCCCTCATGGAGCGCATAAATGTCCGACCATAGTGCATGGGCGTCTTTGTGGTTCCTTACGCGGTTGAACACATCTTTGCAAAGGCCTCTAAAGATGGTGTTTCGAGCCTTTGCATTCCACTTTTCATAATTAACCTCATCGCCTTGTAGGTTAGTAGCATCCCGAGGTTTTGGGAAGCCTTGTGAGGTGGCTCTAAGTATTCCAACGTCTAGAGCTTCTAAGTACGCCTCCATGCGGATTTTCCAATATGGAAAGTCATCTCCCTCAAAGATAGGAGGAGGTCCATCCCTGTGAGATATCTTGCTCTAAGCGATTAAGCTTAAAAACGTGAGCACGAGGCTCCGATACCAATTGAAAGGATCAAGATGCCCAAGAGGGGGGGTGAATTGGGCTAATTCTAAATTTTCTTGCAATAATTAAATCCTACGGTTAGCCCAATTAACCCCTTGTGCCTAGAAAAGTGTTTCTAATAATCTAACACACAAAGGACTTGCAACCTATGTTCCAAACTTACTCTAGCATGGCAATTCTATGAATGTAAGAACAAGTATTGAATTGCTCAAAGTAAATGCTCAAAGTAAATTGAGAGAGAGGAACGCGGCGATGTTTTGCCGAGGTATCGGAGAGTCGCCACTCCCCACTAGTCCTCGTTGGAGCACCCGCGCAAGGGTGTAGCTCCCCCTTGATCCGCGCAAGGATCAAGTGCTCTCTACGGGTTGATTCTTCGACACTCCGTCATGGTGAATCACCCAAAACCGCTCACAACTTGAGTTGGGTCACCCACAAGCTCCGCCGGGTGATCACCAAACTCCCAATCACCACCAAGCCGTCTAGGTGATGGCGATCACCAAGAGTAACAAGCACAAACTCTCACTTGACCACACAAAGCCTAATGAGAATGGTGGATGCACACTTTGCTACTCTTGATTCACTAATGAGGCTACTCTCTTGGATTCTCAAATCTTAATCACCTCACTAGGACCTTGCTCTTCTTGGCACTCACAAACGTGTTTCTCAGCTGTTGGAATGAGCAAAAGTAACTCCACACACGAGTGGAGCTTCTATTTATAAGGCAGCCTGAAAAATGAACCGTTATGAGCCTCTATAGGGTGACTGGACGCTCCGGTCATGTTGACCGGATGCTCCGGTCAGTTCAACCCGCACACCAGTGTTTAAGTGTTGACCGGACACTAGCAGGGTCCGATCACCACTGACCGGACGCGTCCGGTCGCATTAAACCCTCACTGGGTGCTTACTGTACTCGACCGGACGCTGGATCCTCAGGGTCCGGTTAGTATTGACCGGACGCGTCCGGTCGTAGATTTCCTTCTCTAGAACCTTACTAGAGTCGACCGGACGCTGCCTCTCAGTGTCCGGTCAGTTAACCACTCCAGTGTCCGATCATACCGAACGCAATCACCTTGGTCAAATGAACTGACTAGACCCTATGGCCAGCGTCCGGTCGCACCGGAGCCAGCGTCCGGTCAGCATTTGACCCTCCATTCACTTCCAACTTTCGATCATATGTGAATGAAGTTTGCTCCATTGGATCTTAGGCATATGTAGGAGCTACCTAGTGCTAGTTTTAACAAGTGTGCACTACACCTAACTCACTAGACTCATCTAGGTCAAGCTACCCATCCATACCCCCCTTAATAGTACGGCCAAAGGAAAAACAAAGTCCTAAACTACTCTAAGTGTCACTCCAACTCCAATCGACACTTAGAACTAGTCATCCTTAACCTTGTCGTCCATCCTTTGAAAACCAAAATGATTTCCATCGTAGGGGCATGACCACCTCGATTGCCCAATCGATCCCCATTACCATGACCTAACTTAATTGCCTCTGCAAAACACACGTTAGTCATAGTAATCTTGTATTGTCATTAACCACCAAAATCCAACTAGGGGCCTAGATGCTTTCAGCTTGCATACTACCTCCTGGTGAGTTTACTAGTATAGGATTTTTCATGGCACATAAGGGTATACTATGCGTTCTAACAAATGCTTGTGATATGAAAGAATGCGAAGCTCCAGAATCAAAAAGAATGGTGGCAGAATTGGAATTGACATCAAATGTACTGAGCATGACTTCTGGTTCCACAAGCGTCGTCTCTATAGACACATGATTCACCTTTCCCGTGTTGGGTGCAGGCTTCTGAGGCGTTCCTTTCTGATTACTGTGTTGACCCTAGGGTGTTAGCTGATTATGCTTCCTAGGACAATGGTTAGCATAATGCCCAACTTCTCCACAATGATAGCATACATTGGGGGTGCTAGGTGCACTGGTCTTCATGGGAGTGTTGTTAGGTGCTCCCTATCGTGGTGTCTGCTGACCACTCTGCTATTAGGGGCGTTGATTGCCATTCTGCTGCTGGTACAGTGGACGCTACTGGTTCAGGTTGTGATTCCACTAATTAGGTGGCTCCTGGTACCTCTGTTGGAAGCCTTACTATGGGGTGGTGTGCGAACAAGTATTACTCCTAGAGGCCTGTCCCTGAAGCCTCCTCTTTTTAGCCTCCATCTCTTTGCGCTTATTGTCAATAACAATAGCGCGGTTCACCAACGTCTAGAAATTAGGGTATGTATTGGACATAAGCTGGAGTTGCAGACCATCGTACAACCCCTTGAGAAAGTGGTGTTGCTTATCAGCATCATCAGCCACCTCATTTGGAGCGTAACATGACAACTAAGTGAATTTGTGATGATACTCAGCCACAAACATAGATCCCTGCTTCAATGCTTTGAATTCCTCCTGCTTCAGCTCTATCAATCCTTTGGGTATGTGGTAGGATCTAAAATTCTCTCTAAATTCCTGCTAGGTGATAGAAGGAGCATTATTGGGACATCCATACTCGTATGCCTCCCACCAGTCTCGAGCTTCTCCCTAGAGTTGTCCTGACGCGTACAACACCTTCTGCTGGTCATCGCACTGCACTATGTTGAGTTGCTTCTCCATTGCATGAAGCCAATCATTGGCTTCTAGTGGATCAGTGGCATGAGAAAACACCGGGGGTGGCCCTTCAAGAATTCACCATGCTTGTCACACGGTGCCCCACCAATTGGATGATTTTGTTGATTCTGCACCAAAGCTTGCATAAGCTGTGTCTACACTGCCAGAAGCTGCTCAATAGTAGGTGGCAGTGGTGGTGGATTTGGGGAAACACCTCCATGACCTCTACCTCTCCCTCTTCTGAACATCTGACATCCAACATAAATGTTCAAAATTTAGAGATTTCCATGTTATAGACACTTATAGAGATATAGAATACATTCTAAATTTTTTTTGGACGAGTTCCAACATCAATAGCTCGGTAAAATAGTTATATATCAAGTTCCAAATATCCAAAATAGTCGTTCTTTATATGGCTGGAAATCTTAAGAAATAATCTACAACTTTTATTCAGATCACATGGCTAGATTATGTCGTTAGGTTAATAAAAAAATAGGACAGAACCGAAACTATTCTAGATTCCAAACTTTGTAGAAACTTCAACTTGAAACAGCTATATCTCTCAAACCAGATCAAATATAGGGGTGATTATTGAGGCATTAGAAAGATACTTAAGTCTAGTTATTCCCATAAAAGTTTGATAATTTTTGGTCAACTATATTTAGATGGGAATTGAGATAAGGGCGGACTGCTCCAAAAAACAGATCCGAAGAACAAGATGTACCAAACCCAACTATTTATTCATTAAACTTAAACTTAATATTCTTAACTATGGAACTTGCAGACATGCCCACAAAGTTCTAACACTCATTACAAAAATCTAACTCACACATAAACATAATAATAAATCAACTAGGCACCCCAAAGTTCACACCACACTACTAGACTCGACTTGACTCAACTTGACCCGTGCTACTAACGTCTTATTACATAGAAAGGAACTCCAACACCTATGGGCGATATTTATGGGAAAGCTTCACATAAATCCTTAGCAGGCTGAGGCACTCCCTTTGGTCATCTATCACTTGTTGGTACCTCTTAAGAGACTCCTCTTGTGCCTTCAACTGATCTTCCAGTCGTCGATTCTTCTCTACTAACACACAGGCAAAGTGTACCATCACTTGAGTAGTTGGATCCAAGCCTTCAGGGTCCATTATTGCCCACTCCAATTCAGGGTGTTGGCGAGGGAGGAATCAATATTGATCTTCCTTCATATCGTCAAAGCGGCGGCCATGGAGACCCATGTAGGCTTCAGCGGCTACATCTTCTATGCTATCTTCCATGGTGGCACGATGAGCATGATGCACATAGTTTGAGTCCAGCAGGTATGCTTCCTTCTCTTCATCCCTGATGTAGATGCACACCCTAGTATTCCAATAAGTGTCCTCTAGAGGGTGCGTATGCTCATCGCAGACATACTCCACAACTGTGTCCCAATCAGCGTAGTAGGTCTTAAGCAACCCCTTAAGTCGGTGGTGCGAAACGGAGGATTCACACCCTGGCTTGTAATAGAACTTTGTAGTCCATCCCATGGTAGTGGCCAGCTCATCTTCTTGAACAGCGTCCTCCTCCTCCTCATCCACCAATTCAATGACCTCCACATCTTCCTCCACTTTAGGCTCTTCCTAGAGTGGCTCAGGCGTAGGTGCAGGTGTAGGTGTTGGCGAGTCGACTTCCTGCTCCTAAGGTTCCTCCTCATGTGGCTCTATGGGCTCATACAATGCACGAGGCGGGTAGTAGCCTCTGGTGTTGATGCGGGCTGTGAAAGAACCACCAAATTTATACAAGATCAAGTACAGTTGTCCCCGTTAAACATGTTAATACGCACATACTTTCACTTATATAAACCCGGTAGTCCGCCGAGTGTCATGAAGGACCTCGGTAAATCAACATCACAACCAAGATCGCATGATTAAGCAAATACACATCACATACACAGAGTTGTAGTGGAAATAATGTTTACAATGAGTTCACAAATAATAATACAAGTTTGGGTTTCAAAACCGATTAGTGAAAACAACATAGCTTTCAATTGATTACAATAATATAAGATCGAAATATATTGCTAGCATATGGGATATCCTTTGACAAAAGCATATAGATAAGAACACTATATAGAGTCGCCGAGCCCACCGGTGATTAGCCACCATCTTCAGCAGGCCGAGAACTTCACCTGCAACATAACGGGATAAACCCTGAGTACTCGAATATACTCAGCTAGACTTACCCGTCATAAACCGAAAATAAAATGACACTAAGGAGTATGCAAGGCTTTATCGGTGGAGTTAGCTTGACCACATTTTGCATAAAATCTTAAGTAACATAACTTGGAGATTTAATATCTTTAGCATCAAATTGAATACCTATTCAATTAAGCATCTCTAGATTAGCACATGTACTAGAGCAATCACTTGATTAAGCTAACAAGCATTAGTAACCATATCCAGTGTATTAATTTGAGCATCATCATAACCATCAAGTTCCATCAATTAATGCTATGTTGCCACTGCTCAGTCAAGTTCTCACTATCCGGGAGAGACGACGACTTGAATCGATTCTAACTAGCTGGGGAGTTATTCCTAACACAAACCCATACTTCCCCCATCGGGGTCACGTCGGGTCACCTTTGGTACATCTCCGGTACAGTCATGGGTCCGATCAGCGACACACCTTCAAGGATACTACTAGTCTATCAGGAAGTTTAGGCCTAGACTACCCTTGGACTCATGCCACTAGCTCCCCGCATATCCTTACTTCCTCCAGTGTGCGCACTTTCACTTACCAGGTCCTAGCCTGAGTTGAGCTACTCGGCTTCACGGTCAGAATGAGTTATCCGGCCATCTAAGTGCTAGGCATGAGTTCAACATGACATGAGGTCGTAAAGCGAATCAATCCTTAACCGACACAGATGGGGATAAATAGGCACCAAGATCTCCATGCCTTGTTGCTTCTCTATCAAAATCCCGCATGGTCTCCTTTTATTCATCAACACATGGTTATTTCCACGATGGCAATTATAGCCAACCGTGACCAGATATCTACCTATATCTTGCAGGTCATAGGAAATCACCCAACTTCTACTGGACTAAGCATTGCTAAGCATATATTCGATCCTAGACCTACATAGGATTCAAGGTATATTTTTGGACAAGGAAATTATATGCATCAAGTGGTTTCAATCAACTCTTATAACCTAATGCATCAAACATAAAAGGACGCAAGTTGATATTTGTAAAATATAGGAGGCTTAGAATGCTTCGGGGCTTACCTAGGATCCAACACTACGTCAATGTTTGTTAGATGACACTCGCTTGGCGAGCATCTCCTGTTTAGGCATGTACTCTCGAAGTCCTTCCATCTTCTGGATCCATCCACCAAACACCATCTTCGAGTTCGGCTCTAACATCACATCCTTCATGTGGTGCATTTAGCGTACCTAGATGAGATGCAATAATGCAAGTGCATGAATGCGAAGAATGGCAATATGAGATGCCTCGCATAAAAGTATTCAACATGAGCACAAGGTTACATCGAACATATATAAGCACTCCACATTACTTAATTAAACATCACACAACCTATCATGCTAGGACAGCAAGGAAGGCAGCACCAAGCATGACACAAGTTTCACAAGGTTTTTGGGTATATTAACTTAACACCATCAAAGGCATGAGCCACACTTAGCAACACACAAAATAAAGCAAGGTGAAGCAAACAATTTTAGGTACAAACACAGATTATGAACAGCAGCACCATAGTCACTTGTTCTAACCATACCTAGAGTTATAAGCCTACAACAAGGGTTATCCAAGAATTTATGGAAATCTAATTAAATTATCTAAAACTTTGTTATTAACACTAAAAGTTGATTCATCAAATAACAAGGTCAAAATACATCATGAAATAGAGCTTATACAACTAAGGATAGAAAACTGATAGTAACTTCAGAAATGCATAGCTCAAGTTATATGCATCCAACAAGCATGATCCATAACTTTATAGAAATATTATTAAATTATCTATAACTTTCTTATTATAATATTAATACAATTCTACAGCTAACAAGGTTAAACAACACCAAGAAGGCATCTTTGTCCAGATTTGGACAGAATTTGCCATTCCACTTTGAACAGATATAACTAGAGTTCTAGAACACCAAAAGTAGCGATCTTAGACATTTTAGAAATATTAGGAAAAGAACTACAACTCTTCTATTATCACCAATACATGATTTGATGATTAAATAAGTCAACCAAAGCAATCATTCAAATCTATATAGAGGACATGCAAAAGCTTACAACAAACTTGTAAAATCTATAACTCCTAAACCAGTAGGCCTAAAATCAAGAAATTTTAGGACAAGAAATATAAGGAAATTATATATAGCTTTGGTATTCAACATATCTACAAAAAACATCATTTGATTCACAAAGTTATCATTACAACAGAAAATGCACATGTAGCCATTTCAGAATGTAACAATTTGATGTTTCACTTCTTTTGCTAACAAAAAGCATACACACATGAGCCATTCAAGAACTTCAAGCACCACTAATATACTTAGCAACACTTTATTGAACCCCAATCACTCAAAGCATCACCAAATACAATTACAAGCTTTATCTACAGTTATGCTTTTATTAATCCTTTCTCCTAATAAACATATATATATAATTTTAGTGATATATGAGAACAACTAGTTTGAGGCTGAGAGTTTTATTAGTGGTATATGTTATCAAAACATGGCTACTATACAAATTTCACATGCTTATGTTTTATAATTTAATTACTATGAAAAAGACAAATTGCTATTGCAAGAAAACATGTAAAAGCAAGATAAATCTAAAAATCATCATTTTCTATAAACATATAGCCATATTATGGTTTCTCAGGTCATAATATCACCATGCAAGGGCAAGGGAACCAAATTTCACATTTTTTCATATATAAATTATTCATAAACCATTTAAAACTATTTATCAAGCATTAATCAAGTTAAATTCATAACTCAGTCATACATGCACCAAAAATTATCAAATTTTAACCAGGGCTCACACATGCTATAAGTATACTAGCATAAAAGTTTTAGGTCATTTGGAGCAATACAATAGTAGATATGATGATCGCAAGCAAAGTAAGCTAGAATTAACCATTAATCATGATTAAATCAAAACATCATAAAAACAGTGATCAACACAACTTGTTTAATATTTTTATTAGCCAGCACATGCCAAAAACAAGACTCCCAAAATGAGAATCGCATTTTTAGGACATTCCTACCTCGAGATATGCATCTGACAAATTTATAAGGATTTCTAAAAGCACTTTATAAGAATAAATAAAAACAGCAGAAACTTTTTACTAACACACATCATATTATGACTCTACTGTGTATATCTACTCACAAGGATTCCAAAAAGTCTTCATTTGCTATTTTATAATTTTTCTATGATTTATTATAAAAATAGATTCTAGCAAAAAGGTCCTTATAAGCACTATTCAACAGAGTCATAGCTTTGCAGTTAGGCCCTTCCCTTTTCTCTAATTGCTATGCCAGGCCCTTCATGCAAGTTGGAGCAGAGGACGCGTAGGAGCTCACCGTTTAAGGCCGAAGGAGGCCATGCCATCGGCCGAGGAGTGGAGGTGGAGCATCAGGGGACCAGCGTGCACCCATGGGTGGCCTTAGCCCGGCCTAAGACTGCCCTAGGTGGCACGGCCACGGTAGCAGGCGGTGGCCACGGTCGGCGCTCCAGCGGCAGCAAGCTGCACATGGCTGCGCGAACGGGAAGGTGGCATAGAGGAGGCAGCGTGGAGCAGGGAGGTTGAGGGTGTGCCCGGCTAGGATGGAGGAGGCTCAGAGAATGAGCGAGGACGGTGACCATGGAGCTCGGCTAGTGGCCATGGCGGCGTTCGTGCTTTGAGCGCACAAGGCACTGAGGGCGACGTAGAGCGAGGGTGAGCGCTAGGGAAGGAGAGAGCGAGTGAGGGAGGCCAAGAGAGGGCTCGGTCTTTCCATATCGAGGTGGCAACACTAGTAGAGATGGGGGCACGCTGCGTCCATGCATGGTGGCCACATCGACATTACATCGAGCACGTGGCGTGCAGTGAAGTGGGCAAGGTGGGAGCCTAATGGGGCCAGCTACGGGCCAATTTGGACCTTGGGCCCAAAAGCAAAGTCTAAGCCCACCTGATGATCTACAAAACTCATTAAGGATGCCTAGCCGTTAGAGCTCTCTATTAGCAGCTAATTATGCCCCAAGTTGATAGTGTCAGCGACTAAACAAGGGTTAAGCTTCGCTCTTCTTGTGCTCCAATTACTTGGTCCAAACCTAGTCAAACTGATCCCAACCTTTTGTATGTCCTTCTCCAAGATGTAAACTCCAACCTTTTTATTTGCCTCAACTTGAGTTGTTTAACAAAAATCCGAGAACGCGAAATGCCAACCATCATCAACATTGTAAATCTCAGACTTAGCCAAAATTTTGAGATCCAAAACAGCACTGGGTTCAGTTTTGAGGCCTCAGTTTGACTAAGTTAGGGACCAAACTAGCTCATGACCCTTAAACAAAGTTTGTTGTGCACATCATGCTCTGCAACTTTGGTTAAAGGATCATAGACTGATTCAGCCCGGTTATGAAGATACAAGCCTCCAAAGTAGGGTATTCGAAACTAAAAACTGAATTCAGTTAAGGGCTGAATTCAAGAAACTTTTTGCTGTTTTTGCAATAACTTTTGAAAGTCCAAACGTGCTCCAAAAGTGATGAGACTTATTATGTTGTTTTCTTCACAAAGTGTACTTCAACTCATATTAAGGAATCCAATTGAGTTGTCACACAAATCTAGAAGATAAAAAATCACAAACATATCAACTCGCTGCTATCGATCAGGGACTTAGGAAAAATCCTAGACGGACCAAAACAACACTGTATCCAAACTTGAGGCCACTGTTTGAGCCACTGTTTGAGCAACTTAAGTGTTGAATCAGGGCTTGGTCCAAAAATAAAGTTTGTTCTACCTAAGCAGAACTACAACTTTTATTTAAGGTACAACTCCATACAAGTAATACAAATAGTTGGTCAACATAGGTCAAAACCATATCACGAAAAAGACAATTTTAGCTATTCCCACACTTAGAAGCATTTTCTTGATATTTGCTCAACACGAACCCCTCATGACTTTTGTTGTAGAGTTCAATTAGAGTCAGTTGGGCAAGGTAGCAAAGTTTGGTCGACATCCCATGTTACCATTCAACTGATGAAGCAATTTAAGCAAAAATGTAACTTATCATTCCATATGACTTTTTGGTTCCAAACTTCATGAAACTTTTCCACTAGTCAAGATGGATGCATGTTGATGTAATGTACATGAAATAAGCATGTTTAACATTACTCTTGCATAATCTTAACAAGGGTCCACATGTAAGCAAAGTCTATTGTCCGAGTCCAAGTTAGGGCTCATTGTCATAGGTTTGACCTCAATACTTCATCATTACTTCCAGATTATGAACTACAGAACATAATCATTGCTTGATATATCCTACTTATGTCCAATTTCGCTGCTTAACTCGTGACTAACACCCGGGGAGTTACACGAGTGGTCTTATTGGCATGAGACATCTACAGAGTTAGATTTAGTTAGAGTAGAAGCAATAATTTTCACAATAGAGTGAGGCAAAAGAAGCATAAATTTTAGCAATTAACAAGAGTGTAGTAGTAAGCATGAAATGAGTGAAGCAAAAGGGGCTAAAACGACCATTACTAACTAGGCTTGCGTCCTACAATCAACCCGGCTCTGATACCAATCTGTCACACCCGATTTTAAGGATAAAATGGGATGCATAATCTTATGTGCGCCCAGAGATCAGTCACACATATAAGCCAACAAATTATAGATAGTATGATCACAAGTGTTTATTACATCATGAATAACATGACATAGTCTTCACATATATACAATGGAAGTATAAAGATAACTCTCTCGTGGAAGTTCCATAGCATAGGGACATCAACTGGTTGACCACAAGTCTAGTAATCCTAAGGAAAGTCATCCTTACCATTGCAATATGTTACCCATCTAGGATTTTTATCCAAATAATGAAAATAAACAAGCATAAGTACATGTCGTACTCAACAAGTGTAACATGGGGTTCATGAGGCTCAAAAGGCTTGACACAGGTTTAATAGCATTTAGCTTTTAGTTGTTATAGTTTTAGCATAAGAGTAGCAACAAGTTGTTTTAATCCTAAAGTAAAACACATGATCAATATATAACATGAGTAATAGATAGCAAAAACAATTACTTAATAGTGATCATCTATTCCATAAGGGTTCCAAGGCCGCTCGTGACCATGAGCACAGCTGTTATAACAGTTTTACACTCTGCAAAGGTTGTACACTTTCACTGTGAGTCGTGATACTCGTATGCCTAGGTTTATAACTCCTAAAACACTTCTAAGGTGAGCAGGCAAGGAACACTATGAAGCCTTTAAAAGGTTCATCTAACAAGTTAGGGCCGCTAGGTTTCCAATTGGCAAGCAGATATAGGAGCCCCCTGTCAAATGGCACAATTCCTTCATGGCTATACACATAAGAGTAGAGGTTGTCCTATACCCGTCTCGACAAGCCCTCTTGTGCCATAAAGGTAACCACTAACAAGCTATAAAATGTCCTCATACTTGACTAAAGTCAGAGCCATGTGGCCCTCACAGCTATACTATAAGTCCCGGATGATCACTTACAGATAAGTCCTTAGGGAGAGGAATCTAAAGCATTTAGAAAGTAGCTAAACACTCCAGCCTCCTTTTTCCAAGTTGCTAAAAAGTCATGTTTTAATGTTTATTGCATATACCATTAGTCAAGTTACAAGATCATGGTTTAATTCAGCACTAGCAAAGCTACCCTATGCATATCCCATAGGAGTCAAGGCATAAGTACAATTATAGGAAATCCTTATCAAGGTGACACATGCAAATATGGATTGATTATTAAAGTGAATAGGTGACAAGGATGATCCCATGCTATACTTGCCTTGATCAAAGTATTCCTACAGATCCTACTCATCAAAGTAGTACTCTTGATCACCCACGAATTGCTCACCGTCTATACTCGATAATCAAGGAAACATACAAGCATCCAGAGCAATCATGCATAGCAAACAAAGACTATAGATTAGAACAGTACACCAACAACATAAAATCAAGATGAAAAGTTTGTAAAACAAATCTATGTCTCGCTACGAACACACAGACGCGAAGGTCATAAAAATTGGAGCTATAACGAAGAAGTTATGAATAAAATAAGATTTCCTTTAGCAAAATAATAGATTAAATCTAACCTTGAATTTCAAAAGTTAAAAACATACCTAATAGTAGTATGAACATGCAGAGTACACAATTATGAATCTATGCAACTTGAACGGATTAAAACAGAGTTAAAACGAAGAAGTTATAGCTTAAATAAGACTAGTGGCAAAACTGTAAATAAAGAAAACATATTTTGAATCTAATAGAGAGGATCTATGTTTTTAGAAAGAGAAAATGTATAAAAAGAATATGTCATGGACTATGGATGCAAATGTAGAAAATTGTAGGGGCTCTTTAAAAAGTTTGCCAACCAAAGGGGTATCGACCGATCTGATCCGTTGGATCTAATCTAGACGATCCAGATTAGAAGAGGGGAGGGAGAGATAGAGCAATCGGCCAGAACAGTGACCGATGCGGCTACTGCCATTGCCAATGGCAAAGGAGCTCGCTGACGATCTTGAAACCGGCCATAGAGACCTTGGTTTGACTCGAGAAAAGCACGGGAAGAAAGAGGGAAAGACAGCGAACTCACCACGACAAATCGCAGCGGCGTGGAGCGGATGGAGGCGGCGCGCGGCTCGGGATGGCGGACAGCGATGATCAACAATGTCGGTGATGAGAGGATAAGCAACCAAAAGCAAGAAAGAAAGGGAAAAAGATCCCAGCGACTTCGCGAACTCGAGACAAAGCTCGGTGGCTAGCTTATGAAGACAGTGAGGCAACGAACTTGTCGAATCAAAGGTGGCGGCGACAAGCTATGGTTGTGGCTGTGCTGCGAGCAGATTGGAGGTAGTGGCTGATGCTAGGGTGGAATAGGGAGGTAGCACGGGCATGAGACTGCTATTTATGAGAGCCTCGGCATGTGGGTCATGCCAAACTCCACAGAAATCAAGGCGACGGTGGAGTCCTAGCGGAACAGAGTTCGGGTCGATGATGACTCGAGGAAGAAGATGACTAACAAGCGGGCCTAGGGCATCAGTGGCTCAAGGTGCTGGGCTGGGCTAATAGTGAGATAGAGCAAGGGAGAGGGGAGCGGTGCCCGCACTGCTTGTTGGGCTGGTCTGCTTCCTAGGTCATGAGAGGGGAGCGGGGCCTGCCTAATTGGACGGAGTGGAGCTGGGCTCTAGAGACCAGGGCTGACGTAGGAAATTGGCCAGCGGGCTAGAATCTGAGAGAGGGAGAGAGAAAAAATCCCTTTTCTTTTGCTTAAACACATTTTCAAAACCAAATTCAATGCAAATTTAAATCCTTTTGAAATTTTGATCGGCATCACAAAAATAAGTATGCATCAGCATGAATGCACAAACATATAGCTAGACCTTATAGTTGATTTTAATTTTAACAAAAGTTATTATTTTTTTCTAAGTTTTAATGCTCACAAAATGCATAAATAAATCCAGTTAGCCTATTTTTAAATGATGCAAATTTTGGGTGTTACAACAAAGCACCTCTAGGCGATGAAGAAAGATGATTGCTTCATGAGTGTATGGATTCAAGAGTGTGTGCATTGAGCCCAACAAGTGCATCCAGACCAAAGTTAAATAGGCCAGCCAAAGATGGAGAAGTGCAAGTAATGGTGATGCAATTAGTTGGGAATTAACTCACGGTGAGTTTACCGCCGATAGACCAAATCTAACCAAGCCGGACACATCTCACTCTTCACTCTTCAGTCTGCCCCTCGACTACTATGACTACTTGGATTGGAATCAAATAAGTACAGAAAAGACCTATCACAACTGCACCAGGCATTCAAGTCTCAAGCGTGTCAGAAGCTCTTTTTCTTGATTCACTTCTTATGTCCAGCTTTCTTGCCGCATTCGCTTCACTCTAATATTTTACTACACTCATAAGAAAGTCTGATGCGGCACATTTCATCTCATCGGACACTATACAGTACAGAGCTATGAGTAAAACTATTACCTACGAAGTGCACTTGGTCAATTTGTATCAATTGTAGTAGCAGTCATGAGTGGCTTTGATCAATGTTGAACCCAACTCATCTTATTTTTGTGTATTTGATAAGATTTGTTGAACATGCAAGAACCATGCATCAAAGATTATTATTATTCAGAATTTTTATACTTCACAATATCACACAAGGTCCGGTCATCTAAAATCTTGACTACCCGGATGACGTGTTCCTACATTCCCGCATAGGCACACGCGCATGGGTGGCATCAGCAGCCTGTTACAGTAGGGTACATCGCCTTCTAGCCCGTCGCATTGACATGACAGGGCAAAGCCTCACCACCCACCCACGCAAAAGTCTCAGTCATGGGGTGGTCGACGGCACCCAAACTATAGTAGCAGAGACAAGGGCGAGAGGGACGGTTATACACCTGCTGCCTTCTCTCTCCAGAGCTCCTGATTCCATCCCAAAGCTTTTGCCTTCCATCCTACTGCTCCACCAACGCCTCCTGCTAGGAACATGGTGGAGCCAACGAGGTCGTCTGTCGACGGGGAGCCTCTGGAGGCCTTCCACGCCGGCAATCCTCCATCAACAGATGGACTTCTCATCCGCATGGTCTCTCACCCGCCAGTTCAGCTTTGGAGGTGGATCATCACCGTACCACTGTTTAGGTTGTTTATCTTCATTTAACTAGAGTATGCGAGCAATGCTCACACTAGTATTTGTGTTCATGCAGTTTAATTAAACTAGTATTTGAAATTTGCTTACTATCTCAATAGGTGAATGTGGGCATGGCGGCGTCCCAAGCCTCGTTGGCCCTAGAGCCTGGTTCTTTGTTCGTGGTCTCTCTTGGAAAGCAACCCCGCGAGGCATCCCTCGATGGAGGCAGCCACCCGCGATTCTGTGCCATGCTACGCCGATCAGTTTGGTAAAAGTCGATTGCCTTCTCAATCAGATCACTCTCCCTCTAATCCTATATGGGCTTGAACTTGGCTTGCATTCTCCAGCACCTCCTCTATGGTAGCACCATCCCCGATCCTGGGGCTTTCCCCCGGTGGTCCAGAGAGTCGTCCCGTTGCCGCTTGCCGCCACCGAGCCCCTTTGTCCCCGCATAGCCCTCTGGTTCTAAAGTGGGTGAATTGTTAGAAGAGCGTGAATCCTCAGATAACATAGACTACCATCAATTTTTGAAGGATTACCATGAAGTCCAAGTGATTTTGTCATCGACTAGGCTGAACGCCGAAATGCTGCGCGATGAGCTGGACGCCTCGCGCAACGCACTTCTAGCCTCCATGACTAAGGTCTACAAGGCGTGAGCCGCCTGGGAGATCTTCACAAAGTAGGGCCATAACATGATGAACCTTCTTGTACAACTGAGGATGTGGGTCGAGAGCCTGCCACTGTGCGTGCAAGCCGCCCATAATATGGACTTCCCCATGGATAATCTGTTCACCGCAGAGGAGCTGTTTTGAGCCCTACCAGCCCACCTTTGAGCCATGGTGACCAAAGCCATTCCTTAGGGGGCTTCCATGGCGCTGGCTGTTGCCCAGCTTTAGATTGGCACAGTAGTTAACATTCGGGTGGTGGAGTAGGGTTTTCCACCAGAATCAAAGGATGATGACATCATCGATCTGGTCAAGAGTTTCGAGCCGATGGCCAACGCCGTCTTAGCGAAGGTGGACATGGATGAGATGTTGCATGTCCACCTTGACCCTTGATCTGTGGGACGTACTAGTAGTACTAGTAGTGTCGGGTTCATAAACCCAGGGTCCCACATGGACTGGCTTCCCAGCAAAGGCTCGGCCCAGCAGACAACATTGTGAACAACGTGCAACTCTTGGGCCAGCCCAAACACTTAAGTGACAGACCAGAAGGACAATCCACTCTCCAACTGGAAGTCCTAGCCAAGGAGGAACGACGCCCGCTTCTGACTCTGGCCCACCTCTCCGACCGGAAGGCCTGGCTTCCAACTCTAGCCCACCTCTGAATGGACTCTCTGATCAGAAGACCTGGCCAAAACACCACTTCCGACTCCGACCCGCTCCTCTGACCGGGAATGCACTGAACCCTAGCTTACAACTCCTCTCCGACTGGCGCAATCAGAGACAACTGGGACCAACTGACTAGGGACGTCCGCTCGGTAAGGACTAGGAAACGGATGAAGAAAGTAAGGTATGGCACTTAAGTCAACCGTAATACCAAGGATCGTACCCTGTACACCTACAGGACAGTACCCTGCGACCTCCCTGGCATGACAGAACCCAAGCAGTGTTGTAGGTGCTGACTTTTCTCCTACAGTGTTGTGGACGCCATCAACTCCCATACCAGACAAACACGGTAAGGCTCTCCCTCCCATGTGCCTCTAGGCATCAATAGTGTTGTGGGCGCTGGCATTTACTGTGCTAGGTGAACATGGTAAAACCCCTTGCATGCCTCTAGGTATCAACAGTGAGGCGGGCACCGACATCTACCATACTAGAAGAAGGCGACGCAACCTCCCACGTGCATCTGACATTAAACAACATTGTGGGTGCCTACCATCATCCGGTACCCACCGGCATGGGCAGCAAGACTTAGCAGCATGCATACTCTCTCCCTCTCACTTGTAAAGCCATCCCTTCATCTATAAAAGGGGATGCACTCTCTCCCAACAAAAGGATCGATTAGTTCACTTATGTTGATTCACCCTCTGTAACTTTAGACACTCTAAAGTTATACCAAGCACACGCTCGAATACTTAGCACATAGCAGGGCTCCCGTCACTCTTGGCCCTTCAGACCAGAGTCCGACCGGACCTCTTGTATCCCTCATCTTTCTCCTTCTCGTTTGTAACCCCATAGCAAACTTCGAGCACCTGGGCTCAGAAATAAAATCACCGACCAACTCAAACTGGACGTAGGGCACATTGCCTAAACTAGTCATTGAGTGCTAGGCCACCTCCGATCACAACGTACGGCAAAACTACAAATATTTACATGTTGGTCACTTTCTGCACCGACAAGTAGTCATGACTAGGTTTGATCTGTGGGACGCCCTTACTAATATGTGAACTCTTATTTGCATGCATGTCTGTGTGAACTTTTGCTGCACTTTGTATTAGGTGAGTTAAACTCTATTGAGCATGGTGTAGCTTAGGTCGTTTGGTCATTTTGTAGCTAGTTTCTTTTCGTTGCAGATTTCTTTCTGGTTGTCTTTGATCTGAAACTTAATTTGCTAAACATTCATGAGTGCCTTTCATCTTTGTTAAAGCCAACTTGTGTCTTTGATAAAATTTGTTGAACTTGAAAGAACCATGTAGTGAGGAGTTCATCTAAACAAGTCTCGCCTTGATCTAATGCAAAACAGAGGAGCCAAAGCTGTAGACTTTTACTGCGAACGCAAGAAAGTCCAGCTGCTGCGTATTTGATCTCATAGGATAGTAGTGTCATAGAATAGAAAAGACCTATCACAAACACACTAGGCATTCAAGTTTCAAGCATGTCGTGGTGGTCAAAAGCTCTTTTTCTTGATTCACTTCTTGTGTCCAGCTTTCCTGCCGCAATCGCTTCATTCTCATATTTTACTGCGCTTGCAAGAAAGTCTGAATGCGGCACATTTGATCTTGTCGGACACTATATAGTACAGAGCTATGAGTAAAAATATTGCATACAGAGTGCACTTGGTCACAACATTTGTATCAGTAGTAGTAGTAGTCATGAGTGGCTTTCCCCTTCCGTCGATTGACACTAATCGAAATCATGGTTACGATGGCAACAAGTTACCATACCATGGATGTGTACTCTACAACAAAGGATCACAACTTTTCCCCCGACCACGTCCCTCTAGTATATTTGATGAAATGACATTTACCTGTTTCTTGTAAACCATTTGCTCGCCTGATAGTCCGAGCAGCATAAATTTGAACGGGCCAGACATGTAACTAGTTTCAATTCTATTTGTTTCCTTTAAGGATTCAATGAATGTATTTGTATGAAATACGTTTCCCTATATAACATGAGATGTGTTTGGCCTAGTCAGATTTATGATGCTCAGAGTTTTTTGCATGTGCTGTCAAATTTGAATAGCTATGTGGCTCCTCTATTAGGCATTACATCGACATGAGACTTGATCAGATGAATTCCATTATGCATGTTTACCATACTATAGATTAGAAAGAGAACTAGAAAGAAACCTATAAGCAAAACCAACCAATAGGGGCTAGAAACCGACTACCAATTGACCAAAGGACCTGATCTACACTATGCTCAATAGAGTTTAACCCACCTAATACAAAGTTCAACAAAAGTAAACACAGACATGCAAATCAGACTTCACAAATCAAAAATTCTATACATTTGAACGTGTCTGACATAAAATGCAAGGTAAGATACAAAAGGAAGAGTAACAACATGTACTCCATACATACTCCCAACATAAGGAAGATACATCAAATGCAACATGAGATACATCAAATGGAACTTTATTTACTCCTCTACTCGTTGTCGGTATCACTGTCCTTGTCATTGTCCTTATCGTTGTTATCAACATCGTTGTCATCCTCCTCTATAGCCATGAGGCCCTTTTGCTCATTAGCGGTGATGCGGTTGGCCACCTGCTCAGCATCGGCACGAACCAGGTTGCGCCAGTGCTTCTCAGTGTAGTGGGCAGTATTGATTCCCAACATCGCGACGCTAGTGTCGAAGCCATCTATCCGGCTCAACGAACTACAAGCCTTCACTGATAGGAATGAAACAATGAGTGGAGCAAAAGGTCCAAATAAAATGCCAAAATCCACAAGAGAAAAAAAGGATGGCATGACAAAAGAATGAGTAAGGAGTGTGATATAGGAGAAAAGATGCTCATGAACAGCACAAGCAAGGAAAGCTTCAAGCAGGAAGAAAAGATCACCACACAAGTCATCTACCCTTCATCATAGGGTATTCTATGCGCTTGCAAAAATCTTATATTTTAGTTTGCACTCATAAATACCAACAGTGTGGTGCTTAAGTTTGTTCCTCGTTAGATGGTGGAAGGGGCCTCTTGATGATCCATGTGATGCATCATCTCATCCACAAAGATTGAACCAACTTTGATTTTATGACCCATGATGGATTTGTGCACTTCTTTGCATGTGACCAAAGTTATGGGGCATTGGGCCTAGAAGTAGGTTGGGCAACCTAGGTGGGATCGAGCGATAGCTAGGAGCCTATTGCCATTGATTTTCCTTGTGGAACTTGTTTAATGGCTTGGATGGCTACCACATGGTAGGTTGCTGAGTTAATGTCTCTTGTTGTCCCATTGGATCCATATGACAACTCATCCAGCCCATTCAATCAAACTAACATTGATCCAATGCTCCACGTGACTTAGGATATGTTTCTTTGCATATTGGGGGAGTGGGACTTGATTCAGGCCAGATAGTAGGTTGGTGACCTAGGGATATGTTGGGTGACCCATTCTTTTGCTCAAATTCTCTCATCTTTGCTCAATGTCTCCCTTGGAACCAAATTTTCACCAAAACTTGTGAAACTAATTAGAATAAAGCCTTACAACTATGATGGTATACGCAATATTGTTTTAACTATGTTGACAATGAAAATTTTGCAATAAGGACTGCCAACAAGCCCAACAACCCCTCCCACTTAGATCATTGCTCCTCTCGTATAGATACTAGGAATTAAGAGCAAACAATTCATCAAGAACTAAGGTGGTCTTAATGCACAACCTCTCAAGAAATAAGGCAACCTAGACATTCGGGCACCCGAAGGCAGATCTGATAGGTGACTTGGATATTTTGGCACCAACTGTTCGATTCTGGCAATGCGTGCGACGAATGCATTGTGTTGAGCGGTTAGATCCATGGTCTGGAGCGGCTAGATATATGATTTGGGGTTGGATTCCATGGTTTGGAGTGTCTATTTCCATGGTCAAGGTGGCAGACGGATCCATGGCAGGACCATATCCCACACGTACATGAGGGCTTCAGCCCATACCAGTTCCTCCTTACTGGTGACCCAAACTTCAAACAGCACATCCTATGAGCAGCCCATGGTGGCCAGCCGATGTGCTCGGAGCAGCCCGCCGCACCCAGCAGCTAACGGATGCAATATGTAGGGGCGCGTGATGGCTGGCCAACTGGCTCAGAGAAGCCCACCCGTGTGGCATCCGGCAAGGGTGGCGCGTAGGGGCATATCGTACCCATTGGAGGTGGCGCACAAGGCCACATGATGACTAGCGAAGGCAACACGTAGGGCCCAATGAAGGTGGTGCATTGGGGCTTTCATGATGCACATGCTCGTCTCCTAAGATGGTCGCCTCCACCATGCAGACAGGCAGCCTCGTACCATCTCCTCCCATGCACCCCATGATTGCATTGATGATGGCCCTGTCCCATGTCATGTGTCGCCCCTCTAAGGTGCAGCACCTCGTGCTGTTGCTCTGTGCCCCCATGCCGCATGCTGCCAACAACACCATCGCCAGCCACCTAATCCCCTTCTTTACGCCCAGTAGTGTGACATCGTGGTCATGTCCTAGCCGAGCTTGCCACCTCCTAGGTAATCGCTCAGGCCCCTAGCCCCATCCTACGGCGTCCTAGGGATGCGCGCCTTCCCCTGTGCCTCTTGGTCTTTATTCAAAAGGCCAGGGCGCTACTTCTATGGCCGCTAGGGCCATTCCTATGTGCGCCCTGTGGTGGCCGTGGCCTAGCGCCGCTGTGGCACTGCTAGTTGACTGGTCGGCCAGCAGCCCAACCCCTGCCCCGGCTGAAACCCCCCGACCAACGTGATCATCATTGTTGGCCCCGCCGATGGAAGAAAGAAAGGGAGGCAAGAGGAAGAAGACAACACTGAGGGTAAAAGAGGGATGGTGGGAGTGGGAGGTTGTTTATGTTATTTCTCTGCCTATTAGCCGATAGTTCTTATTTAGAGGTGTTGCTAACAATTAGCTAGTTTATTATATATACCTGTTTAGATCCAAAAGAGATAATTACTAGTAGATAGTAACTACTATCTAGAGGGATCAAACAGGTCTAAGTTTGATGATATGGGTTAGAGTATTTTTTGACAGGACATGTAGTTTTGATGAATTTACTCATATATACACCCTTGACTCCCCATGGTCCTGCGCTAGGGTTGTCATCTTCTCATGCGTGCACACTAGCGACCCCTGGCCTCTCATATGGTAGACATATTCTCGCCCATATCGCTGCACTGCACATATATAATATCTCTCTCCCCCACTCTGTGTATTTATACTCATCTGATCAGTCACTTTCTCATATGTCTCTTGCCTTTTAATACCCTAACCTAACCAAGACAAGTTGACAACACAAGAAACCAATTGAATTTGGCTGCCCTAATATCTCATTGATCTCCTTTGACATCTTAAGAGAAAGCTAGAGAGGGGGATGAGACGAACAAGAGAGAGAAAGCACTGGCTCTTGCCTCTAGCTAGCTAGCTACTGCAATAGCAACTCGCACTACTATAGAATAGCACTTCATTGTCGGCCTCATCACTGCCGGAATTAGGAGAACCAGTAGTGTTGACCCTTCACTACCGGTTCTTGGCTCTGAAAACCAGAAATTGATTTGGGATGTGACCGAACCGGCAGTGATAACAACTATCACTACCGGTTTATGTCTCTAACCGGAAGTGGCTTGATGGCCACATATCACTGCCGGTTCAAGACAAGAGCCGACAGTGATTGCACTCTATCACTGTCGGTTCTCGCCAAGAACCGATGGTGATAAGCCTATAGCACAAAAAGGCAGCAGCTATCCTCTCCTTCCTCCTCACTGATGCCAAAGCTCATGCTGGGAATGGGAACCATGTCTTCTACCCATGTAAAGATTGTAAGAATCAATGGAACTTTCATCAAATTGAGTCTATACGATCGCACTTGATTACCAGGGGGTTCATGCCAAACTATACGATATGGATTATGCATGGCGAGGTTGGTGTGAATGTTCCGTAGGAAAACAATGATGATGTGGACATGCCTGATGTAGCCATCCACGATGCTGATGAGGAACCCGGTGTCAACACAAAACCTATGGCCACAGTTAATAATGTGTTTAGGAATACGCTAGCTGATGACACCGAGGATAACGATGGTATTTCTTAGCTGCTACGTAATGTAGAGACTAGATGTCTTAGTGAAAGATAGCTAAGAAAGCTAGAGAAAATTAGACAAGATGGCAAAACACCATTGTATAAGAATTGTCCAATGAGCAAACTAGAAGCCGACATCATGCTGTTAGAGTTCAAATCGACAAACGGATTGAGCGATAAAGGCTTCGATTAGTTGTTAGGTATAATAAGGAAAATGCTCCCAGAAAAAAATGAGTTGCCAGAAAAGACATACTTGGCCAAGCAAATGATCTACCCCATCGGCCTCGAGGTTGAAAAAATCCATGCATGTTCCAATGATTGCATATTATACCATGGAGAAAAATACAAAGACTTGGACAAGTGCCCCAAGTGTGAAGCTCCACGGTACAAGGAAGGGCCGTTAGATGAGGGTACCAAGACCAGAGGAGGTCCTGTAAAGGTCGTTTGGTATTTCCCTATAGCTCCCTGGGTGCATAGGTTGTTTGCATGTGCAAAGTCAGCCAACCAAGCTATTGCGCTGGCATGGCAAAGAGCGTAAGAAAGATACAATGATGAGGCACCCTGCCGATGGGCATGACTAGAGGACTGTCAATACTATGTTCTATAAAGACATCTATGGAGAGGTAAGGCACCTTTGGTTTGCTTTTAGCATAGATGGGATGAATCCTTTCGACTAGGTTAGAAGCAATCATAGCACCTAGCCAATGATGCTCTGTATATACAACCTTCCACCTTGGGTCTGTATGAAGTGGTTGTACATCTAGATGCCACTACTAATCCAAGGGCCAAGACAACCTGGGAATGACTTTGATGTGTTTCTAGAACCAGTGATCGATGAACTAGTGAAGATGTTTGAAAAGGGTGTGCAGGATGTTTGGGACGAGTACAAAAAGGAACATGTCATGATCAAGGGAGTACTTATTGCTACAATCACTAACCTGCCAGGTCAAGGTTCGTTGTTCGGAGAGAAGACAAAAGACTATACTAGATGTGTCAAGTGCTTGGACGACACCGAAGTGGTAAATTGCCAAATAACTCAAAGATAGTTTATATGGGACACCGTAGGTTCCTACCTAAGGATCAACCTTACCGTAGGAACAAAAAAGATTTCAATGGTACTATTAAGAAATGCTTAGCTCCAAAATACCAAGACAGGCCTGTGATACTTTGAGAACTCAACAAACTGGAGGTTGTTCTTGGGAAGGGGGACAATGCAGTAGCAGCGCCTGATGGGAGCGTCTGGAAGAAAAAATCAGCTTTCTAGAAACTACCTTACTAGCCATTTCTGAGTGTACGCCACTGTCTTGATCCCATGCACATCACTAAAAACATGTGCACTAACACACTTAACACCTTGATGGACATCGGGTGACATCGAAGGATTCACTAGCCACACAACTAGACATCGAACACATGGGAATTAGGAAGGAGCTGCATCTTGTGGAGCTTGAGAATGGCCAGTTTGAACTTCTGGTTGCGTCATGACATCGAAGAAGGAAGAAAAGCGTGCGCTTATTTCTTTCTTCAATGAACTCTAAGTCCCGATGGGCTACTGTGCGAACCCTAAGTGGCTAGTGAACATGAGAGAACTCAAGTTCAACTATGGCCCTATGAAGGCCCATGACTGTCATGTCATTATGACTCAGCTACTCCCTATTGCCCTGCATGGTATCCTCCCACAAAGGTCCATGCCCCAATCATAAAGTTATGCCCATTCTTCAACATGATCTCAAAAAAGGTCATTGATGTGTCCACGCTAAAGCAGCTACAATAGGACATAGCCGAAACTCTCATTAGGCTTGAGATGCATTTCTCGCTGACTTACTTTGATATCTCATTGCATCTGCTCATTCATCTTGTTGAGCAAATTAGAGCCCTTGGCCCAATGTACCTGCATCAGATGTTCCCTTTCGAAACATTGATGAAAGTTTTTAGGAGATATGTTAGGAATAGATTTAGGCTAGAAGGGAGCATGGTTGAAGGATGGTCAATGGAGGAGGCCATTGAGTTTTGCACATATTATTTGGACAACAAAAGGGTCAGAGTTCCAGAATCTGGTCACGAGGGAAGACTACGTGGTAAAGGAACAATCAGGGAGAAAATCTGTTACAGTAGACGACCCTGTTTTTTTAGACAGGCATAGTTCGTTGTTCTCTAGCAAGCCAAGGGTGTGATGCTAAACATTAACGAGCACAGGCAATCACTATAAACTCTGTCTCTGAGCAGGTCACAGGCATGGCTGGATAAGAAACATAAGGAGGAATTTGTCAACTAGTTGCGACGCCGCTTGCTTGGAATAAAGTTGGGTAGTCAACTGGATGCCTTAAGCCAAGGGACCTTCGAGTACATATCTTAAGTACCGAGGGTATGAGATCAATGGATTCACATTTTACACAAAAAAGCAAGATAGAAAGAGCACATACCAAAATTGTGGTGTTTGTTTTGACGCTCATGATGAAAACGGCAATGTGCATGCGACATACTATGGTTTCATAGAGGAGATATGGGAGCTAGCCTATGGTCCATTGAAGGTAGCTCTTTTTTGTTGCCAGGGGGTCTGGCTCAAGGAAATCAACACTAACAGCGAATGGTTCACTACCATTGATCTCACTAAGACCGCATACAGAGACGACCCCTTCGTTCTTGCAAGAGATGTTATGCAAGTCTTCTATGCAAGGGACAACAAGACAAAGGAAGGCTAAAAGTAGTCCTAGAAGGAAAAAGGAAGATTGTCAATGTCGATGGAGTGACGGACGAAGAAGACTACAGGGGCTATCAGAAAATGCCTCCATTCGGGGCGAATGTACCCCTACCTATCCTTCAAGAGGGTGATGAACCTGCTTACGTATGGCTTGATCAGAATGAGGCCCTCATTGTTGATGCACCTAAAGATAGTTAGATTATTGTTAACTATGTAATCATTATTCGGACGTTGTTCACCAACTATGTAATCTAATTTATATTTTGTGTGCTTCTCTAAAATTAAATAATTGACTATGTAATCAAATATTGAGATGATGTTCAGAAACACTATTATTTGATAATTATAGACCATTAATTAATTATCATGGAATTAAATAATCGAGACACAAATATTTGTATTACTTTACAATAAATTATATGTATTTACATGCACTAAATGGATAAAAGAAAAAACATAACCTAAACTAACATAATCCCTAATGCTAGCGCAACGGTTAAGGCCCTATAATCTGGACCTCGAATTAATTAACTCTCGTTCAGAGGATAAAACAAAAAAGAAAACCAACCTTAGCGTACTCACTATCATAGAGCGGTGGTAAAAGCCAGCTACTATGAAGCCTGCGCCCTTGGTTTGAATCCTAAGTGCGGCAAACTTTTTTATATTTTTACAAAATTAAATGAACCTCAACTTAAACTATAAAAACAATAACAAAATGTTTCCTAATGTAAATCCTCCTTTAACGTAGCAGTTAAGCCACTAATCCCTCTTTCTCACTCCCTCGGTTCAAAATGCAGGCAGGACAAATTTTTTTATTTTTTTATCTAGAGCCCATGATAGTGGCTCTAATTTAAAAAAAATAAAAGTTGAGCACCTACGCCAGCGGTAGCTGCTTTGCCAAGCCTATCACTGTTGGTTTTTGCATAAAAACTAATAGTGATACATGGAATCACTATCGGTTCTAAAAACCGGCACTAATGACCCCTATCACTGCCAATTTTTTATCAAAACCGACAGTGGTAAGAATATTCCCTCCACGGGCTAGTAGTGCTCATGTTGATCACCATAGCAGGAGCACTGCTCCCACCTACCACGATAGCTAGCCTATAAAATAGCACCATGCTAGGGAGCCTCTCCACGGCTAGTACTTGTGTTTATTTTGTAAATCTGTTTGTTTGTTCTTTATTTCCCTAGTTCATTCTCTGCTTGCTAGTTTCCACATACATGGTCTCTCTGTGGGAGAAAGCCCTCCACGTACAGATATCATTATGCATCGTAGTCCACCAAAATGGTGCACACAAGAGGTACTAGAAGAATGCTACTGAAGATAGAGTAACATCGAAGATTGGAGACACCACGAGGTTCACAGAGCCATCCATTGCGGTGCACTCTAGACTGTATGTCTAGAGAGACCTGGTGTGCTCTAGGCAATTTTCTATCCTAGAGCGGCATTGGTTCATTGGTGCGATGCCGAGCTGAATCTGGTGTGCTCAAGACTGTATCGAGAAAAAGACCATGTACAGCAGAGGCATGGATTCATCGATGCCACCTTGTCATCTCCAATCGGTATAGCTCGTAGACCACCTCGGCACTGTTGTTTGACCCTAGTTGGTGCTAGAAGAATGCTAATGAGGTGGTTAAATTATAATGTGTTGATATGCATTGATTGTAACGTTGACCTATATGCAAATAGGTCTTTATTATCGTATATGTAATTTATTTCTAATATTTTTGTTATTTTTGATGTATTTCTATACTCTATATAAATAAATATATCGTTGTTGTTAAAACTTTCCCATGGTCCTTTACATATATGCACCTTCACTATCGGTTCTATTTAAAAACCAGCAATGATATTCACTTTCACTATCGGTTGTAACTGAAAACCGACATTGATGTCCATGCCCCCCTATATAAAACAAACCGCCGGCCACATACATCGATCCCACCCACCCACGAACTCTCACATTTGTTGGAAAACTAGAAATCTACATTCCAGTGTCATATTGGTCTCAAAATTATTCTTAGGCTTGCACATGCCACAGGTGAAGGAAACACCATGTTTGGGATTTTTCGGAGATGGTTTGCTACTTTTTTAGGTTTAATTGAATTCCTGCACGACGACACCGATTAATTATAGGTTGAACTGAGTCTACCCACAAAAAGATCTGGAATGGTGCCAAACTTTTACACAGGGTCTCATGTGTGCTAGGGATCAGAATTTTGTTTAGGTCAATGAAAAAATCTAGTGGGTCAAAGATGTAATTCACCCTCTTTTGTCTCATTCAGCACAGAGAAAATATAATAATAATAAAAATGAATAGAAAAACCTAAAATCTTGTGTGGGGCCTTAATTTGGGTATACATGCTTGCCAAAAAAATTTCAAGCCATTTCGACATGAGCGGAGTATACATGCTTCACAGAGGTACATTAGCCCCTTCATCGAACCATGACTATACACATAGGTTATCAAGGTTTCTATGGTTCATATACATTCCGGTGTCGTATTGGTCTCAAACTTTTTCTTAGGCTTGCACATGCCACGGGTGAAGGAAACACCAAGTTTGGGATTTTCTGGAGATGGTTTGCTACTTTGTGAGGTTTAATTGAATTTTCGCGCGATGTCACCGATTAATTATAAGTTGAACGGAGTCTACCCACGAAAAGATCTGGAATGGTCCAAACTTTACACAGGCTCTCATGTGCCCTAGGGAGAAGAGTTTTGTGGAGGTCGATGAAAAAATCTATTGGGTCCAAGATGAAATTCACCCTCTTTTGTCCCATTCAGCACACAGAAAAATATAATAATAAACACAATGAATAGAAAAACCTAAGATCTTGTGTGGGGCCTTAATTTGGGTATACATGCTTGCCAAAAAAATTCAAGCTATTTCAACATAGGCGGAGTATACAAGCTTCACAGAGGTACATGAGCACTTTCATCGAACCATGACTATACACATAGGTTATTAAGGTTTCTGTGGTTCATATGTATTCCGGTGTCGTATTGGTCTCAAACTTTTTCTTAGGTTTACACATGCCATGGGTGAAGGAAACACCAAGTTTGGGATTTTCTGGAGATGGTTTGCTACTTTCTGAGGTTTAATTGAATTTCCGCACGATGTCACCGATTAATTATAGGTTGAACGTAGTCTACCCATGAAAAGATCCAGAATGGTGCCAAACTTTTACACAGGCTCTCATGTGCCCTAGGGATAAGAATTTTGTGGAGGTCGATGAAAAAATCTATTGGATCCAAGATGAAATTCACCCTCTTTTGTCTCATTCAGCACACAAAAAATATAATAAATAAAAAAACTGATAAAAACATAAGATCCTGTGTGGGGTCTTACTTTGGGTGTACATGCTTGCCAAAAAAAATTTAAGCCATTTCAACATAGGAATATAGATGCTTCTATTTATTCAATATATAAAAGGAATTTTTTATATATATAAACATCATCGTCGGTTCCAAAAACCGGCAGTGATGAGACGAAACCGACAGTGATGCTAGTTAACACTGTTGGTTCATTTTGAAAACCGGCAGTGATTTATAAAAAATTTAAAAACAATGTGCCAGCCCTCGGGTTCGAGCTCGGGTCTCAGGGACTAGAGTTCTGAGTCTTAACCACTGCGCTAGTATAGGAGGTGTGTCAAGGCATATTTTATTTTTTTCTTTTTGACCTTTTAGGGCGCTTAATAATTTATAAAATTAAACCAAAAAATTGGGCCGCCTAGTACTCGAACATGGGTCTTGGGGGCTATATTACACGGTCTTAACCGTTGCACCAGTCGGAGGATTTCGAAAGAAAGGGAAAAGATATGCTACTTAACCCGTAACCGATGCGCCCCATCACTATTGGGTCCAGGAATGGCCCGCCAGTGATGGTGCCTCATCACTGTCTGTTTAGACCTTGCAACCGGTAGTGATGAGCCATTGGAATAAAAGCAAGGCACGGGGTGAAATTTTCCAAAGTCATTTCAACCCCACGGCAACCCCTCCCCCTGCGCCGCCAGAGCACCACCCCACGTTGACGGGCACCACCGCCCCCCACGCACCCGTCCACCGCCCCCTGTGCTACTGTTCCTAGCCCCACGCTCCTCTTCTTTGACATCGACGCCCGTGCATCCCCTCGATGCGTCCCCATTAGTCCCGCGCCAACACCCGTGATGCCGTCCACCACCCCACGCCGGAGCACCGCGCTGTCCGTGCCCTTGTTCCTCATCAACGATGCTGGTCGTGCCACTCCTCCTCCACGCCTGCACTCCCACCATCGAGGCCTTTAGGAGCACAAGGATAGCTGCTTCCCCACCCCCCACAGTGAGTGCGTGCCTCACTGCCCGCTATGTGTTTGATGAAATGCCCGTTAGGTTAGCCGAGGCCAACCTAGGCTCTACCCCCTTCCTTCTTGCATACGAGCTTCAATTGCATACGAGAGTAGATTGTGGTGGAATGAATTGTGCGTGTTTTCATACCATGGTGTGAATTAGAACTAATAGTTTGTTAAAATTTGTTGCCCGGTAAGCATGCACCGGAATTCAGGTATGGCAGCAAATCAAAGCCGCTTGGTATAATATAGAAGGTGTAAAATTGCAGTACATGCATTAATTTGTAGCAGCGTGTGTTATCTCATGATGGTTTTGTTGATGTTGTATCCTAGTTGGTGTCATCAGAAGACTAGATAGGAACTGGTTTTGTACCTTTTTTGTGACTTTGGTGACCACTTACAATGAGTTAGTTTTCTATGTAGCTTCCCCAACTAGGTTCCATCTCATTTTTGGAATTGTTGCATCATTTTTTGTGTTTGTGTTTGATGCTAAGTTTCTGTTCTCTTTATTTTTGCATATGCTATTAGTAGTTGTCCGCAGCCAAAACTAACCATGATCGTGTCACAGCCATGACTTGTTGTCGCCTGTTACCCCATCACCGAAGAACAGATCGGCAACAAGAAGCGGATATAGCTGGGACAGGAGAGCCGCATGATCCAACAAACGGTGATGGTGTCAATCAGGATGGTAAGAACGAGCAGCCATGGAGCCCGTCTGGCCTGCTCGAGCTGGGTCAAAATGACCAAGATGGCCAGGTAACTTTGGTACCATGTGACTAATCAATTGAGAGGGTCATAGCTTACTTAGAATCTCCAGCAGGAGCCTCCGCCGGCTGAGGAGCCAAAGGGTCATAGCTTACTTGGAAGGCCAGATCCAAGCGAGGCATGTCAAAGCTTCCTATTGGTAGGAATGCACACTGGCACATCATTGAGTTCGATGAATTTGGGGATCCACTCTCACTGCCTATAGCTTTGACCAAATGCAAGACTATACTCAGGTTACTTGTAAGGGACTTCATCCCAATTAGATACAGGAAGTGGATTGGGAAAGATAATGACCCGTGGGATATCAAGATCCCAGAGTATTTCACTTTCCTAATGGAGTATGACAAGGAGGTAGTCAAGAAAAAAGCAAAAGAAATCATGGGGACATGCTTCAAGAATTTCAAGGGGACATTGTACAAGCATTTTGTCCTCCAAAATAAAGAGCAAGATTTCAATGGTAGATAGTTTAACAAGCAGAAGGACTTCTGGTAGGATTCCAAGGAATACAGGTTATCCGAGGAGTACTTAGAACTAAGCAGGAAGAATAAGGAGAACTTGTAGAAAACGATGACTCCTCATCATCTCGGCTCTCGTGGCTACGCCAAAAAGATGCCAGAATTTGAAGCAGAACTTGAAAAGATGGATCGCCTTGCTGAGGAAGGCATTCAGGTTGAGACCACCCATTGGGAGTCAAGATCGGTAATATACTGTATAGGGAGGAATGTACACTACATAGAGGATGGGAGCTTTAGCTCCACAAATCCACCCATGAGCGAACTCATCTAGAGGATCTCCTAGGTAACTAAGGTGGTGAGGAAAGGGACTCACACTTCTAATAGGGAGAAAGACATGCTCACCCAAGCACTCAGAACCAAGGAGCACCCTGGTCGCACTAGAGGAACCAGTGTTGTTCCTTGGAAACTAGTATTCCCCAAAGAATCTCACACTTACCGGAGCCGCTCGAGGGGTAGAGCAGAACAGGAGGCAGAGTGTTTGAGGCGACTAAAAGAGATGGAAGACAGAATGGATGCATGGATTGAGATGACTATTGAAGCACCAGTCCAGTAAATTTTGCTGTCCAAAGGGTCAGGAATACAACAAAACCCTACTCCTACTGCCTTTAGCCCACAGTTGAGGGGTTGCAGCAGCTGTGGATCGACCCCGCTCGACGAAGAAGATGCGAATGTGCCTCATTCGGTGGATGACATCACTGAACCCATCAATGTCAAGTTGTACATCCATTTGGAATGGACAAAGGATAAGGTGGCGCTTGGCCAAGCCTGGCCTATGGGAGAAGGGACCATTAATGGCCGCCCAATTCCACAGGGGCACGCTCACATCACCATTGACAGAATACTTGATAAGAAGTATAACAAGATACACATTGAGTACCCTGTAGCGGAAGATAGGCCAAAACTCGCTCATAACAAGGGCTCTCAAGTGGCCTAGCGCAAGCGCTTCATTAAGCTTGACCACCAATTGTCCTCTGATGATGAGGACGACTGTGAGTCTTCGCCCACCTATGATGATCACTCATCATCTCCCAATAGAGATCACTCCCCTCCTCATCCCTTGCCATCACCCCCAAGAAGACAGATGTCTCCTTCTATTCCTCCTCGTCCGACTCCATCTTCATCAGCCCTAAGAAAAGAGAAGACTCCTCCTCCATCTTCATCAGCCTCGGGAAAACAAAATTCTTGTTGTCATCCTCCTCCTCCTCCTCCACCTCAGCCCAAAACAAGATCAAAGGCATCCTCGCAATCGCAGAAAAGGTCCTTGGATTCGGTCACTAATGCTCCCAAAGTGGGCCAACAAAAAAACAAAAGGCCATTCTATGGCAGCGTTACAAACTTGATGAAAGAAAAATTTATAGCACACAACTCGAAGGAAGATTGTGTTAGTTTCTTCAATCTCCGTGCCTCACTGCCTCAGTGTTTATTGAAGTCCTAATTTGAAAGGTAAACACAGAATCAATATGTTACAATAAGAGCTGAAGAAATACATAATGAAGATTTAAGGAAGATACAGAAGTACGTCAAAGACAATCCTGAATTAACCATGGAAGAGGCCACGAACATCTATTATGATGTACAAGGGACGGGAACACCGGCAATGAAGTATGAAAGGGGCAATCATCGTTGACGAGTAAAAAAATTTGACAACATATATGTGCCAGTAGCATGAATATTACATGGCTCAAGCAACAGAGACGGAGGACTTTGGTTTTGAGGTTATTATCCGTTCGCCACATGTTTTTCATTATACTAAAGAAGAGAAGTTCGATGTCGAGTGGGAGTGCTTGTTCTAGCTATACCAGAAACGCTCTCTCGATTCACAAATGTTGATGTTGTAGACTATGTAAGTACCCTACATGCATGATATTACAATTAACTACTGTCTCGAGACACAAATTGTTAACTTTTGAGCACTTCCCATGATTTTATGTAGGTGTATAGCAAAATTTTGCATACTAAAAAGCAAATTGGATAACATAGGCTTCTTGAACCCCTTGCGAGTCAATGAGAAGACATGTTTAGGCCTCCATGGATGTGACGTGGAAGACCAGAAAGAGAGATTGATTGCTGTTTTTGATGAATTCAAGATGAAGAACAAAACCTACATACTTCTAGCCTACAACTGCGAGTATGTGTTCTCGTCTTTTAATTTTATGCTTCTTTTTTTGTTAAGATTATTCGATAATTAGGATTCTATGATTGTAGCAACCATTTCGTCTTTATTTGTGTCAACCTTGCTAAAAATTTGATCGAGGTGTGGGACTCGAAGAAAAAACTATTTCATCATCGGACGCACTGGTGGCAATGCTGAATTAGTAAGCGATCCTAATAACATATTATTTTCTAATCACACATACCACTTTCTAATGTTTCACTATGGGATATAGTAGATTTACCGAGTGTTAGGGGCACTCGGCAAAGGCTTTGTCGAGTGTAACACTCGGCAAAGAGCACACGGCGTACATTTTAACGGCAAATAGCTCTTTGCCGAGTGTCAATAAACACTCGGCAAAAATAAACTCTCGACAAACAAAGTTTAACGGGATGGCACGGTGATGGCGCTTTTGCCGAGTGCAAGATGGAAAAACACTCAGCAAAGTTTTTAAACTTTGCCGAGTGTCAAGCCCAAAACACTTAGCAAAGTTTCTAAACATTGCCGAGTGTCAACGCCAAAACACTCGGCAATGTTTGGACACTTTGCCGAGTGTCACGCCCAAAACACTCGGCAAACAAGCGCGCAACGGCCAGATTTTATGGTCACTTTGCCGAGTGTCTAGTAGAATACACTCGAAAAAGCCAAAACACTCAGCAAAGAAGGTTCCCAGAATAACAGAAATTGGCCTCTTCGCCGAGTGTTTTGGCTTGACACTCGACAATGCATCTCTTTGCCGAGTGTTACACTAGGTAAAGCGACCAAACCCCCCTCCCCCTTTTTTACTAATCTGTCATGTATAACGGACCCCTCTCAATTCACAATAAACCATCACAATTCACAATAAACCATCATCTTTGGACAAGCATGTATCTGCTCGTATGGCATCTTAAGTGCACGAAGGAGTTTCTGTGCCTCATACATGCTCTTTAGCAAGATGTGACCATCTAGGAGCAGGCTACCAACAACTGTCAGCATAACATCGAAGGCGTCTCGACTCAAGCTAAACTGGGACTTCACGGCCATTAGGTGTGCAATGGCATATAGTTGAGAAACCTTGGAATGCCTATGAAGGGGTTGTTGTGCCACAGACAACATGTCATAATACGCCTTTGCGGTAGCCTCTAGCTCCTCCTCCCTATGTCCTTCATCGAAGTGTGCTTCATGATAGTCATTTAACATGTCTCCTACCCCAGCATCATCATCATATTCCTCGATGCATTGTCTCACGACCTCGTCTCTCCTATGATCGGCTTCACCATGGTAGATTCACCTGGTATAGTCTGCCGTAAATCCATTCTTGCAAAGATGCTTACCCAAGACCACCTTGGTCTGCCGACGCATGTTTGCATATTTGTTGCAGGGACACCAAGTGACACTAGCTCCTTTAACCCTTGCAAATGCCCATTCCAAGAAAGCATCGGTCTTGTCAATCCATTCATCGGTCAATGAAGTCTGACTAGAGTGGCCCATGTACATCCACTCACGGTCATCCATCCTCTAGCATATCAGCGAGTAATATAAAAAATCATGTTGCATCTACATGTTCCTATACTGTTTAATAGGTGAAGATAGGTCCTAATCCCACCCAAGGACGTGTAGATGGGGTTAGTTTCCATGCTCTACTCGTATCTGAGGTAGAATTTTGGTAGCACCTTCCTATACTGTCTAATGGGTGAAGATAGGTCCTAATTCCACCCGAGGATGTGTAGAATTTTGGTAGCACCTCCCCGTTGTTCTCCAAATACACATCCTAGAAGGGAGATTGTGTATTCAGAGAACAAAAGGGAGATGCTGCCGAAACTCTATCATGGATCAGAGTAGAGCATGGAACTAACCGCATCTACACATCCTCGGGCTGTCCAAAAAACATGGACAATTCGAAATAGATAAGGTTATAGATATGCAAAGATTTGCATATTTCCAACTGTATCTCTTTCGAATGGGAGATGCCTAGCTAGGTTACGTGATATACGAACATGATACAGAAAAGAAGGGTCTTTTATGCCTCACCTTGCTGTCCAACAAAGTGACGAGTCAAGGATGTTGCAATAGCCTCTCCTGCAATAAAAGGAACATAATAGTGTCAAATCTAAATTTTGGCAGCACCTCCCCTGCACAAGGAGGTTTCCAAAACCTGCAACAAATAAAATGGCATGATGGCTGACAACCACATACACTCGGCAACAAACGGCACGATGGCCGACAACCACATACACAACTTATACATTGCAAAATGACGGCAAGTTGTGAGGTGGCAGGAGGGCAAGGCGGAACCAGGTGGTAGGGCGGGGCAGGGAGCAGCGGCAAAAACCTACAAGTTGAAGATAATAGAGAGCCAAATGCATTGGGTCAATAAGTATATAGCGAGATCATTAAAAGAATGGCAATCATTGGCATGGAAATATGCTCAAGTTAATAGTACAACATCACTGTTTGCTAAAGTGATGTTGCTTGTATGTGTGTGTCTAGTTTTAACAACTTCGACATATGGAGATTGCAAGAGCTAGCTAGCATGGTTCTTGTGCCTTATCTCCTAGGTAGCATGACATCTAATGGTTACTATTGGCAGTATGTCAACCCTTCTCCTCTAGATTATTACCATTGGGTAACCACATAGGTTTTGGGATAACTACTATGACTCTAGCAATCAATCATATGACAACAAATTATAAAATAATTATGCTTGCTAAGTCTCAGTTTCATCATGTCTCAACATCAACAAGCTAACAAGAGTAAAGAAAGCACACATGGCACTAGGCTGCTTCTCTGTTCCTTGGTCACCAGAGCAGAGGTGCACGGCAGCACCATGGCCATCTACGACGTTGCATGGGATCGAGCTAGGGACTATGAGAGACGAAGACAGGAGGCGCAAAAGACAACGAAGCTCACCAAACTTAGGTAGGCTCTCCTCAGTGCTTGGTTCAGAGCGGAGGGGGAGGCAGCTGAGATGAGGTGGATGGTGATGATGAAATGTTCCGACAGGCTCATGATTTCTCCTAACACGCCGTGATCTTTTGGAAATAAAGCCAGGGTGTGAACCTCTGGGACGAGGAGAATCCAGTAGAGGCGAATATTGAGCAAGAGATGGACAAACCGCGGAGAACGATGATGGCGAACGGAGCTCGGCAATGGCATTGCTGAGCTCTATAGGGAGAAAAGAGGGACGTGCAGCGAGTAGAGAGGAGCGGCGGCGGGCTAGGCGGCGGTGGGGTCCTAGGGAGGCCGGCGAGGGTTCAGGGCGGTGGCCGGGGCATAGGGTGGTGGCGGTGGGTGTGTGAGTGCGTGAGTGTGGGCAGGCGCATGTGTGAGTGAGTGTCGTGTGCATTAGGGGGGTGGGTCATATGAAAGGTATGCTGAGTGCCCCAGATCTAGGCACTCGGCAAACTAAAGATATGCCGAGTGTCCAGATCGGGGGCACTTGGCATTGTTTTTTTTCAAACCATCCGGTGCTACGCAGTGGGGCCAGATCAACAAAGTTGCCGAGTGTCCCCTGTACGACACTCGGCAAATATTCTTTTTGCCGAGTGTCAGGTATAGAACACTCGGCAAAAAAAAATTATTTCATGCTACACCGTCCTCCTTCTTCGTAGCGTGTTCTACTAGATTTGTTATGATGGACTTTGAAAGTACCTTGTCAAATTCATTTAACAATGCATATTTGATTTTTCTACGAATATTATTCCATTATTTCATGCAGTTATAGCTCAAATTCAATTTATATCAATTAAAATTCTATAATTGCAGTTAATAAATTAAAATTATCAAACGGATCCAAAAAATTCCCAAAATTTGACTTGGACCAATCTATGTTGTCTATTGCCTATATAAAAAGTTTTGAAGTCAAACCCCAATTCAACCGTTACTTTGACTCCAAATCTTACCAGATCCTTCTCAACTCCTCGATTCTTCTTCGGAGATGCTTCGGTTTGTAAGCGTCGTATGTGACAAATTGTGCGAAACCTTCTCAATTTTTTCCACAGTCTCCACGTATGATATTAGGAGATCTTGACAAATCTCGTCATTTTCAGACTTCGTTTGCTTTTTCTAGAATTTAAAAATCATTCGGCCACACGTTCGTGGTCATGTTTTCTGAACAAAATGTTCGAAATTTATTTTCATTTCCTGGGTAAGGCCCCAAAATGGACTCAATAACATGAATATGATTTCTCCACTCAATTTATTCCATTATTTGAATCACTTGCAGTTCAAATTTGACTTAAACCAAAAAAATTCCTCTAAATGCAATAAATTAATTAAATATAGCAAACAGATCGAGAAATATACCAAATTTTGACATGTAGTACCGCATGTTGTATGTGGAGAGTAGAAAAAGTTTGGAGGGCAGGAGAGGAAAAAAATATTATTTTGCCGAGAGCCAATAAAAAACACTCGACAACAATATTATTTTGTCGAGTGTCAATAAAAAACACTCGGCAAACCTTGTCTTTGTTGAGTGTCTCTTACGAACACTCGGCAAAGTTCTAACGGCAGGGCGGCGCACCCAACGGCCACCACACGCCTAGCGCATGTTCCTGTATTTTGCCGAGTGTTTTGTTATAGTTTGCCGAGTGTTTTCTTCAAGGCACTCAACAAAGTTGGGTTTTATTGAGTGATATCTGTTTGCCGAGTGTTGAATTCAAAACACTCGGTAAATAGGATGTTTGCCGAGTGCCCGATAGAATGCACTCGGCAAACCCTCAGGCACTCAGTACTTATAATGTTTCCGGTAGTGTTTTCTTCTTTTAATGTTGCATAGTGTCCGAAGAAGACACATCGGTGGGACGCAAGTCCCATTCAAGGTTGTCGAAATGGAGGGAAAATACCTAAAACAGCCGGTGGGAAACAATGAATGCGGGTTTTATGTAATGTGGGCAATGCTTCGCTACTTCGGCGGGAAATCGGAAGAAGCAGATAAATTAGTGTGTATAATCTCCATTTCATTTATGTTTGTTAATAATTCAACAAAATGATTTTCTGATTCCTCTTTGGATATCATCTTTTTTGAACGACAGCACAAAAAATATAACCACGAAAGGCTGTTAGACATGGAGATTGTCACACTGTAATCGGAGCTGGCAAAATTTATCTTAGCCGAGGTATTGGAAAAAGATGGAGTATTTTTCATTGCACAATCCATGAAATTCAAGGACTAGTATGGCCCAGAGCGGCTTGCTAGATTATTATAAGAAGTCCGAGAAGCATGCTTCATCTTATCGAATATTTTTTTTATTTTGAGGGATCGAGATCTTGATAAGAACATTTGAACTGTAACCGTAACATTTGTAATGTTTAATATTGATGGACCTATCGTCTACGTAGCGTATATAAAGCGAAACCCGATTGCACGAAAAATATAATATAAAGTAAATTATAAAATAATAAAAATGCGAACGGGCTATCATTGTCGTTTAGCAACAAACCGACAGTGATGGACAAGATGGAACTGCCGGCTTGAGCCATAAACCGACAGCGTTGGCTTAGACATCACTGTCGGGTCTTGTCCCAAACCGGCAGTGCTGGTTATGACAACACTGCCGGCTAAAGACACAAATTGATAGTGATGGTCCATGTTACACTGCCGGGTGGTCTCATGAACCGACAATGTTATTGGAACTGAACTCTATCGGGTTATGTAAAGGACCAGCAGTGAACACAACTGGATTCAGGTTCTTTGCCGAGTGCCTGAGGCACTCGGCAAAGGCCCAATTGCACTCGGCAAAGCCTTTGCCGAGTGCGATACTCGGCAAAGAACACACGGCAAAAATTTGATCGGCAAAGCCCTCTTTGCCGAGTGTCTTTTATCGGGCACTCGGCAAAGGCTTTGCCGAGTGCCCCGGGGACACTCGGCAAAGAAAAGCGACCGTCACGGCGCCAGTCCCGTTGACGGTCACTTTGCCGAGTGCCAACCCCGCAGGCACTCGGCAAAGATTTTTTTAATTTTTTTTTAAAATTTCTTTGCCGAGTGCCAACCCGTCAGGCACTCGGCAAAGAATTTTTTTGTAAAAAAAAATTCTTTGCCGAGTGCCAACCCGGAAGGCACTCGGCAAAGAGCTTTTATTTTTTTTGAAAAATTTCTTTGCCGAGTGCCAACCCTACAGACACTCGGCAAAGTGTTTTTATTTTTATTTTTTAAATTTCTTTGCCGAGTGCCAGCCATAGGGCACTCGGCAAACGTTTTTCATTTTTTTTAAATTTCTTTGCCGAGTGTCAACCCAGAAGGCACTCGGCAAAGATTTTTTATTTTTTTTAAAAAAAATTCTTTGCCGAGTGCCCTATGGATGGCACTCGCCACCTCAGTGTACTCATTGATGCGGGAGTGGACGCTCGGGTTTGTGTATGCCTCGGGCGGGTCCTCTAGGTTGAAGGAGACGTCGGACGTCGCCTTGCCCTTGTGGGCCATACACCATGCCTGGAAGTCCGAGCAAGCCTGGCCACTATGTGACACCGACTACGAGAAAAACGGCACGATGATTAGAAATCAGGCAGAACTGAGCGTGATAATAGATAAATCAATTCGCGTACCCATGCTTGTTTGTATCCAGCGAGGTTGCAGCTGCCTTGATGGTGTGCTGGACCTTGCATCAGCAAACAACGGTCCTGGGCATCCCTGTGCATCTTGAGGTACTCCTCTGTGAACCACCTCTCCACCATCATCGCCCAGCACTCGGGATACGCTTGGCACCACCAGGGAATTATCTACACGTCATCAAGTATTGAACATATAAGAAGATCAAATTAAACCAACTTAATCTCAAAACGAATCAATATTGATGTTCTTCATTTACCTCAAGGTACTGCTCCCGGGTCAGCTACATCTCTCTTACGTCTTTCTTGGTTTTCCTCTCTCCAAGCTTCGACCCATAGTAGGTTACGATGGCCTGGATGCGCACCTCGTGATGCATGTCAGTGACGTGTTTTTTACAGGCTTTGGTAGTCGCCTGCTCCACCCTGGCCTCAAATCCATCCTCGCATCTGTAATAAGTCTGCATACAAAAGCGATGTATCCATTCATTATTTCAAGAAAAGTCCAATGAATGCGACGTATTGAGCAATGTTGTGCGAGGGAGACTTACCCAAAACTCTGCCTTCACCCGCGCCGCCTTGTTGGGGTACTCCGCATCAGAGGCGACGACGTAGTGGTCAAACGAGTAGGTCGGCTCTGTCTTCGATGCATACGTGACAATGCCGAGGAAGTGTTGCCTGCACAGAAGATCTAGGATGCCGTTGACTAGCCGTGCGCTACCACCCGACACAACCACCCAGTTCCTGCACAAGTGATTAAGAAAAATTATTAGTTTTTTTATCATATCATATGAAGTAGTGGTGATAACATATACAATTACTTACTTTTGTCCTTCGGGGCGAATCATTGGGCGTTGGTGAGGAAGCGGAACATGTGGGAGGCTCGCGGGACCTCACAAGTAGACACTCGAAGAGGAGTTGGAGGAAGCGGAACCCATGCCTACCGCCTCCCCCCCCCCTCCTCCTCCTCCTCCTCCTCCTCCGTCTGCCGAACCAGCTCCTCGTCTGACTCGTCCACGGGCCCCACCTCCTCCTGCGGCTGGCAGTCCTCCTCACGTGGCGTGGGAGGAGACGGCCCCCTCCTGCGGCTAGCGGTCCTCCTCCTCCTATTCGATCCCTCTGCCGCCCCCTCCGCCCCTCCTGCGGCCAGCGTGGTCTTTGGTAAATCGAGCTCACGGACCTATGACGGTCGCCCACCATCTTTGTTCAATCACCTGCAATAAAAAAGAAAAACAAGATGTAATTAGAAATAGGTGCAAAAATGAACAAAATATAATTACAAAAAACATAGTAATACATGTATTAGAAATATATGCAAAAATGAATAAAACATAATTACAAAAAACATAGTATTACATGTATTAGAACCGGTAAATGACTTGACCCTAACGGCACAGCCGTTTGCAACCTGTCTCAACTCATCACTTATAGGCGCATCAGTTTGGGCTTTCTGTTTGAACCAACAAATGAAATCGGGGCTCCCTGGTCCTGCACCCCATGAAAGAAGGGTATCATTTTCTTGCAGGGTAGGTTGCCTTGATCCATGCCAGGATTGACGAAGAAATTCCCTGTACCAACGAGAAACAAGGGGGTTGGACGAAGAAACAAGGACATATGGCGAAATGAAACAAGTTCGTTTAGAACTTACCCAATGAACAGCTGCACCTCAACAAGGTTGGTCAACACATATAGCATGATACTACGCCACTCTTCATTTTTCAATTGCTTAGTGGTCGATGCACTTGCGCTTCCGAGTAGCCCTTAGAAAAGGCTGAGGTTTGATTCATTTTTGCCAGCATTGTAACGAGGGGGTGGATTATAAACGTTAGGAAGTTTCTCAGTGTAGTATTTCTCTATGAAGTTCGACACCTCCTCTAGAATATATGCCTCTGCAATGGAAGCCTCAATTCTTGCTTTATTTCTACATTTTTTGCGAAGAGTCTTCAGACATCTCTCGATTGGATAGCACCAACGGTTCTGCACGGGCCCCCCATCCATGCCTCATACGGGAGGTGCACAATCAAATGCTGCATCAACAAGAAGCAGGCAGGTGGAAAGATCTTCTCCAACTTATAGAGCAACACGGGTGCCACTTTTTCCAAGTCATCAATGACGGTCCGAGAGAGCTCCTTGGCACAAAGCTGGTGGAATAAGTAGCTCAACTCTACCAGCACTTGCCAGACATGCTCCGGGACATAGCCTCGAACCAACATGTGTATGGGGCAGCAATCATTCCATAAGGATTGAACCCATCTGTTGCCAATGCGACACGTACATTACGATCCTCATCTGTTTGGTCACAATGTTTGTCATTAAAGCGGATCCAAGCTTCACCATCGGATGGATGTACCATCATGTTAGGATTGTACCATTTGCCATTTTTGTGCCATGTCATCTATTTCGCGGATTCCTCGGTCATGTATAGCCGTTGGATCCTCGGTAGGAACGGAAGGTACCATAGGATTTTCATGGGGATCGTAAGTTGCCTCTTTTGGCCATCATCAGAGTCTACCTCCAGGTACCTAGAGAATTTACACTTTGGACAGAACTTTGCATGCTCGTGTTCTTTCCTAAATAGGACGCACCCTTTCGGACAAGCATGTATCTGCTCATACGGCATCTTAAGTGCTCGAAGGAGTTTCTGTGACTCGTGCATGCTCTTTGGCAGAATGTGGCCCTCTGGAAGCAGGGTGCCAATCACGGCCAACATCTTATCGAAGCCAGGTCGACTCAAGTTTAACTCGGACTTCAACCCCATTAAGCGTCCAATGGCATCCAGTTAAGACACCGTTGACTGATCGTGAAGGGGTTTCTGTGCCGAGTCCATCATGTCGTAGAACGCCTATGCGGCTGCCTCCATCTCCTCCTTCTCATGTCCCTCATCGAATTGTCCTTGGTGAAAGTCATCTAACATGTCTGCTACCCCGGCATCAGCGTCAAAAGCCTCCACCCGTGGTCTCACCACCTCCTCTCTCATACGATGGGCTTCACCATGGTGGACCCACCGGGTGTAGTCCGGCATAAATCCATTCTTCACAAGATGTTTACCCATTTCCACCTTGTTTGTCCTTCTCCTATTTCCACATTTGCTATAGGGACACAAAACTAGGCAATGTCCTTTAGCAGCGTTGCCAAATGCACTGTTCAAGAAAGCATCGGTCTTGTTCATCCATTTCGTTGTGTAATCACTCTGACTTCTCCAGCCCGTGTACATCCAAAGATGATCATCCATCCTCTAACATATGTATCAGCGAGTAATGTAACCATCAATTGCATCTACATGGTGTTCCTACTGTCTAATAGGTGAGGATAGGTCCTAATCCCACCCGTAGATGCGTAGATGAAGTTAGTTACTATGCTCTACTCCTATCCAAGATAGAATTTAGGCAGCACCTCCCCGCTGTTCTCCAGATACACGTCCTGCCAAAGAAGAGTGTGTATCCAGAGAACAATAGGGAGGTGATGCCAAAACTCTGTCTCGGACCAGAGCAGAACATGGGAACTAACCCATCTACGCATCCGTGGGCTGTCCAAAAAGCGTGGACAATCTGAAATAGATACGGTCATAGATATGCAAAGATCTGCATACCTCCAACCGTATCTATTTCGAACGGGAGACGCCTAACTGGGTTACGCGATCTACGACCGTGATACGAAAAGAGGGGTTATACCTAGGGTGGCGGCGGAGTCAGGCTAGCGGGGCCATGGCGGGTCGGTGCAGGCAGACCGGCACGATGGCGAGAACTCCGACTCAACTCCGACGGGCTCTTCTCTACAAAAATGGAACAAAATACTGTCATTTACAAAAAAAAATTTGGCAGAACCTCCCCTGCACAGTGAGGTTTCCAAAACCTACAAAAAACAACGGCACGATGTCCGACAAGCACATATGTCTCAAGAGAAGCCATGTAGTTTGGATATCAATCCATGTAGAAGAATATATCCAAGTAGTACCACTACTTGTACTACTACTTCCACTATTGCTACTACTACTACCATTGGTTCTACTACTACTACCACTATTGCTACAACTACTACCATTAGTTGTACTACTACTACTACTACCACTACTTCTACTACTACTACCACTAATTCTACTACTAATACTACCACTAGTTGTACTACTACTACCACTAGTACAACTAATACTACTACAACTACCACTACCTCAACAACAATAAGAGAGAAGGCATACCTGACGGGTGTCGGGGTAGGGGTGGGCGGCGTCGGGATCGGGCGGAGTCGGGGTCGCCGGAGTCGGGGATGGGGTCGGGCACGGACGGTGTCAGGGCAGGCGGTCCACAGGGCGCGGCCGGGGGCAGGGCGCGGCCGGGGCGCAGGGCCGGCCGGGGTCAGGGCGACGCGGCCGGGGAAAGGGCCGGCCGGGGACACGGTGGCCCGGCGGATGGCTCGCTGCAC